>NC_137140.1:32352878-32735378 GCF_949319135.1 Squalius cephalus
ACATATACATATATATATATATATACATATACATATACATATATATGTATGTATGTATATATATTCTAGGAAATGGCAAAATCATACAAATCAGCCTAACCATGTTTTGCAAGAAAATAGTGTTTCAGTCTTTCTACTTGGAAATTTCATATTTATTAAAAATAAAAAAAATAAATAAATCAGTCCAACTTTTAGACATGTCCTATGGTCTGGTAACAGTGTTGGAAGAATAGCAAAAAAAAATATTTCCTGTAAAATAAAATAGCTCATTTAATATTTAAATGAACTCAAAGAGTTGATGATCAACTTTTTCTAACGGTTAAGCACATCCTTTAAAGGGGACATATCATGCTAAGTGCACTTTTTTAGCCCTTAAATGCATTTTGTTGTATATTTGGAGTGTTTAGAAGTACAGAAAAGATTAAATTATTCTCTTCAGGTGCTTCGTTGATATCTTTATATTCTGTTTTGGTCTTATTTTTCAACCGGTTCAGATTTTTCTGTTATCTATGACGTTTTGTGAACTATCACGTCACAGTATTTGCAGCGGAACTGCCAAATAAGGACATTGACTTCCAGCCCAACACTTCGAGCAATCCGCCATTATTATTTCTCGCTGCAATTTTGTAGTCCAAGCTAAAGGTTGCAGAAGTTACGAGAGGGTAAGTTAAAATGTTCGGTTGTTGGATGTAGTAACCCACACGCTTCATTACACAGTCTAATGTAGATGAACTGCCATATCCACATGTTTAACTGAAAGAACGAGCAGAGACCAGAGACCCGGTCGCGCTCGCACTCTCTCTCTCTCTCGGAGCCCGGCGAAAGTGTAAACAAGACACCGTCTCCAAACTAGACGCTGTCTTGCTCTCTCTCCCTCGCACATGTTAATCAAAATAAATCGACATGGTGGTAAAAGGTCGGAAGACCAAAGTTTCATGTATAAATACAGTAACACACCATTGCGATACATCCATATGAAGACGTTGTTCTGCAGGTTCGTCGTCTTCATTTTCATCTTGCTCCGGCTCCGACTCTGGCTCGAACATGTAAGGCTGGCTGGACAAGTCTTCCGTTGTTGACATTTTGTTAATAACGTGTGCATAAAAAGTTTATGTGCCGCTAGATAATCCTATCTCTGCTATCAAACTACAAAAGTGGCCGAACGGGGTGGAGTTGAACCGAGTGTCACCTCTGCAACCTGGAGAGGGGGCGGGGTATGAAGTGTCTCAATTGTATTTAAAGAGACCGCACCAAAACGAGTTGCTGTCAGACGCCCATCAGAAAAGGGGTAGAAAAGGGGCCTGTGGAGCTATAATAATGAGGAATTCAGACCCAAGCATTGCAGTTCCGCTTTATATAGACTACAAATGTATGATTTATATGTAAAAAGGAACAATTTAAAAGCATGATATGTCTCCTTTAACCGATTATTCGCTTAAAAAGATGATTCTGGCTATTTTGTCCCTATTCCTGAAGAGTGCCACATAACGTTTAGTAAAATAAACAATTAGCTTTTAACAAAGCCAAAATAGACTCATAAACATACTTGTGAAGGTTGATGGGGTCATGACTTCATAGATGAAATCCACTTAAAGATCTTATTAAAAGCGTCTTGGAATCATATCCCTGCTAGTCGACTGGCACTTGATGAAAGACTCAGTGAAATTTACAGAAATCAAACACAAGCCACGTGGGCCTCATTCAGACTTTAATTGTTTTATTTAGATCTATAGATTTCTAAGCACAGTGGTTTCTGGTCTCAAGAGATCTTTTTTTAATGAAATATTGAGTTCAAAGACACATAGACCACACAGAGAAGTGTGTGTGAATGCTGAAGGCAATAGCAAAGAGGATTGAGCACATCAAAGTGAGCACAAATCTTCACATCGGAAACCAGATTACAGCTGGTAAGATTAGCGCAGCGCTAGAAACAAGGTATACTGTCACTCACAGACACGGAGACAATTTAGCATCAGGAGAACTTCATTTTCCAAATCAAATCAATCAACAGAAGCGCGTGGCAAAAGCGTGTGCTTGAAGACAATTCTATTTTCCGTGCGGCCAATAACACAGAACTGCAATGAAGCGTGGAACAATGCTGATGTAGCATATCAATTTACTGATGTTGTTGCAAACTCAGCCTTTACCGGTATAGCTTTTATCCACCTTATTTTGCAAGACAGAACTAAGCTATTTACTTTGAATGTGCGAGACTTCTGATTTATTAGCCGCTATGTGCAGGGCTTGACATTAACTTTTTTACTCACCAGCGACTGTGGCTAGTGGTTTTCCAAAGTTACTAGCCACTCAGCATTTTCACTGGCCACAGTTTTGGCATCCATACGATGGGGGCAAACTGCTATATAAATAATTTGGCAGCAGGTAAGTTGAATTTAGGGCAAGTGGGACACTGTTTGCCATTGAGATGACTTGGAAAAATTGTCCCAATCAACCAGAATTCGTCCCTATATTAGGCTGCTGTCACTTTAAGACCTGACACAGATCCATTATACTGTTACACATGCGTTTTCTTTCTCAACTGTTTACGTTCACTTAAAACATAACTGACTGTGTTTACGAGAAAGCGCAGCTGGTATCTCTTTCAGATAGTTCAGTATCGATATGTATCGAAAAATCTATATTTTTGACAAAACTATATTGCACTTAGTTTTTTATTTCAGATGCCTTTTTAAAAGAATTGAAAAATGTATATTATATAAAATTCAACCCGCCGAACTGCGTTACACGCAACTGCTGAAATCCACTAGCGTTCTGGTAACGTTCTCTCAAAGTTCTGAACAAACGTTCTTCTAGTAACGTTTACAGAACATTCGTTCAAAGTTATCTCGTGTTTAATGTTCTCAAAACTTTGGCACAAAAACATTATACATCATTCATGGTAATGGAGCGTTTTTTTCTGACATGTTTTAATTGGACGTGTCTAACTTTTTTTTTATTAAATGTAACTTGTTTCAGAACGTTCAGTGGACATTGAAAAGTAGCATCCTTAATGTTTGAAGAATGATAAAATGAATGTTTTCTTAACCAACAAACTGGAAAGTTTAAAACATTCCGAGAATGTTCAGAAATAACGTTTTCATAACTTAAAGGAGAACTCCGGTCAATTTTAACATTGAGCTCATTTTTTTGTACATTTGGAGTGCTGTCAATACAGAGAACAACGACAAAAATCGGTGTTGCCTACACCGTGTTATCCTCTTTTTAAAATTTGCACCCTGTTGACTTCAATGGGGCAATATTTAAACCTGCTTTTAGCCTCTTAACATCCTTGATGTGTCATTACAAGTGCACAGGTCATGTGAGTGATTCCTTTCAGAGTGAACACGGGTGAATCTGACTGCAGTAGATGTGAAAGATATGAATAAAAATGAAGTTAATTCAGCCAGCGCTCATAACTGTATTTATTTCCTGTTTTCGGTCGAAGTAGTCGATTACACAATAGTCGATTGTCGAGTTACCATGCGTGATCATAGGTAACTAACTAACTGCGCGAACTCGACAATCGACTACTGTGGACTTCGACCGAAAACAGGAAATAAATACAGCTATGAGCGCTGGCTGAATTAACTTCATTTTTATTCATATCTTTCACATCTACTAAGTCAACAGGGTGCAAATTTTAAAAAGAGGATAACACGGTGTAGGCAACACCAATTTTTGTCGTTGTTCTCTGTACTGACAGCACTCCAAATTTATAAAAAAATGAGCTCAATGTTAAAATTGACCGGAGTTCTCCTTTAATGGGAACGTTAGCAAAACGTTAGCATGTTTATCAGGTGTGCATATGCAGCTCATCAAATCAGACTTTAGTCTGAAATATCCTCTTTATACATTTTATGAGAAACCCACTGTTCATTTGAACTAAAAAATTGATTCTTAGTTAACTGAGGCAAGTTTCCATTCCCTAATTTTTAACTGGCTTCTAAACTCTTGCATTTGTGCAAACAAAAGATCTGAAGAAAAAAAGATAAGAGGTGACGAGGGGAAAAGAGCAGTCAGGAGAAAAGAAAAGTGAGTATTCTCCTGGTGATTTCCAGTAAAACCCTCAAAATGGCAAAACGCTGCAATACATCACTTAAATGTAGGTATGTTCAGCATTTACTGGACTCTGATTTGGTTTGCTCTGAGATGTAACAGCGAGCAGAGAGGACCTCTGGGATGCAGATTTTCCGCTCAGTCTCATTTGACAACGTTTAGCGTTTGAGTGGGACGGCACGCCGGCCGGCCTCTTGAACAAATATCGGACATTTCTGTTCTCCAGGAGAAAGAGCAGAGAAATTTGCTCTCACTTTGCCAGACGTGTATATTTTTCGAAGGTTAACAGGCTCGCTGGAGCCCCTCTGAAACTACTCTTAAAAGTATTCAAGTTCGCCTCGTTGCTTCAGAACAGGAGGGGGCTGAAAGACGGGAAAGAGGTGGGGGAAATCCTCGGCACAGGTGCCCTGGGAACGTCAGGAGACTCGGAAACAGCATTTAGCACTTTACTGACCCTCGGTCCATCTTTTTTCGCCCAATGTCTTGGCTGAGCTAAGATTTTTTTTCCTAGTCATTTTCCGGCTCTCCTGAGAGGAGCGCAACTGATTGACCAGATCTCTCTGACCACATTCACATCTCAAGGCAAAAAAGGCGGACATATGGTATTTAAAAGTTCTGATACATGGAGGACATTGTACTTAACAGAATCAAATTGGGGTATTTTGCAGGGTTACAGACATTGAAGATGGTCCTCAGGAGAGAACAGAGCGTGAAACTTGTTAAGAGGAACATCAAAATGACCCATAAATCCCGATTTTAAGTACAATCTTGAAGTAGCAGCACTGAGGAAATACTTTTATAAATGTGTGGAATGAATCTATTTTACGAGTTTGTTTGGAGAAGAGTCGAACTTGAGGAAAGCAAAACGTTTATTTTGGATAAACGCAGGTTTATGGGACTAGCAGATTAGAAGTGTGGATCTGACTTTGGGGAATTGGTCTCCATTAGAAATAAACGCCACAGAGCTTTATCAGTCAGATCCTGCATGCAGAAGACGCCTCTACAAAGGACAAAAAAAAAAAAAAAAAGTTTAATCACAACTGCAGGGACCGTTTGGTAAAGGAGAACTTTTAACAATATTGAACAAAAATATCCCAGTGTTCCAAAGTTTTAACAGAAGCCTCCTTAATCTCAAAAAAGTATTATAACTAAACTATGGCAAAAAAAAAAAAAAAAGTTTTGCATCCTTCAGATCATAAGCTCAACCTATATAGAATCACTGATCTTCAGTCGTGGTGGCCAATTGACTTAGCAGATGGGGATCAAATAGGTGGCTTTGCTGTTGCTGTCTTTCTTTTAAAAAACTTTTATGCAGTTCATTAATTAACATCACATAAATTGTTTTCAACCAGGGGACCGGGACCCACTAGGGGGCCTCAAAATGCCCTAAAATGATCAAATAAGACAAAACAAGCTTTAAAATGAGCTAAAACAGATAATGAATCATGATATTATTTGACTTCAATCCCTCAACAATTGTAATTTTTATTTAAGAGCCAGGGTCTTGGAAATCCTGGAGACTGAGGGAATATTAAAAGTGTGATTTTGAAAAATAGAAAAATAATGGAAATTTTTCTATAATGCTCTAAAATATTTTATTAGGCAGAAATTGCTGAATTACAATAAAAGAAAATAATCACCTTATATAACCTTATCCTATCATCACAAATCAATGGAAACATGTAAATTCACTGGTCATAAAATCTGTGAACCCTGAAATTCATTCAGTTCTTAAAATGACTGGAATTATGGATAATTAATAATAGTTTTATTTTTTTGTAATATTTTGAGTTATTACTAATAATAGTTTTAGTTAGGCCTAATTATTTTAATTTATTGCTACTCCTAGTTTCTGTAAAATAATATATATATATATATATTATATATATATATATACTTAATATAAGGTTAAATTTGAACAGTTTGTTCAGCGCCGGAGGGTTTAAGTGGGAGAATCCCAAATTTGTGACTCAAGGCTAAGAAGAAATAGAAAAATTTTAAGAACAAAAACAATGGCAGTGTCCAAAATCGCATAATCTCTTGAGGTGTATTTTGAATAAGTAATTAGGCTACTTCACGGCCGCTAAAAAAAATTACATTCTATATAGTATGAATGTGTGTAGTATGAATGTGGTCATTATCATGTGACCTACCAGCATCAGTTACGTCGCTTCACTACCATTCATAAATCCTCTCCTGTGGCCTCATGGGATAGTAAAGTGTCCATCGTATATGCACACTTCAGAATATCACTGGAAGTAGTAGGTCATTTTTTCCTCTTTTTGCCTACTCTTTTACGAGTACTGTGAATTCAGTCACACTTCTTTTTCACCTACTATATAGCAGAAGTATGCAATTTCATATGCAGCCTTTAAGTCAGATATCTTCAGTGCTTGGTCGCTAAAACCATACATTAAATACATTTCTTTAAAATTTTTAATTTGTTGAATTTGAATACCATCCAAAGATTGTTAAAATCAACAGACAGCGTGACTACAATATTAATCGATTAATTACATCATAGATAGATAGGTAGAGAGCTGTAAATCCCATTAACAGCACTACAACGCATGAGGTTGTTTATGGAAATCCAGTTTGAAGCAATAGTCTCGACCGCCTCTCACTGTTGTGTTTCTTTAATGGATGTATATCTGAGTGAGTTTACTCCCTAGAGAGCCGACACAGTACACATCCACTTATCAGGACTATTACTGAGGACACACTCGCACACACAGAGCGTTTAACTCCTTATCTGTGTCACACTCATCTTCAATCACCTTCAGCGGCTCAAGGAGCATGTGTGCTCCTCTTCAGCCTTTCATGAGGCTCGGGTCATCTCTCCGCTTTCTGTCCAGGGTCAAACGGCCCGTGTTTGGGCTTCTGGCGAGTTACCATCCTTGACCTATTCAAGATCTACACACGCACACACATGCCTATCCGATTCCCTCTCTCTCTCGGAAAGCAGAGCTGCTAGGATTATGTCTGTAATTATTTCTAATCTCTGTCACTCCTGTGATGGGATAATCCCACATTAAGAGGCCACCTTTAAGAGCATTTCACACCATTTTCATTGGCTGTATCCAGATTAAACTGAGCTGTGTTGATCGTCTAGGCCACGGGGCTGGTGTCATTGCGTGGTCGTCCCGGTAACCCTCCATTTGTCAGCCACATCATTGATTATCAATATTTCATTACAACACACAGATATTAGCCTGACCTCCTCTGAACCATCCAACACTTTCTCTAGGGTTGAGAGACAGAGAGAGAGAGAGAGAGAGACAGACAGAGACGCAACTACGATTGTTTTCCTATTATGCTCTTTTGGTTGTGATGAAGCAAATAAAAATTCTTACTGAATGAAAAAAAAATTGGAAATCACATGAACACAAAATTGAAGTAAAATGCAATTTAAAAGGAATATTCTGGTTTATGTATATGTTAAACAACTTTACATGTGTGCATCTATAGCCATTCAAGTTGCATTAGAAAAAAAAAAATATATATATATACACATATATGCATGCATCAAATTAAAGTTGCATTCAAAATCTATATGGTTCAGAATGTTGACTTAATGCTGAAAAGTGTGCATTTCAACATTGAACTAGGTTGCCCAATAAACTTCCAATATAAATGATTCACTGTAATTCACTGCATTTTTGTTTTATATTGAAAGAGTCAGTCAAAATTATTTTATTTCATATAGTGTTTTCTTGTGCCTGGTTTATTCCTTTAAAACCATCAGCACAAGCAACTCCTTAGTAAGTATACAACCACTTCCTGTTATGTCTCTATCCATTAATCCATCAGGAAACTATCACTGACAGAACCCACTTTCAACACCTGAAAACCAGTCAAAATAGTCCGAATTTGTAAAAACTGAAATGCTAAATAGCTGTGCTAGTTTCATATTTCTCACAGTCTCTCACATAATAAAATAATTTCAACCGAAATCAATATTTCATGTCCATTTATTTATTTATTTTTGCTAAGCAACCGTGTAATAAGCCAGGTAATGTACAGTCAACCGGTCGGTCATTATTGCAAAATCTCCTTCAGGTTGCTCCATGCGGGGTTTATTTCAAGATAATGAACGTCTGACTGTACATTATGCCTTATTGCTTAGATTATTCTGAATTTTAATAAATATAAAGCAGTTAGAGACCTCCCAGACTATATGCGGGGCATTTTAAAACAGGATACACACAGGCAACATTGGCCCACCTCTCAACGGGCTCTTTTACAGTCTTGTGCAAACAATTATTATGCCAGCCTCTAATTAAAGCTTACAGTCAGTGGTACGTCCAGCCTTGAAGTCCAAATGACCAAATGTAGACCATCCCACCCCCCTCCACTGCAACACATCCCGGCAAACGGCCTGCGCTGTTACCCAGCCTCAAGCCCGCTGCTTGGCGGGAGCAGTCCGAGGCGAGGCTGATCAAAAGCGGGCGAGAGGGTGTTCGCGACGGGCAGGAGGGGGATAACAGGCCGGGCGGGAGAGCGCTGGCGCCCCACGGTTCCTGACCGCGGTCGGTCTCTGATGGTCACAGCCAGGGCTGTCGGTAGGGGTGATCGTAACCGCAGGTGCAAGCTCTATATCCGAGGCCTCCATCAAAGAACGAGACGGCCCTGCTGAGAGAGGCCGGAATAACAAGCATCAATGTGATTACACTGATGAGATAGGAGGGACTTACAAAGGACAGTGAGCTGGGGTTGTGCCTGACATGTGACAGGAAGTGAGGTCATGAGTGAATGGTTTGGATTACAGCATCATGCAGTTCACGCAGAAGTGAATGATCGCGTCATTTACTCACCCTCATGTAAGTGCACACTTTTGTGACGTAATGCCACTTTCGACTGTCGGGTAGAAGTCTGCATCGAGGGCACATATCGGCCGCAAAGGGGGATTCGCAAGCGCCCTTCTGAAACCTAAAATGACGAATGGGACACCCTACAGTCTTGTGGACTTAACGGACACACGCACACATAGGGCATTGTAAGTCCACAAGACTGAAGTGTGCCATTTGGGACAGGGCCAGTGATGACCGAATTCACACTTATGGACAGCATGCTGTAAATTACCACAGACAAAAAATATTCTTCATTTTCTTAATAATCAGGTATCTGTTCAATTTAAACCATCAATTGATAGATTTACTATCAGCTTGTGCCAGCGCAAACCCTTTTGGCATTAAAAAACTACTGTCAGGATTTACTAAACTAAAGACACGCAGTGAAAAATGTTAACAGGGTTATTTTTGTGGCTGACCTTATTACATATGCATTTGTAGGAGTTTCCCTTGCAGACACAAAGAGTATTTAAATGAATTATGCAAGGTGATTTACTAAGGATTGTCAGTTTACTAGTATTTGCATCATTATTTACCGCCCGAAAAAAAGCACTTCTTAAACCAGATGTTAATTTGCTCTGCTCTTAGATTGCGTGAGTCATTATGGAAATGATCCGGCCGCGTCTGTATTCTTTAATTTACATGTCGTCAGTAGATCACGGGCAGAATTTCCCACTCCCATCTGCGCTGTTTTGCGCTCTCACGCTAATTTGCCCCGTTTAGTAAATTTAAAAGTATTTAATAAAAGCCCTTCAAGTAGCAGAGCGTGAGAACTATTTTTGTACTAAAACAAAATAATGCAAATGCACAAAGATCAACTGAGTCTAACTGTAAGTTTGTACAGTATGTGTGTGAGACGAGACGTCTCCTGTAGGTGAGGCCACAGTGGGAGGATGAAGAGGATGATCCAGGGTGACGACTCCACCGAGACGCCGCTCGAGCTCCAGGTACACGGCCTTTGCGTTCCCCTCAGCAGCTTTAATGAGTTTAATCGGGTTCTTAAGCCGCCCGATCCAGCCCGACCCCCCAGAGCCAGGCGGCCCACCACATGAGAGACGCACAATTTGGGCTCTTTTAGCATATCAGCCAGTTTACAGGCCTCATCTCTCACACTTCTCTGTCCATCTTTCTTCATCTTTCCATTGTTGTGTCTCTGATCGCTGCACTGGTTTTCCTTTTCTGAGTGACGACAATGAACAAATTTGTCCGAGACCTCTGCACTACTTTACACCCTCAGTAAGACCCATTTCTGAATATGAGCTTATATAATTGCTCCTAAAACATGGTTATATAACATACAACAATGTAGATTTGCAAAAAACTCCCAGAGAGACAAGACGAAAGAAAGCCTCAACAAATCACATTTCTTTTCTGCTAAAACGCCTCTGACTCACACACTTAGCACAGTCATCATCAAACCGGCCAGCTTCATCTATATTTCACGTTAACTTGCACTTTCAAGTACTTTTGCGCAAAGCTTTGATCACTAAAGACAAAAGTCATCATATCCATGCAAGACAAGTTAAGGTGCGCTCACCGTGAGGGGCTTCAAACCCTCAGAGGAAAGATTTGAACCAAATTTAAAGTCTTGTCTCGGTTAAACACCCCGTCCATCTCACGCAACCTCGTTTTAAAACATGCCCAAGTTATGTAGGACTGGGACACCATGGGAGCTTGAAAAAAAAATGTAATGCTTTTTTTAATGGTTACATATAGCAGCCAAAATGGCATTTGAAGACACTTAAAAATGTCTTAATGTCGCTATGTTAGATAACAAAATATCATCCAACTGGCATCTGCAAACAAATGATGCTGGAGCTAACTCTACTTTAAGGGAACTGACTTCATAAACTGTTCAAATGTTTAGAGTTTGTAAGGGTTTTTGAAAGAAGTCTCTTATGCTCTACAAAACTCAATTTACATGATCAAATATACAGTAAAAACAGTATATTATTACAGTTCAAAATAACTTTTCTATTTGAATATATTTTAAAAATGTAATTTATTCCTGTGATCAATCATTACTCCAGTCTTCTGTCACATGATCCTTCAGAAATCATTCTAATATGATGATTTGATGCTCAAGAAACATTTCTGATTATTATCGATGTTGAATTATAATTCAATATGCTGCATCATATTTTTGTGGAAACTGTCATACATTTTTTTTCAGAAATCATTCATGCAGTTCAGTAGAACAACATTTATTTCAAATAAGCTTTACTGTCACTTTTGGTCAATTAATGCATCATGTATTTCTTGCTGAATGAAAAGTATTAATTTCTTTAAAAAAACTCTAACTAAATTAATTCCACTTGGTATGATAATTTGTTGACATTCAGATATAATTTTGGGGGCCAGAGTATACTGAAAAACCATAAAGACACAACAATCCTACTACAAATATAACTAAATACAGAATTTGATTGTTTCATGCCAAAGCAACACTACATAAAAAATGAACTACAGTATTGTACATCATACCATATAATGACTTGTCATACTGTAAAATGAATTGTGGTAGTTGTTTGTAAGCTGTGTATTAAATTAATATGTAGAACTACTCAGAGTAAGGAAAACATGCAGTTACTGTAGTAATAACAGTAAATTATGCATAATTGCATGCAACTAACCCTCAACCAAATCATAACCCTATAGTAAGTACATGTAGTTAATTATGTATTACTCAGCACTTAAATATATAAATACACTGTAACAATGACACCTTAAAATAAACTGTTACAAAATATATAGCATTATCATGCAGAAATCTCCTAAACCTCTTGAAAGCAAACTTCAACTCAAACATGCCAAGAATACTGAATTTGCCTATTATTAGTTCCAGAAGCTGCTATATATCTAAAAACACAGAAGTGACAGGATGTTAGCATGACATATTTACAGACTCTATCATACTGATAAAACACATGTGACAAAACCAAATAGAGAAGAGAGCAAAATAACGAGAAAGAGAGAAGTTTATGGTTTTTGTCAGTGTTTAAGTGAGTGTACTTGACCTTCTGTCTGTTTGGAAGATCTGGTACATGTTATCGACTCCCATTTTCCCCGTCCAACAGCACTCGAAACCCTGTTAGTGCCTCTTCAAATACTTTAGATCAGGTTTAGTTTAAGGTCGACATCTTTCGCTGCTCCTCCCAGGGCAAATCAAGCAGCTTTCTCGCATTTCAGCGGGAGAAACACACGCAAGTTTCAAAGTTGGTTTTTCTGAGCTTCAGATCTTAATGAGACCAGAAAGAGCTTGCCCTACTACCCGTCCTGCCACTCTGTGACAGTGTCAAAGCATTATCAGGAATTCATACAAACATATGGCATTTATGTATTAACACGTGCCAGATTTATTCTTGGCCACTTCCAGGGCAATAATCATTGTGAAGCTGTTCAACAAATCCTGTGTGTTGGCTTTCTGAAATGAGAGAGAGAGAGAGAGAGAGAGAGAGAGAGAGAGAGAGAGCGAGAGAGAGAGAGAGAGAGAGAGAGAGAGAGAGAGAGAGAGAGAGAGAGAGAGAGAGACTGAGAGAGAGAGAGAGAGAGAGAGAGAGAGAGAGAGAGAGAGAGAGAGAGAGAGAGAGAGAGAGAGAGAGAGAGAGACTTCCTTTTAATTCACAGCTTAAGAGTGCCACCCTGTGGACGGAGCTGCTCTGTGGTTTGCTTTAAATGAATCAGATGACATGTTTGTTCTTTTCTTTGTTTGTTTGTTTTTGCTTATTGTTCAGCCGTTAATGAACACTTAAAATTATAAAAGACTACCAGATGGATTGAGTGTTATCAGAGTTTCATCAACCAATAGCCTGAATGCAAAATAATCTTGAGACGCGAAAATGTCTCAATGAGACAAGTTTAACAATGGTGTTTTTATTGTTGTTAAATATATTTATTATTAGAATTATATTATTTTAATATATTTTTTTTAATGAAAAACATTCTATTTGTATAATTATGAGGATGAGGATTATTATTACTATTGTTATTATTAAGCTGCACAGTAAAATTATTATTAATTATAATGATATCAAGTAAATTATTTTATTTATTTATAACAGAAACTTGATGAAATAATACATTTCCACAACCTTCTAAACAGTGTCTCCTTCAAATGATAGATAGATAGATAGATAGATAGATAGATAGATAGATAGATAGATAGATAGATAGATAGATAGATAGATAGATAGATAGATAGATAGATAGATAGATAGATGTGTGATTTTCAACAAATATTTCAATGCATTTGCTATCAGATTTTGTTTCCATTTGCTTTTGTGGTAGCTAATGTTCAAGCACCGCACTTTTTCCGATTCTCACTTTCAATTGTTTTCTCTCCAGATTCGTTTAGTGTTTTTCTCCTCCGCGCGGCTCTCAGGAGGACCCGTTTGAGAAGACCAGCGTCTGAAGTCACACGTTGGCTTGAGCAAACGTTTGTTTGGGTCAAATCTAAAGTGTCTGAGCGAAACACGCTGCACCTAAAGATCACCTGCCTGCCTTTCTCAAGTTAAAAAGTCCAAAATGAAAGCAACAGCAGACCTGTTTAAATTAGCCTTTCCCCCTCGTGGCCTCAAATCAAATAAAACACAACAGTTGGAGTCCAAACAAGTTAAAAGAACGTCCTTGTGGGTTTTATCCACTAAAGCAATAGTAACAAGAACAACCTTCTCAAAGGCTAAAATGTCCCAGCGGTCCAACACTCAAAGATTTGGCTACTTAAGAAGGTCGAAACAGCAAGCCATTTAAGGGCTTGACACGGACCCAGCTAGCATGCTGCTTTTACCATCACTCATACCGAGGTAATGCAATTCCTCGCCAATGTTCTGCGCCTCTGATACATTTAGGCTAATGCTTGATGCAAATGACACGGGGACAGATATAAATATAAATGTATCTTCATCACCTGCGTTCTCTCGCTCTGAGAGTCCTCCATCCCTAGATGCCGTTATTCACTTTAACACACACACACACACACAGACTGCTGTCTCTCCATACGTTCACTAGCAGAGTCTTCGTTGACGTCAGGGGAGTGAAAGCTTATTGATTGTTCAACAAAAGGTTGAGAAGAGAGCGAAGACTTGGACGGACACGAGCTCTGACCTCTTACTGCTTTCCTATACTTATGATATTTTCAATCACTATTTTTTTTTTCAATTCTGTCTGACACACTACACTGAAAACACATGGTGTAAGATTTACTACAATTTTCACTCAGGAATTGCTAGTAAATTTCACAAATAGTTAGACAAATATGGCAAGTAACGTTGAATGGCTAAAATGGTATTTTCTTGTAAAACGAACTCAAGTCAACTTTGTTTTACAACTTGTAGTAGCAGAATCAGACACTTGAAATCAAAATGTACCTAATTCTCTTTCTAAATACACATTCAATGTCTAATTGTTAATGATTCATCACTTGACTTTGAAAGAAAAATAAATGTTGTGAACTTGTTACATCTTTGAAGCAAATTTCTCTTTTGGACGATGCTGCTAAATCAAAATTTTTCACAATAAAAACTGTTTTTACTCTGAAATATGCCACATTTCAGTTTCATGTTGAGTTATTATTCCATCAGTCTTTTCTGGAATTTGACCCCAAACTTAATTTCAAGTTCCCTCCATAACATACTTTATTGGACTATTAGTTCATTAAAAGTTATTTCATGCCAGTTATAAATCATTACACAGATTCATTTTTAATTCATAGGGCTGAGGGGGTAAAAAAGGAAACACTGTCTGGGACCCGATGACTGTCAGCTCTGAGAATAATCACATATCAGTGTGGAGTTCAGAGCGACGGGGCCATTTCACATTCTGACTCTAATTAAAGATGAAACGAGGAGAAGAAATGTTCAACTCGCCCCTCAATCAACATCTGACAGACACAGACCTCACCTGGCATTCCCGAAGCTCACCTGAGCCGCTTCTGAGACCGTGGAAGTGATTCAAAGACTGAAGCAGGAGGACTTCAGTCAAACTCACTCTGGCCTCGCGACTGAAGAGAGGAAGAAAAACTCTGTCCGACCACCACCTGAAAAACCCATTTATGAGACAAAGCAAACATCTAGGAATTCTGATAATGGTTCCAATTCACCGGTCAGTTTATTAGAACTTCTGATTTCTAGAGTTGAGATAAAATCTTGACTCTTTTATTGGAATGGTTTATCTCGCCTCTCTTTGCAAACATTCAGACAGAACCTTCCAGATTGAGATTTATTTGTCTACTATCTGTGGCACCATTTCAGTATTGGAAATGTGATGAATTTTGTTTCAATGTCATTTTAAACAATTAGCATAGAAATCAGACACTTTTAAGTCAACATGAACTCAAAATTGACTTATCTTCCAGGTCAATTCAGTTCACAGCATCAAAAAATAAAAGAGTTTTTGAGATTTTTCATCAAAATGCATTAACTTGCTTTGACTCTTAAGCGAACTTACTTACAGTCCTCTTCTTAATTTTCAGCTTGTAGAGACATATTTAACAATCCAATCAATTTCATATGACAAAATTAAGATCAAACACCTTTCAAGCAAAACATGGCAAAAAGTATGTTTAAAAAAAATTGCTAGGAAGTGATATATATCTGTAACTGTTTTATATTTGAATATATTTTAAAATGTCATTTATTCCTGTGATCAAAGCTGAATTTTCAGCATCATTACTCCAGTCTTCAGGGTCACATGATCCTTCAGAAATTATTCTAATATGCTGATTTGATGCTCAAGAAACATTTCTTATTATTATCAAAATTGAAAACATTGCTTCATATATTTGAGGAAATCGTAATGCATTTTCTTCAGGATTCTTTGATGAATATAAAGTTCAGAAGAACAGCATTGATTTGAAACAGGATTCTTTTGCAATGATGTAAAAGTCTTCACTGTCACGTTTGATGAATTTACTGCATCCTTGCTGAATTAGCTATTCATTTCTTACACCTGGATCAATATTTAATGCACTGACATTCAGATGTTAAATGTCCAAATACTTTTTGGAAACCATCAACCTTCACATTCATTCCTTCATCCATTTCTAAAAGCCTGCAAACGCTTATATAACCAGAGTGGCGTCTCTGCGCTCTCATGTTCTACTTATTCAAATGCGTCCCAGCGACTAAATTTCCCTTTGTTTGAATTCTCCTCCAAATCCGCGGAACAAAGAAACAATTATTTTGTTCTTGTTTTGCCGGCCTCAACTTTTACAGCATTCTTTTTGAAGTCGCCCCGCAGATGTTTTTATTTTGTTTGTTTCTCGCTCTGACTGACAAGCTTTGTTTGCTGTTCGTCGACTCTGCATTTGAGGCTGTAGCGCCACGATTACAAGCTTACATCAAAGTTCCTCTCTTCCCCGGCATCCCTGCCCTGGCGGATCCCAGCGGAGCTGTCTGCGCTGACAGCCGCTACGCCTTACATGCGACACCGCGTGCGCGCGTGTGTGTGTGTGTGTGTGTGTGTGTGTGTGTGTGTGTGTGTGCGTTAAAGAGAGAGAAGTGCGTGCTTCAGGCTGAGGACTCTACAGGTTTTGCTTCATGGCCTTAAGCACTGAGGTTGTTCTCTTTGTTGCGACTGCCATGCGCAAGGAGATAAAGTTGACGCGAAGCTTCCAGGCCGACACGTTAATCTGGTCATCCCCCAATCCTCTCGTTCCCGCAGCCCCGCTTCAAGTCATGTCGCTAAATCCCCCATATCTCCCTCCCAGGCCCGCGGCTCTTGTGTTCGAACAATGGCCTCTTAGCAGGCCTTGGACTGACGCCCGACTCTGCAACTGTCTCTCTCTCACCCGGACTCTTTTTCCCTTTGTGACAGTGTGTGTGCGCGGGCCTTTTGGTTCCACGGCGGCGGCGCGTTCGCTTAGAGAAGCGCAGACTTGGTGGGCCCCTAATTTGCGTCTATGAATGTGTATTTTGGTTGAACAAAGTGGACCGAGAACAGAGCTGCAACAGAGAGAGCCTAAAACACAGAGAGCCGACGTGCTGTTAAGATTTCTGAAAAATACATCCAATAGCGGGACAACAGGCTCAGATATCGAATTATTCATGCGACTGAAAACTTGCAAAGCACCTCTTCAACTCCGCTGCGCCCGACTCTGTTGTCAACCGAGTGCTTTTTTCTCTTTCGGAGGACTAAAAGAGAGGTACGAGAAGACAAACGGGGCATCAGAGTGGCGTGTCTGTGATGCGGTGGGACAGTCGAGGGAATTCGGCGCCGTCACCTCCTCTGTCAAAAGCTCAACTCAAATCTCATTTGAATGCTAATTATTTTGGTCAGTTATAAACTATAGATCAACCCCAACGTCCCAGTGGCTCCTTCTATAGGTTCTGCCTGGATCCTGAAATATCGTCCCGGGAGGGCGCGAATCACCTTGCTTTCTAACATGTCCCCTGTCTCTGCTTCTTTCATTATACAACACATAACCTATCAGATATTCCTGCTTCTGCTGGCACTCTGGCCTTGTTGCCAGCCATCAGTAAGTGGGAAAAAAGGCACAAAGCTCGTTTTATCTCGCCTCAGCTGCCGTTCACTGCTCAGTTTTCCTCTCTCATACTCTCTACGCCACTTGCTCTCTTTCTGTGCTTTTCCCCCATGGAGCGGGGCCGATGTCTTAAGAACTCACAATTCTTCTCGTTTTTATTGAGGTTTTTTGCCTTCTTTTCCTCTCGAATGAAAACACTGCATGAAGCAGTACAAAAGCAGCTGTGTTGGAGACACACAAAGACGACACGACAGAACCACATCGCTCCCATTATACTCAACCAAGCTGTCTACACATACTAGATTTGTCGCATTGTGTCACATCCCTCGCTTGTGGAGCATGTAAAATAAATAGTCAGAATATAATGAATTTTTAAACATAAATTATTATATTAATACTCTATTTAATATGGTCAAGACTTTATTTAATATACACTACTTGTGGACAATGTGACATGACTTTCACAAGAAAAAAAAAGCACAATCCTAACTGGATTTACTATGCTACATTTAGTAAAGTATACTACCATCAGGGCTTTGAATCGGAAGCTTTGAAGGAAATATTAAAAAATAAACTGGATTGGGCCAGTGTGGAACATTTTCATGTGCCCTGCCACAAAAGTCACAATTGTTTTTAGCAACAAATTTTGTGTCAGAAAAACATTCATTTCCATTGTCCGTTAAACGTTCAGTAACACAATTTCACTGGAAACTGATGCATACTATAGCACGAACTGATGTGTTGATCATTGCAACTGATGCAAATGATACAATCAAACGCCACTCTCAAATATGACTTGGTGACATATTTAAATCAGCAGAATTCACAACATGTTTAATATGTAACAAAAATCCAGTTGGGAAGATTTTAAAGCATATTCACATGATCACTGGATGTCATAACATCAACACATCAACACAGCAATTGGTCCAAAACTCTCTCACACATAACAGACCATACTATGCATACTATTTACAGTGTACAGCACGAATGCAGATTTTCTGTCTGCATACAATTGAATACCCGGACAACTTCAAGTAAATTTTAAAAAACAATGCAGCATCTATACAACAGCACTTTCTGCAGAGAATAATGCATCCCATAATGCAATGCAGTCAACTTGACCTATGTCCAATAGAATGTTTTACATAAAATCTGATTAAAATGTTCAAATAACCATTTATATTTAGCCTATAAACATACATGTCATATCACGTAGCATTACTACTGATTGAAAAGATAAGATTGTGCAAACTGTTCCACTTCATCATCATTATTAACTATTAAAAATAATTAATAAAGTAGTGGCTATCAGTGGATACTGCACAGTAAACAATTTGCTGGTATTGCATAAAAAATTATTGGATATATCAGGAAAGGCATACTACCATAATACAGTTTTGCAATATATAATAACGATAATGTGCGCAGTATGCAGATTTTCAGCATATAATACCCTAAAAATGATCAGTATACAAGGGAGCACACTAAATGGAGTAGTACTGTATGATACAATGCTGTTTGCGAGATAAACCGGAAAAAAAATGCCACGTTAAGACATTTTAAATGATTAAAAGTGCAAAAAAAGTAAATAATAAAAAGAAAACGTACAGCTATTCATCAAAATTATTGTTGACATTTACAACAAGACTTTAGATCAAAGAACTGTCATTCTGATTGAAATCTGTAAGTTCATTAAAAGGATAGTTCACAAAAAAAAAAAAAATTCTGTCATCATTTACTCACCCTCAAGTTGTTCCAAACCTGTATGATTTCCTTTCTTCTGCTGAACACAAAAGAAGATGTTTTAATGAATGTTGGTTATTAAACAGTTGATGTACCCCGTTGACTTCCATTCATTTTTCCTACTATGGAAGTCAATGGGGACCATCAACCATTTGGTTACCAACATTCTTCAAAATATCTTCTTTTGTGTTCAGCAGAAGAAGAAAAACTTGAGACAGAATTTTCATTTTTGGGTGAACTATCCCTTTCATAGCTGAATGACATTAGCGCAATTGTCAACTGTAGCATTTGTAATTGTGACCTTTAGATTTTCTTTAAGAGCCTGATAAAAAAAAAAAAAAAAAGATTTTGCATCAGTTGTTTACCACCCTGTTTACAAAAGTATTCCAAATCAACTCCTATTGTTCAATCCCCTCAAAGGGATTTATGGTTTCCCAGAAGAAACGTGTCAAGATGCCGTCCATTCAGCAGGATAAAAGTGCAACCTTTCGGAGCTCGTTGCACCGGAGGCCGAGGAGAGAGAAATCGAGGGTCTGCAGCCCCGGCCGGAGTCTGGAGAGAGTTTCCAGCGGTCTCTCGACAGCGTTATCACACTGCGCTGCTGCTACAGCCAGCCGGCGCACAACAAAAACTCATTCTATAGTTATTGTCCGCCCTAATTGTTCTCAAGACTTGAGATAAGTACACTACGTGACAGAGAATTTCAGAGAGGACCCCCACCTCCCTCAGTAGCGCGCACACACACACACACACACGCGCGCAGTCATTAGCAATGTGCGCGGGGGGAGCGCGTGGTGCGGGCACTCAAAAGCACTTGACTTCCTGCCATCTGAATTAGCGGCTTCCTTTCTTATTTGTTTTGATGGACAAATCGCAAGGCTTTCATCCTTGCATACTTAAAGATGACACCACAAACTGGCAGCCTGCGCTATTGTTCTAGCAAGCGTTTATTCAACGCTGCAGCGGCTCGCTCGCATTCATGCGACTCAAAGGAAGGGCCGCTCCCAATTTAAAGGCGTTTATTAAAATTCAGACTAGCCATTACACGGCAGAGCGCAGGGAGAAACTGCGCGAAAAAAACGAACAAGCTGGTTAATCAAAAGTTAATTGTACAATTTTCATGTAGATGAGCACGGCATATACATGACTCCCTGCTCTGCGATTATTGAAATAAATAAACGAGGCTTCTAGAAATGTGGTGGGACTTTGCGGCTGGTAAACAATCAGGCCGAGTTTAATTTGTGGTAAACAAAGTGATTATCCACCGGGGGTACGGAAGGAGAGGCTAAGGTTAAATGAAATTTGCAAATGTACAGATACAAGGCGTTTTGTGTTGGAGTCGAGCAATTATAGAAGCGGTTTAATGAAGCAAGGTCTGGCATCAGGGGAGCCGTTCCGACTTCAGACGACCTACAACCAGTCACACTTCTGAGGAGCACTTTAGAGCAAGAACTTCACAGAGAGAGGAAGAAAAGACACGCATGCATGAATGCTAGTGATGTGCAAAACGTTTAAAGCCGAGTAGTCGTGCGTCGTCTGAACGACTACTTATCTCTGTATAATTACGCATGCATGTTTGCGGTCACTGTCCACCTGACACATATCAAGTGCGTAAACATAGGCTGCGTTTAATATAACTTCCCTCCGTCTTGTTCACTCGGATGTCCGTCATTGCTTAAGTTGCACGAGTGTCCATTACTGGGGGAACCCTTGCAATGACTTTAAACGGAACGTCCTGAGCCCTGAATCACTAAATTAAGTGCGAGTCACAATCGTGTTGCATTGTGGTCTATGGATCTGCCCAAAGTGAAGTAGATTCACTCCCTCGGTCAAAATCGAGGGGTCGAGGGTCTGCGGCCTTCGTTCACTTGGCAGCGGGGAAGTGCTTAGGGAAGTTTGCGAGCGTGTTTAAAAGTAGAATTATGCAACCATAAAGTGTGTTGTTTTTACACCATCAATGTAAAAACACCTAACAATAAAAAGTAACTGTTAAGATGATGAATCGCAAAGTGATTCCACACCTCTACAAGAAGTTGGGACAACAAGAAAACATAGACTCACTAGTCCAGAGACCAAGAACTAAAGCATGCATGCAACCATTTAACTTGTGTGCAATCCACACAAGTTAACCAGATTCTAAAATCATAAGATACTTGGTTGGCTCAAAAGAATAAATAAACACACAATAGGCTTTATGCCGAATCACATGAACAAACAGGAGAACACTGTCTCATTGCATCGCATCCTCTTTTGTCAGTGAAAGTAATAACGGCAGAACAAACGGACAATGATATCTTAGCTAGTTTATTTTTATTGTTGGCATCTTACTCTATTTAAATATCTAAATGTTAGTGAGAAGAAGAAAAAAAAACATATCAATCTGCATATGCGATGGACAACGGTTATGCTCATCTTTGCTCGCACCTTTGAAGATATCTCGAGTAAAACGACTAAAAATACAGAAGTTTTTTGCGCATAACTCCCATTGGATCTTAAAAGAAGTGAACATGGCATATTTTGCTTTTTTTCCATACTGTCATGCTCTAAAAAGGACAGAAATTATCATAAAACTTGCATTGATTCATGCATTATAGTTCCAACTTTTCAGAGGCCAAAGCACAGGCTTGTACGGTACAGGATGTACTGTATACTGTAGAATATATTGCAAAAATCATATGAACTTTTTGGAGTTCAACAGCCCCGTTCACATTTGGGAAAATAACAGCAAAGTACCACAATTTGCAACTGAATTATGATATGATAAAGGAGAGTAACGACAGCATGCATGATATAATCAGGAACTATACAGGTTAATAACATACTGTACATCTGTGATGTGCTTGTATTGCATAAATAAAACAGAATGATTAATCAAATTTGTTCACTGACATTTCCTTTCTTGCAATAAAATCCTACATGCAATTTCTATTTTAGCTTGCTATTCATTATATTGATTTAATTTAGTTTGTTGGTTGTTTTGTCTCAAATGGGAATAAAGGTTTTTGCACGAGCCAGCTAGTTCAATATCTTAACATTTTTGAGAGCTTGTCATGAAACAACACTGCATGTATTTAGACACAATATATATGCATAATCACACACACATGAACAATAAATCCTCCCTTAATAATAGAATACATTCATTCCAGGCGACTACCTGGCTCTGTTAGCAAATTAAATCCGCTCTCATCTTAAGAGACGGCTTCATTTGTTTTGAACTGCGTTTAAACACACGGCCCCATCCGCGAGCCGTGTTGGCAGAGCTCGGCCCCTAATGCCCAGCTCTATTAGGGCACAGTCTCTCTACTGGGCTTTGCCAGAAACCATTCCACATTTTCATTCTAACCTCCTGTAGTTTCTTATTCTTTTGTATGAAATTAGAATTTATTAAAGCACTTTGGACAAAGGCATGCTGAGAAAAGTAAGAGCCAAAGTTGGTATCTTTAGCCGGATTGGAAGTGAAGAGCCCACGCCTCTGGAGGGACTGAAGTGCTCAGTATCTCATTGGGAAGGTCTTAGTTCTTCAGTCAGTCTGAGGTTTTCACTGCATAACAATCTCTAAACTCTACACTTATGATGTTAGCTTGCACAGGGAGTGGACAGCGAGACAGAAATGAGCAGATGAATAAACACAATTGACATGTAGGGGTGAACGGGGCTAATTGTAGCATCATGGTTTAATAGTATGCTAGCATGACACTATATAAAGAAAACATTGTGCCAAAATTAAAAAAAAAATCTGTGTTCGCTGAACATTTATTTAACCATAGCAAAAGTAAATTTAAGTTCTGTTTTTAGTGTTTATTTAAAATGATACAAATCTGCTTCTTTTCTATTATAATCACCAATCTTACAATGTGCACCGCCCGTTAGTGATGACTTTTTATGAATTTTATTGAGAAACCACGAGAAACAGGTGAATATAGATTCAGAGTAAATATTCAGAAATTATTAATTATTATTATGGTTTGAAGTATGCTGTGTGTATAGCTGTGTTTTGCGGTGTTCATTTGTCAAAAATTGTTATTAAAATAATTGACGTTATGAAAAAGTTAATGTATTTTATTGACAAAATATTTTAGTTTGCCTTGAATATTTGTATGGATTAGATCAGATAACATTTTAAGCTGTCATATTAAGGTGCATGTTGTCACATTTCGCCATTCTCTCGCGGTAAATAAAGAAAAAAGTGCTAATTTCATTAGTATACCCATAACATTAAATAAGAAAGTCAAAGTTAGTCTCTTCCCTACACTTTTACCCAACAGCCTGAACAAAACAAACAGGAAGCATAACTTACCAGAAATGTTTCAGGATGTCAAAACAATCATCCAATGTCATGTCACTTTGTTGCATCTGCACGTTTTTGTAAAATAAAACTCTGCTAAACCAATCGAGTGTAACATTATTTACCAGAGAGGAGCCATTTCTTCAAGCAAGTGTCATTAGGCCTCAACCGCGCGCAGATTGATAAACACAACAGCGACACCTACCGACTGAACGACAGAAAGGCAGAGTCTTCATGAGGGACCAATCTTTCACAAGTTCATTTGCCATAGCTATATTCACATCTTCTTTCATTCTATATCTCTATAACATATTGGATATTTATAAACACATTTAAAACAAATTTGGCCAAAGGGATCTACTTTATTTATCATTTAGTTTATATTTAAAATTAATAGAAAAAGGAAAAAAATACATTAAAGATAAATAATAGAAAACATAATAATATTAGTAATAATAATATAATTTTAAATAAACATTGTAACATTGTTAAATGTCCAATTGTCCCTACTTGTTTGGACCCATACAAATATAATATTTAATGATATTAAAAATATATATGAATAATAATACAAATATATATTAAAGTGAAACACAAATAGCACTGGACGTGTTTTATGTGCTCATATACAGTACAGGTCCTGTGTTCATGGCAATAAAACCAACTAAACATCTCCACTAGATGGCAGTAGCTGTGGTTTGTTGATGGGAAGTTTGCTCTAGTGCTGTTTGATGGACTAAAACCTGAACATTCAGCCAGAGATGGTCTTACATTAGTCATTTAGTGGCTTTGATTCAGCCTTCAGAAGGAGGAAGGCATGCAAACTCAATGTTCTGCATGACACCATCCTGTCTACTGAGGGTCTTTCATTAAAACATTACTGCCTTAGATAGCCCACACTCCTGTATTAAGTTAATTGAAAGAATAAAAAGTGATTGAATGATTTGAGTGAATCAGTTAAGTTCATGAATCCATGAGAGTAAATTGTTATTTAACTTACGACCCCATTCTTACCCAGAAATAAGCATTGCGGTCATTAGATATTTGCTCTGTAATTTCACTGGAACTTATTTACATCGTTGAATCATTTCTTGCAGTAAACGGTTCTGTTACATTTCAAGAGTTTCAGGGTTTCTGTTTCTTTGCTGTGAAACTGAAATTTGAGAAATTCTTTAAATGTATCTGTGCTTATTAAACCTTTATATATTCATATTTTAATCATTTAATTTAACCATTTTCAAGTTGACCAAACCTTCTTAGCATTTTTTTATTGGTTTGTTTATTTTAATATATATTAAACATTTTGAAGCTGACTAAACTTAGTCTAAACTTAATATTTAGACATGTTTAAACTGTATTACTTTATTAAATACATTATAAATGTAGATGATTTTAATGATTACATTATTAATTTATTGTAATATTTTATTACTAATTTTTAAAATGGTTAAACCTTTATTTATCCATGTTTCATTTTTCAAAGAATTATTTTATTATATATTTTTTAAAACAATTTTAAGCAAATAAAATTTTGCCCTTTTATTTATATATTTATTATTAAATATTTGTAATTTTTTTAACCTTTATTGAGCCATTTATATTATTGGATATGCATTTATTTTATTATTTTATGCATTATATTGATCATATATCTTATGATTAGGCATTTGTAAAGCTGATTAAACCCTAATTTAGCAAACAAACCCGACAGAAATAAGACACAGGACAACGATGTGATTTCATAATGCATTTGTTCATGTATTTGTAAATCCTTGGCCTTCTGCAAGGCAAACAATCGGTGATGTGTGTGCTTTAAAAACCTGTGCAGTTTTTCTCAGCATCATTCTCAGGGAAACAGAGGCAGGACGTTTAAGGTCAGAGGTCACGAGTCTCATACAGTTGTTGTTTCTGTGCATGATCATATCTAATATAAATTCTTGCTGATGTTAAACCATGAAAATGTGTTTGTGCCTTTCTCACCAATAATACTTTAGCCGTATCCTGTAAAACTCGCTCTCTTTGTGTGATGGGTATATTTGCTGCTTTGAAACTAAAATTTTAAAAAAGGTTCACATTTGCAATGGCTGATGAGCACAATGTTAAAGACAGGAATAAAACAACTTTTTTGACAATGATATCTTTCATAAAATGTAAGACGACAACTCTGCATCTAATAAATAAAATGGCATGGAACATTCACATACATGCTTTACCCCGCAGGATGTCCTGTCTGCAACAGTGCATAAATACATACCACCTACAGCTTTACAAATTCTACACGAATCGCTTAATAAAAAATAAAATTAATTAGTCGAACAAACAAACAGACAAAACACTATTTTACAATAACAACAGAAGCCCGACTGGAATGGATCCATCATCAGAGAGATGATTTTAAGACCAAAATAAAAGAACCCATTTAAATATATTATAAAGGAGACAAAACAATGTACAGTTTTTAAAACTTTAGTAGCCTTAGTATATTACAGATAGATATGGTCATTTAGTAACATTGAGGAGAAGTGCATAGCAAAATAGAGCGCAATTATCTTCCAGTCGCGGTGTAAAATCCTGATCGACTGACGTGTAAAAAAGCATCAAACTCAAACATTTAAGGCAGATCAGATCATTTGAAATTGGCATAGTCTGAGAAAATGTCGACAAAGTCCTGTACCACTCTGTAGCAGAAGTCATACTGTTCCTGCGGGCAGAAAGAACCAACAATGAGCAAATCGCTTTATAATAAGCAGGTTATTCAGAAATCTTGACAAAATGTTTTTATACAGATATTTTAACTATGATAGTTATCAAATATGATAGTTAGGACAGTTGTGTTTGTAATTTTTTTTTTTACTGTTTTGTAAATCTTTTTATATATATTTGAATATGAATCATAATTTAATCGATTACTAATCATTTATATCATTTTTTCATTCATTTATATTACTTGAATTAATGTTAAATTCATTTGGAATTGACATTAAAACAACTATTTTAATCATGGTTGTGATATTAATAATGTTAATTTAATCAATGTTACCAATTCATTTATACTAATAATGTATATTATTTAGCTGATTTATTTTACTTGTATTAAATCATAATACAATTTTATTCATTATTCAATTAATATAAAATTGACATTATTTTTTTTTTTTTTACAATATTACTAATTGATATTTAATTAATTTATTTTACTTGAATAATCACAATAAATTTATTAAAATTATATTAATTTGGAATTGACATTAAAATGATTATTTTAATTATGGTGTCATGGTTGTGATATTAATAATATTATTTAATCAATATTAAAATTTAATTTATACTAATATTTTATATATTATTTAACTGATTTATATTACTTGGAATCATAATTATATATATATATATATATATATATATATATATATATATATATATATATTAAATTAATATAAGATTGACATTAAAATATTTTTTCAATATTACTAATTATATTATTATTATTTCATTAGTATATATTACTTGATTTAAACATAATAAAATTAATGAATTAAAATTCAGACACTTTCAGAATCCTTCTGTCATTTTGTCACTTTTTCCTTGGGATAACCAGGGTGCAATAGCATGTTACCACACTTTTATTGTAGTATTATAGCAGAAATGATGATTACTATGTTTATTATGCATGTAAACGGGTAGTGGATATGAAGTGTGTGAAGGTTTGAACTGACCACTGTCTGCACCATGTGTGGCCGCTGCATTCGTAAACTTTTCACAGTCTGAAACACATCCAGCAAACCCTCGGCTTTCACTCGCTCCAGAATATTACTGAGAGCGATAAACGTACCGGTCCGACCCGCTCCGGCACTGCAGAACACACACACAAAAACAAAAAGACATGACATAGTCAAGTTAGGAAAGATATACCTTATATTACCCAGTATTTTCTTAAGTACACTGTAAGAACATGCAAGTACACGCACTGTAAAATAGGTCTCCTGTCATACGAGCGTTCACAGGAGGACGTTGTGACGTGACGTAAGTGCAGTGTGATGTTCGCGCGAGTAGTAGCCTAGCGTAGAAGCACGGTGGACCGCATGGCTTTGCTCACAGGAGAAACAGACAGGTTTGGTTACACAGTACTTCTCACGCGAACTTCACAACGCACTTACTTCACGAGTCACATGCATTGTCAAAGTTCATAAAGATTTCTCAGATTTACGCTGGTCATACTTTTATGGCTGGAAAACACAGAAATCGCATCTCTGTGACATAATCTGACATTAGTGAACTTTAAACATGAGAACATGTTGCTGAATAATCTCAGGGGGTATTTCAAGAAAATATTTTACGTCAAAAGGGTTCGGATGACAAAACAGTTTGGAAAACCCTGGTCTATGGTATGACTTCATTTAGGATATGTTCACACTTGGCATGTTTGGTTGGATTAAAAGGATCTCTGGTGCGATTGCTCTGTTAGTGCGGTTCATATGAATAAGTGTGAACGCTGCCATCTGAACCCTGGTGACACCAAACAAGCGGACCAAGACGCTGAAAAGATGAGTCTCGATACACTTCCAAACGAACTCTGGTGCGGTTCGACTGAAATATGAACACAACCTGGACCAAAGACATGTAAACGAACCAAAAACAGGACATGTCACCAGATGTGACCCTAAAAAGCACAGAATGCTCAAGCAAACCTGTTTTTTCTCATCATAGTCGTGATGTTGCCGATTACAGTTGAGTACAGGCGTCAGAACTGCGTCTCGTCGCTGCAGATCTGTGTTTGTGTGTGTGACGGAGGGATTCCTGCCGCTGTTTTGACTCCTTTACACACTTTATAAGCTCTTCATGAGTTCTCAGCTGGTCAAAATATCATCATATCTAGGCTACGAACATACAACGTGCACATTTAGCCCAGAACACCATTGTTTTCAATGTTCAGTAAGTTCTGTCGCAAAATGTATGTAATAAAATACGACCAATCAGGTTGTGAACATATCCCTATGCCTTAGGTTTGGTATCAAAATGCCAATGTGAACACTAAGCAGACCAGGACTAAATGTTTTTTTTTTTTCTTTGGTCCGGACCAAACGAACCAAGTGGACTGAACTACAAGTATGAATACACCCTAATGCCTGGTTCAGATTACACGATTTTTTTGTGTTACGATAGTCACTGTGTCAGTGTCGTGGACAAGAAACATATCAGACTACACGTTGCTTTCCGACCAGTCATCACGTGCCGTCTCACACACACACACATTCACTCGCACACATACACACACACTCACTCACATACATACATACACGCACTCACTCACACACACACTCTCACTCACTCTCGCTCACACACACTCACTCACTCGTGCACACACACACTCACTCACTCTTGACGGAACCATCGTGGAGGACCGAAAAAAAAAATTAAACTAGTCTTATTATCGTGATGTCGTAAAGCATAGCAGACACAACGTAGGTTGTCACCCGCCACTATGACACACTATACGGGATTAAACGATCGAATCTTGCGTCCCAGCGCCCGTTGTCGTTTACGAATCCCCACGACACCCTACGTCAAACGGATCGTGCCAAAATCGGGCTAAAATCGTGTAATCTGAACCAGGCATAAGACTGCTAGTTAAAGGTGTGTGTTTACCTGCAGTGCACGGCGATGGGGTGGTTGCCCGACTGCTGCTGTTGTTTCTGCACCGATGCGATGATGTCGATCATCCCTTTACCGTCGGCTGGGATTCCGATCTCTGGCCAGCCGTGGAAATGAAAGTGCCGAACCAAACGTGTCTGTTTCTCCTGTTATGAAAACACATTTTTTGAAATTAACACACCAACATGCATTACAATTCATCCAAGTGGCCACCACATATTAACCCCAAAGGTACACCAAAGCAACTTACAAAAAAAAAATGCAAATGGAAATACATGCAATATTAGCATTTACAATGCAAATCAGATCATAATGCGCGCTCACCGGGCCGTATGTGAGCACCAGATCTCTGAGACTGAACGTCTCACACAGCGTGTCTCCTTTAATCTCCACTGTGAAGTCCCCGTAAGTCACTGAATCCTCAGTAGGCCAGTACTGAAAACACTTGTCCTGCAACACACACACACTCCAAATGACAAAGCTGACAGGATTTATTCTAGGAAGTTGTGCGAGAGTGTCTGCACAACTGGATTTGTAACGTGTGTGTTTGTACCTGATCTCTCTCCTGCAGTTCTGTCAGCATCACGATTGAGTGACACTTCCATTCCCAAACCATCCTCCAGAAATCATCCACCGTGTGTGACAGAGGACCCTGTGTGGCGATGAAGTAGTCCTTCTGCCGGTACCCCTGGAAAACATAAACACATGAGATATATATATATATATGAATAATACATGCCAGGATCAAAAATACAAATATGAACTGGCCTTGGAATGTGAATAAAACAGTAACTTGCCAGTTTATTGGGAAATGCAACATAATGCATGATTTGAATCGAATTATAAGAATAACAGTCTGAGCCTCACTAATGTAAGAGACAAAAGAAAATAATACTTTTATTCAGCAAAGGTGCATTCGTTTGATTAAAGGTGACAGTAAAGACATTTATAATGTTACAAAAGAACTGTTTTCAACATTGATAATAATCATAAATGTTTCTTGAGCAGAAAATCAGCATATTAGAATGATTTCTGAAGGATCATGTGATTGTGACCCTGAAGACTGGAGTAAAGAAGCTGAAAATTCAACTTTGATCACAATATATTCAAATAGAAAAGTTATTTTAATTCGTAATAATATTTTACAACTTTACTTACAGCAATGCTAATCATGTAATTCAAATGTCTACTTGAAAAACATCCCATGACTCTTTTCCAACAGCTTTTATCTCAGTGGAAGTTTTTCCATTACAACTTTATCTAGGATGCATAGGTTTTTTTTTTTACCATTTGACTTTTTTCCAATGGGAAAATAGCTAAATAATGCTACTGGAGAAAAATATAATAATGTAAAATACAGGTTCATGGCTGGTAAGAAATGTTTGTGGATGGTAAATTGGAAAAAAATGGCCAACTCAAGCCCTAAGACAACTTTCTGAATTTTTAAATGAAAGCATTAAAATTGGCCCCGTTTACTTAACAAGTATCCCTTGTGTTGAAAGATAATAATGTTCATTTCATCATGAGGCGCCTCTGAAACGTGAAAAGAGTCATTAAACACTTACATCAATGAAAGATGCGTTGACATAATCGGTGAACTCCTGACCTCTTTTCATCGATAGGATGACTCGGTTAAAATCATCTGAAAAAATGAATGAGAAAACACATCAAATGAAACATAAATGGCCCGACTGACCTCTAGCATAAAGGCTGTGTTTTGAACTGCATGACTCACGATTACAACTACAGGCACAAGCAGAACAGGAAAAGGAAGAGAGATTTCTGATTAACTTCCTCATAAACAAAGCTGAGCAGCACAACAACATGCATTTGGCAGATGGAAAGAGACATTAAATATGTTCCTCAAACATATTGTCTTTTAGATTAGCTGGCATAATTCATTCAGGGTTTTCAGGGATCATAAACTCACATGGAATGATCTGAAGGACCCTGTTTTTCTTCATGTTGGCAGGCAGGTTGCCCGTCCTCATGTTCTCCTTCATAATACGCATGTTTGTCAGTTTCTGAAAAAACAGAAATCAATATAAAAAAAAAATCAATCAACAACTAAACAACTAGGCATGCGACGGTAACAAATTTTCATATCACGCTAATTTATGAAGCTTTTATTACAGTTTTATTGCATCATCACGATATTGAATTGAAGTGTTGTCCTCCTAACAGGTTTAATATGGTTTTGTTCTTATACGAAAAATAACTCTGAAATGTAATACAATAAAATGTATAAACTAAACACGTTTCAAACTGATTACAGTGCAAAAGAACTATAAAGATAAAGGATCAGAACATTCCCAATCAATAAAAGACCAATCAATGATTTAGTCCACATTGACGTAAAAATGTAAACAGATGTTTGAAAATAGCCTATTACATCTTTAAGTATTAAGAATTTATGTATTGGGTGCTGTGATAAACAACACAGCAAATGCAAAATGAATGGTTTGAAAATATTTACTGTACTGTAAGTCACGTACACACTGCAGTTGTCAGTTCACCTTTCAGTGCTTAATCCCGTTCTGTACACACACACTTCAGTAAATTACTCTAGTAGTTAGTTCTACAACTGAACTAACTCCTTTTTTTATGCAGTTCTATGCAGTGTTTTCTGAACGAACTGAACAACTAGTTGTTAATGACGAATTTAAACACTGTATGTGTGAAGAAAACCGTGCAGAATATAACAAGTCTTTTGATTGCTGTAATATTACTTTTGTCAATATCAGTGGATACCAAACACGCGAGACACCAGAACTTGTGTTATGTGTGGTTGACACTCCTCAAACTTTACAGTGTGTTTGTGGCCAGAAAGTAGTGCAGCTGTTTTGTTTACTGGGTGCATTTCTGCTGTTCAGAAGCGCCATCTACTGTCAGAGAGCGGAAGTGCACTTTCATTCAGCGTCTTCCGCCAGGCTTCTCATCCATGTTGGGGTTGTTAACATCACACATGTCTACACACCACTAGTGTCAGTAAATATCCTCACCCTAAACTCCTCCTCCAGGCCCACGCGGTCAAGCGGAGCATTGGTGTTGTGGAGTTTCTGCAGGTGTCCCTCCAGAGAAGACACGTCCAGCTCTGTGTCCCCGTACAGGAAGTACTCCAGCAGAGCCTGATAGATGAATGCGTACTGCAACTACAACATACACACACATACACCTCAGTACACCTTTAAACATGCATGCCTTCTAGGTAACTGCTTCAGTCACCTGTTTTTTCTATAATGACAATCAAAAATGAAGTAGGTAGATGAAGAATTATGCAAAAACCAACGGCATGCACTACTCACATCTGTCTGAATGAGCTGTGATCTCTGCTCACGTATCCGCGACACGAAACCGGAGACGTCCACCTTCTGTTCTGTGTACATCATGTCAATCATGGCATCAATGACGATGAACGTTCCTGTCCTGCCCACGCCAGCACTGACACAGAGACACAGCACAGACGCCATTATTCACAAAACCAACGAGAAAACACTCACTTTGCTGGTCTTAGTGTGAGTGATTCATTAGTGCACAATATTCCAAAAAAAAAAAAAACACCTTGGTAACACTTTACGTAAAGCCTTTATGTATGATGCATTATAAAAGTATTTTTAATGCTATAATTACGCCTTATATTGCACCTTATAACGCATTGTATGATCTCATGAATAATTGTAACCGCAGTTACTTATGTTACACCTTTAAAACATATAATGCATAATTTACCAAATTTGCCTTTCACCTTTGGTTACAATTATTTATGAAAGGATATAATGCATTATATATTATATAATATCATGCAAATACATTTATAATGCAATATACATAAATGCAATTAGTAAAGTGTTACTAAAATATTTTATCAAAATGTAATACTTTTTCAACTCTTCCAAACACCTATCATACAGGGACCAGTTTTTCACAATATAATTTCATATAATATAAATAATAATCAAAATATCAATGATCTTGAGGGATAAAAATAAAATTTTCTATCAGAATATGTTTATATATTGCACATATTGACATATAAAAACATTATATTTAGAAATTTAACATTTTTATTTATTTATCATGTTGAAAATAAAACATGCACAAACATGTTATTAGTTGTAATTCATTTTTGTATAATAATTTTTTTAGTTATAAATGTTTTGTGTGTGTGACACCATGAAACAGCTTTCATAAAGTCTTCACTTCAAAAAAATTCACAATAATTGCAAGTGAGAAATAAATGATCTGGAAACACAAGGACAAACACACATATTTTCCCTGGCCTTATTCTGATCTGAACACCAGAGGGCATGAGTGATCAACCGAGCTAACGCACGAAACCTCAAAACTGAAGTGCTCTGTATTATTGCTGACGCTGCGTTTGCTTGTTCAGGACACAGGATGAGGATAGAGGGTCAAGACTATGACACACACACACACACTGATGATGAGTGGACAGACGGGACATTGTGTCATGAAACCCAGGCATTGACTTCCATGAATTCACTTTATGAATATGACCAATCAGCAGTGAGAAAGGACCTTCCTTCACCTAATTCAAATCACATGCTAATCGTTCTGAATAATGTCTATCATTGTCTGATCCAATTAATTATGCATGCATGACTGACGCAAAAGGGTCTGAGAGTTCTCAAAAATTATTACTGTGGATGGAAGTTATGTAAAATTTGTCCTTTTTCCGAAAGCTGAAATTCAAATGAGCACTTTCATTCCGCAAGTTATTGTTACTGTGTAAAAGTAAGAAGTTTGGAAATGTAGATCAGGAAGATTGGGCTCTTGATAAAACTTAAATGTCAAATCTTGAAAATAAAGCTTTTTGATCAGATGTAATTGTTTTGACCTTTATGGCATTTGAAATATAAAATATTAGCTATATTATAACATGTTCTGAAGTAAATGTAAGTGTTTTTGCTCGTGCAAATGTTGCTACTTATTGTAATAGTTTAAATAGTTTTCATAATATTTTTTTTAAAAAACAATGAATTAAAATGATGTTATAAATCATTATATAATTTCTCATATTATTTTCTATAATCATTGTCTGCAGCTAACCTGCCATTGCTTTGAATACAAATATAGTATTATAATATCACTTTTTCATAAGATTAATGACTAATATTGATTTATTAACAAGTAATACAACATTAAATATTGTTCAACATATTAGTATTGTACATTTAAACAAACATTTCTGAAAATAAGCTATTTTGTATGTGCATTAACTTGTATAGTAACGTATTGCGTATCGCTCAAAAGTTTGAAATACAAAGTAAAGGCAAAAAATAGTGACATGAAAGTTTTGAGCAGATCATTATAAAACAGAGAATACGACACAAAGTCAAAAGAAATGTGCGTCTTTGCATGATGAGATTTGCCACACTTCACACCTCAATGATCATTCTTCACACAAGAAGTGTGCCTCGACAGCTTTAGTTCTCGCCTGGTATGAAGTTAAGAGCACAAGAGTCACGCTGAAAGACAACCCACCTGCAGTGCACCACGATGGGCCCGGCGTACGAGGGGTTAACCTGCTTCACCTTCTTCAGGAACTTGAGCATGCCGATGGGAGAGAAGGGAACGCCGAAGTCAGGCCAGCTGGTGAAGTGAAGCTGCGTGACCAGACGAGGAGTTTTGGTGCCGTCGCTGGCCTGCTGTGGTCACACACACAGGAAAGACACATATATACACGCACTTCAACAAACCAAACTGCTCATACGCCACAAACACATCATTGAGTTTAAGAATAAACGGAGGGAGAAGCTCTACATGCTCACAGAATAATACTTTCAGAAATATTTATCCATCATTTCATCTACAGCTTGCATGAAGATGACTTCAGTGTATTCAGACTTACATATTGCACACAGAATTTGCGTATCGTGTAGTCCACCAGTACTGTAAAGTCTTCCACAGCGACACGCACGTTACCGTACGTCCAGCATCCCTGATCGGGCCAATACTGATAACACTTATCCTACAGAAAAAAACACAGTGTATTTACAATGAGATAATCATAGTTACCATTATTTTTAGCTCATTTATTTAACCCAACAAAGTCATAATAACGGTGACCATGGTAACAAAGGAGGAGTGGGAAAATGAACAAAGGAAAGCAGGAACTGATGAAATGCAAATTAAAGGAGCTGTATGTAAGATTGTGGCCAAAACTGGTACTGCAATCACTGTATCCCCTCCCCCTCCCCCCTGACTCGAGGTTGCCAGATATGCTGCAGGATCCAGCAGGAACGTAGGCTGCTACAAGGAGCTGTAGCTGTGGTAACTAGAGCAGAGCTGGCAACCCAGATGCGAAACACTACTGACTTCGTGATTGGTAGATAGGCAGAGGGTGGAGCATCAGGCCAAAACACAAGATGACAACATCAACATCAGTTGAGGGCTGCAACTTCACTTTTTAAATGACAATATCCTGGCCGTACTACTGTTGTCAGTGATATAAGTATTTGAAATGAACATGATTTCTTAATGTCTAGTGACATATCAGGGCCATTTTATGATTAATTGAAATACATTTCTTACATACAGCTCCTTTAAAAGTCCATAATATGGACATAATTGTGACAATTATATATAAATTAAAAAATATGTTGTTTTTGTAGAAAAAAAAAATATAGCTGCTAATATAGTTACCATTATTTTATTTTATTTCTTAATTTCTTTTTATTCGATATTTTATGTACTAATAAATAATAAAAAATGCTGCTAACCTGCATTGCTTTCATAGTAAAAAAAAAAAAAACTTGTTTCTTACTTGTACTAAATAAATGTAATTATAAATAAATTCATTTATTAATAAATGAATTAATTTACAAATAAAAAATAAGTTAACAAAAACGCTCCTTACCCTGTACAAATATAGCTGCTAATATAGTTACCATTATTTTAGTTTGTTTCTTTATTTCTTTTAATATTCTTCTTCCTTTTACTAAATAAGTATATAAATAATAAATAAAAACAAAGTTAATAAAAATGCTGCTCAACTGCATTTTCTCAATACTACATAAGCTGCTAATATAGTTACCATTATTTTAGTTTCAGCTTTCTTTTTTTAATTTTAGTATTATTAAAATAAATATATTTTTTTTCTTGTAAAATAAATAAATGTAATTCTAAATAATTACATTTAATAATAAATAAATGTATAAATAAATAAGTAAAGTTAACAAAAATGTTGCTAACCTGTACAAATATAGCTGCTAACACAGCTTAGGTTACTTTATTTCTTCTATTCATACTACTTGAATGTACATGAACTAATATAGTAATGTAACATAGTCTATTAATACTATTAATAAAAGTTACTCAAAATACAAACAAAAGGCAAGAAAACAGTGCCATGAAAGTTTTCTTTCAATCGATATAAAAGCGAGAGCACGTCACAAGGTCAAAACATGTAGTTCTGTAGATAAACATAAACGCATTACACGCCAATCCTGTAGAGTAAATCTGTCTAACACTGCCACAGAACAGCTGTAAGTGCATTAGAGTAGTAAAGGTGACTTTTAAGACACCCTGATGCTAATCTGAGCTCTTAAAGCAGCCCGTCTGTCAATCAGCATTATCCAGCCCGAGAGCCGAGGATAAATCTCTCTTAATGAGAGTTTGCAGACTAATTAGGTTAAAGCCAGAGAGAGCTTTATCAGCCATTATTAAAATCATCGATTCCAAGCCCTACTCAAAGCTGATTTGAATCTCCTCTCCGTCCTGTGTCTCATTGATTCGTCTTTCTAGAGACGCTCACGGCCGTGATGGAGAGGAGGCTTGTGACACCTGGACATCGCAGGCCATCGAAATGAAGACACTCAATGATGATCAGCAAATCAGGTTTATAGAAAGGAACCGATTTGAAATCAAATAGATTTATTCAAAATGTGATTGTATGTCTTTTTTTATGTAATTTGGCATAAGTATGAGAGGCTGTGCAATGTTGTACACATCGAAGGGAAATAGCTTTGACTAAAAGTATCAACCAAATGCATATATATGTAATATAATGCTAATATATATTGCTATATTGCCTTGCGATTCAGCAAATGTAATGCTATGCAGCTTTCAGACATCAAAAAAAGGATACACACCTCTTTTCTCTCTTTCAGATTCGTTAGCATTACAATAGTGGCTGATTTCTGTTCCCATATCATTCTCCAGAAGTCTGCAACCGTGTCTTGTTTCGGACCTGAAACACAGAGGTCATCTTATCGAGTTTAATTATGTCTGACTGTAGCTATGAAACCGCACAAACAGAATGTGCGACTGCTCACCACATCTTATTTTTATATTCAGATGCACTCACCTTGTGCTGCAATAAACTTATTCTTCTCTTTATAGCCCTGGGGAAACAAGATATGAAACCAAGATTTTAAAACTTTTTTGACTGATGAAATCATGCTGTTTTTTGGCAAATCAGGGTGAACAACTTTACTTGAAGCCTTTATGTATAATGCATTATATTCATAATGTTTGTCATAAATAATTGTAACCAAAATCAGTTAATGACATGTTTGATGCATTATACTTTCTAAAGGTGTAACAATGAATATATAAGTATTATGATGTATTATAACTGGGGTTATAATTATTCATAAGATCATACAATGCATTATAAAGTGCATTACAAGGCATTATTAATGCATTAAAAATACTTTTATAATGCACTATATTCCAAATGTTTTGTTCTGATAACAATTTGATAATGGTTCTTTACTAAACGATGCAATGCATCATCATTGGGGATGTTTTGTTCTACAGGTTGCTAACACTTGGGGTGTGAATGTGTGCAGTATATGTTAATTATTACAGATATTCAACTTATGTTTACCACAGTCATTATTTTACTCATAAACTGAAAACCCCCATTATAAAAACCCATAGGAAATATGTCTTCTGGTTCTGACGTCGCGACTGCAGCGCTCTATTTCTTTGTCAACTTGATCGCAGTGCATTGATTCATTTTACGGCGTGGCAAATCACTTACGTCAATATATGATGCATTGACATAATCTGAACACGGGACCCCATCGATCGGTGTTAAAATCACTCTGGAATGATCATCTGGATAACAGGAAAGACAGAAATGTTTTGTTAATTTCTAAACACAGACACATTTGATTGCTCCTTCTCAGGCCCTCCGTGAGTTTGTGATTTAACGGCAAATTTACAAGACGAAAGATTTAAAAAATAATAGTAAAATGTGAATGACATGGATGCGAGCATAAGGAAATGAAAGTGATAAATGCTGTATTTCGAGAAGTTGATATTTGACGTGCGAGGGTGGCAAAACCTCAGTGTGAATATCACAAGAAATGAGATGAGGTGATGTCCAAACACGCTAATATCGAAATCTACGGGGGTGATATTGGCTCAGATCTTCATTCCTGTCCATTTCTCCTGCATTCAACACACTGAATATGAGAACTGATTGTTTGCTTGCCATCTAATCTACCAAGACCGTAATGTGTGGCCTTGTCAGCGATGTGACTGGTCATAATGTTTTGGCTCATCAGTCAGAGAGAGAGAGAGATTGAACTTTCTCCCGAGATTTTTTTCTCTATTCTGTTACTGATGGAGTTTGGGTTTCTTCCCAATATTCAACAATATCATTGATCTGACTGCACGGACACTACTGGATGATAACTGAACTGAGCTGGAGGATGACATCAGTGTTTTCTGCAGAACTGCTTTATGGATTAAATTTAATAACTGATGATCTTTACAACGGAACTGACTTCAGCTGAACGATGACGCTATTTTCTTTTTAGAGCTGCTTTTTACAGCCGAGATGATCTCTGTTTGCATCATTAAATCATACAGTTATCACTGTAAAGCTGTTTTGAAACAATCTGTATTGTGTAAAGCGCTATATTAATAAATGTGCCTGAAAAGACAAAGAGAAAAAGAGAGAATTCTTACATGGTAAGATGTTTGGATATCGGTTCTTCTCCTTGTTTTCTTCTTTATTGGCCTCATCACATGTTCCTTGCTTCGAACCCCCTGGTATTGACTGTCAACAATACAAAATAACATGTTCACAACACTAAACCAATGGCCATACCACCCTAAGTGCATCTGATCTTGGATGCGGTGTTAAATAAAGATTTTTTTTTGACTGTCTGGGAATAACAGATGCTGTAAGCTTTCTGCATTATAATTAAAAGAATTCGGACACTCCAAGTACTTTGCACATGCTTTATGTGTATATTGCACTCTCTCGTCTCTACACAAATGCATTGTTGTGGATCATGCACCTGAGATATTCACCCATCATTAAACTTAAAAAAAAAAAAAATGACTTGATTTCATTTAACTAAATTGCACTTGAATTGTTACCTAACACATTCATTCTTACAGAATTGTGCATTTGAGTTAACCTGATCATGCTGTTCAAATTCCCACCAAACTTGTCATTTTGTTATTGCTGAAAATGAATGATATTACTGACGCTTTGTTCCTGTATGTATAGGCCATTGTTCGACCGGCAGAGCCACTTCCATTCCGACTTAAATAGTTTAAGTGGCCATTAAGATTGTTGAGCATGAACATCGTTTCCATGGGACAGAAAATTCACATGGATCATTCAGTGTGTTGCTGAATCATGGGCCTGTGAGAGGAGTGAATCTTGAATCATGCGTCTAAAAGCAGGAGTGAGGGACATTCTCGAATGAGTCAATGCCTGGTGACTCCTGAACGTCTTAATTCCGGTAATTCTCAGCGGGAAATGAGAGCAGTTGAGCCATCAGCAAATGTGGAAGGATATTTGCTGATCCGCATGAATGCGCTGGAGTGTTTCTTTTAATAACAGCACGGTAATGCACCATCAGCTTCTTTACGAGCCACGAGCGAAATAACACACACAAACACCAATGCTGAACTTGCAGCAACATGAGTGATGTAATCAGTGTAAACAACAATAATGAGCTGCAGCACTTGCAGACGGGGTCTAGTTTTCTATTTAGTGTCGCAATTTTCAGATCACCATGATTGGTGTCGAAATAATTGATACCAAGTTACCAATAAAATGAAATTTCACAAATCTCAAAACTAAAATGCTCAGAAACATACTATTATAATAAAAGAATAAATATTAAATGAAATATTAAATGACATTCAGTTTTCAATGATTTCTCAATTAAATAACTAGCATTGTCTTCACTGCATCATTATTAAATAATATATTAAAACTGATTGATGCTGTTGAGATTCAGGCCTGTAAAATGTTTTCTGACTAAATGTTTCGTTACCACTGCTAAATTAATATGCTGCAAAACGTACTAATAGACAAAAATGAATAAATATTAAATCAAATTTGACATATAATTAAAGGCACTTTGCTTCAATGTTTTCTAAAATAAATAACTAGGATTGTCTTCACTGCATTGAATATATTATATTAGGCATAAATGTGTTCATATTTGATTTTGAAGGGCTTATTAAAGCTAAAAGTGTTTTTCTTGTCAATATGTATGTATTTTTTATCTCTAACCATGATCAATATTTTTAAAATACAATCTTTACATGCACACACAAATAAACTCACATTATACTCTTCCCGGAAGAGCTTCCCATCATCGGCCGAGCGTATCCGATACTCTTCTTCCAAGTTGTCTACTGGGATGGGGAAATAAGTTTTGGATGTGGAAGGGGTTCTTGGCAGTAAGACCACCGTCTGTTGCTCTGTAGAGGAACACGGTAAATGAATGTTATAGACAATCACTTGAAAAGTAATCAGTCTTTAGACTGAGATGCAACATTTTATGTGAATTCAATAGACATTTAAATCACGGTTTAAACGATATGTGCAAAAAAATACAATCACCTCACCAACTGACACACACACATGCAAGTTGATTGACAGGTGGTGTTCCACTGTTTGTATACCTATTAGTGCAAAAATAAATATCTTGCTATATTGTATCTGAAAGTGACTTTTTGTTTATAGAGCTGCTGTATAGAAACGTTAACGCTTTGATTGCTATTTCAGGACAGCACATTTCCGGACCTTTTTTTATGCTGTCTTTCTTCATTGGTGGGTGTGTGTGTGTGTGTGTGTGTGTGTGTGTGTGTGTGTGTGTGTGTGTGTGTGTGTGTGTGTGTGTGTGTGTGTGTGTGTGTGCACATCCAGGTGAGGTGTGTACATAGATTTGGTCAGTATCATCAATCGTGATTGGGTATGATGTTAGGGTAGACTGCCAGTAAAAATTCTCTACGTTTAAATCTCTATTTTTAAATTTTATAATTCAGAAAAAACAAAATTGTCCCACCTAAATCTATAACAGGACAGTGTTAAAATACTTTTTTATTTAAAGAATATCATGTCAAACAGTTTTGTCACCCAGGAAAACATGCTAAGGGGCCGTTCACACAGAACGCGTTTTCCATTCCACTGCACTACTTTTCCATTGTTTTCCAATGCAAACACACGCTAGACGGACGTCTTTAGCCGATGTGCACGCGTCTCGCGTTTTTTGCAGCATCTTCCACATGACACGTCATTCTTAAAACTCGCCGCTCAAGTTACAAGAAATTCAACCATTAAAAACCACATCACTTCTCTTTTTTATTTTTATTTATTTTTGCTCCAATGACCATTTTTAACAGCAAAAACACGTTCTGTGAACCAGCCTTAACCCCATAATTCTATTGTTCAGGAAAGCTATCAGCATGCCTTTGTAAAAGAAACAGGCATATTCAAAGCAGCATATTATGCGCATATGCTTCATAAATGCAAGTGACCCTTGTAGCACCAGAAGAAACCCACAACCATTGGTTTAAAGGTTAGAGAGGGTGAGATATTAGTTTAGACGTCCATGCCTGTTCATGAGACACAACATATACCTGACCTTCTGACGGCCAGCCAAGATCATCCTCATCCTCATCATCATCATCATCATCCTTATCCTCATCATCCTCATCCTTATCCTCATCATCCATATCTATATATTCCTCTATACAACACACATACAAACACACACAATGACTGGTGTTACTCAGGTGTACATTAGCCTTTAGACTTTTATTAATAAATTAATTAATTAATTAATTAATAAATAATGGTGAAACTATCTAAGGTGTTGCTATGGAGTTCTGGGTGGTTTCCCGGTCTGTCTCTGGTTCGGGTTTCAAGTAACATAATTGTGAGTATGAGCAATAGTGAAAAAAGAGCATGTTTGCAGAATAAAACACTACCGTTTAAAGGTTTTGGGTCAGAAAGATTGAATTTTTTATAGGTATTAATACTTTTATTCAGTAACGATGCATTAAATCTATCAAAAGTGACAGTGATGAAATGTATAATGTTACATAAGATATCTATTTCAAATAAGTACTTTCTTACATTTATCAAAGAACCCAAAAAAAGGTATCACGATTTCCACAAAAATATAAGCGACATTGATAATAATCAAAAATGTTTCTTGAGCAGCAAATCATCATATTAGAATGGTTTCTGAAGGATCATGTGACACTGAAGACTGCTGAAAATTCAGCTTTGATCACAGGAATAAATTACATTTATTCAAAAAGTAAACAGTTATTTTCAATTGTGAAAATATTTCACATTATTTCCGGTTTTACTGCATTTTTTTATTTCCAACCATTGAACGGTAGTGTACATCAAAGAGACAAACACACAGAGTGTGTGTGGCACAGAGAGCTGGAGAAAGTTGGTAAACCGCTTCCTTTACACAGGTGTGACGTTCACTGAAACAATCTCTCAGATTGAAATGTTAATATGCCAACTGGACTGAACACAGCTCAACTTATCCTGCATTTTGGTTTACGGAGAATTCCTTGAGAGAGATTTCCTTGAGAGAGATTTCCGTCAGGATAATCGGAGAAAGAGTGCAGAGGAAGCCTATCACATAAATCTGCAAGACCTTCGACAAGACACACAATCTGTGGCGACAATCTGACCCTGTAAGAGCAAACCTGAGCGCAGTATTCTCATTGATTGCTGTCTAAGAAACACAATCTAGTCTTGTAGAGACCACTTTTGTGATTTACCTTTCCTACGGCCAACCATGAGCCACAGCTTTTGTGTCAAACATGCAAACTCTAATAAAAGCAAACAGGAACATATGTTTAAAAATGAACCTTCTTCCTCTTTCACATTGTTTTAGTCATGTTTGAATATTTTTGAGGAAATATTGATAATGGAACCACAAACAGCATCATGTTTCCACGTACATCGCTGTAACCATGAAACAAAACAATTCATCCTTTGGTTACACTTTATTTTAAGGTGTCAATGTTGCAGAGTAATTATACATTTAAGTACTGAGTAATATTAATTAACTACATGTATAGGGTTAGGATTAGGGTTTGGTTAAGGGTTAGTTGCGTGTAATTTATAGTTATTACTTAAGTAACTACATGTAACAATGACACTGTAAGATAAAGTGTAACCAATAATTCAATACACAGAGTTTAGCCAAAGCTAACAACGTTTAAAGATTCATAGAGTAAATATTTGATCACTAATATTAAACTACAAAAGAAAACGTAGTACTGTTGGCTGACAAAGTCATGCCTGAAAGTTGAGTTTAAAAAGTCTAATTTTTATTAAAACCTTTAAATCTGTTATTAAAATAGTTCAGATTTAGTAAAAAAAATAAAAATAAGTGTGAAATAATGTTATCTTAAATAAAAAATATTTTTATCAATGGTTTCATTGTAAACATCGCGGATGCAGATGACAACATTCCTCAAAAATCTGCATAATATGATCTATAATCCACAGCCAAATTGCAGAGTCGTTCTGGATAGAATAACACGTTTAGCACACGAACACGCTCACGTCCTGCTCTCTTCAAGAGGCACATTAACATCTTGAGGCAACAGGAAGCCGTACATAGCACGTTTGATAAAGTGAAACTCGCCAAGACGTCTCACTTTACAACAGGGAGTTCAAAATCAACCAGTTACTTTTATCCAGTCTTTAATAGCTGACCGATTCAGACTCAGAGATAAAGAAACCGTGTACCTTGCTCTTCCAGGATGCCATTTGGTACTTTCTTGTCGACGGCTGTGATGACAGCTTTCCTCTGGTTTTTCAACCTGAAAGACAAAAAGAAAAGGAGGTTTAAACACATCAGGTGAAGACGACACACATCACAATCCTAAGTCTTCAAGTTTGTCTCACCAACGAAAACTCGAGCTCTTTTTCATCAGAGGTGCTGTTTCTCCACGGACAACACGCTACACAACACACTCTCTACTGCTAGAACCATGCGAAAATCTGTGGCTTTACTTCAATGTATGAATACATATGGGTGTGTGTGTGACAGCATGTCTCAGTTCCTGTCCCTGCCCTTTATCAGAATGGGGCGGAGCTTGTGAGCATGACAGACTCAGAGTTTTTAACTCACGGTGTTTGTGTAGTGTGCCATACCTGTGGCAAAACCAGGTCAGCAACCCTAGAAAAAGCAGCAAGACGGACAGCCCCAGCAGTATGGGCAGGATGTGTGTGCTGTACGAGTCCTCTAAAGGAAGAAGGAGAGGCAGTCAAACCCACAGTGAACAAAAGAACAGGAAACTGGCCCGCGAACAGAGCCGCTGGAGCCGGAACAGACACACTTAGTGTTTAAGTGAGGTATGGCAGCCAGTCAAGCTCAGGCATTATTAGTGATTTAATAGAGAGGCTGGAGCTGTTTTGACTGCGGGGATAAGCATCGCTCATTCATTTAACAGCAGGTTTGACAAGAATCACCCGCTAAATCCTGCGATGAGCACTTTAATGCAGCAGTCTGCGTGATCCACCGCAGATTTAACACTAATACACGCTGATGCTTACGTAATGCTTAAACACTGACAGCGACCAGGGAGGATTCAACTTTCATCTCGCTGCTAAAATGTTATGCAACAACAAAAAAATGTTACAGTATTGGTTCAGTCGGTATTGGTTGGTTCACATTTTGACCACTGAGCACTGCGTTTACAACAGTTTTCCAGTTATTTGTGAGAACTGTCTACATTTTGTCATCATTTTACAAAGGTTGCAATAAAAAAAATAAAAAAATAAAAAGGTTTGAAAATGGCTTCAATAAATAAAATTAGATATGCTGTAAATAATAGTAATAATAATAATTCTGACAGTTAAATTGTGTTTTTTTATTAAAACTGTAATGTACTGTAGAAAACAATGCATTCTGGGCATTATATAGCTGCAAGAACAAATTTGACATGAATTTGCAGCAAAAAGAAATTTTTAATTTTCAAATTTCTTAAATGTTTTTATGCACTGTAAAAACATGATATGTGACCCACAAAACCAGTCACATGGGTCAATTTTTAGAAACTGAGATGTATACATTATATGAAAGCTGAATACATAAGCTTTCCATTGATGTATGGTTTGTCAGGATAGGACAATATTTGGCCGAGATACGACTATTAGAAAATCTGGAATCTGAGGGTGCAAAAAAATCGAAACATTGAGAAAATCGCCTTTAAAGTTGTTCATTTATGTTCACGATTGTGCTGCATTCACTCACAAAAATAAACGTTTTATGTATTTACGGTAGGAAATTTACGAAATATCTTCATGGAACATGATATTTACTTAATATCCTAAGGATTTTTGGCATAAAAGAAAAATCAATAATTTTGACCCATACAATGTATTGTTGGCTATTGCCACAAATATACCCGTGCGACTCGTGACTGGTTTTGTGATCCAGGGTCACATATGATCAATAAGTTATGACAACATGTTTTTACATTGCTTTAACTCATCAAAATAAGTTAAGCAATTTTCAACTTTTTTAAGTTATACAAGTTTCAACCCATTTTTTAAGTCAGTTAATATAATTTAAGTTGAAATGACTTAAACATCCAAGTTGATTGTACTGAATTTAATGCAGCAACTTTTTTTTCCCAGTGTGTATGAATAAGGTGACATCATCTAGCGCCACCTTGAGTAAAACAGCTGTATCATAGGATCCTGTTTTCACACATCAAGCAAAATGAATGGAAAACAAAAGTACAACAGACAATAAAAAAAATGATGAATGGATGGATAATTTGATTGCAAAATAATACAATATACAGCCTATATAAGACATTCTAAAGGTATTATTTCTTTATCAATGAACTTATCTTCAGTAAATTGCTAAATAAAGTATTTTGTGTGTATGATAAATGTGATACTCTGCATTTAAAAAAACAGTAATGCTCATTTTATTATTATCAACTATAAATGGTGAACACTTACCAATGTCATTGGTCTCTGTTGAATTGGATGTGTCTTGTGGCGCTTCTGTTATGAAAAAAACAAGGACCATTGTGTCTGCAAGAGAAGAAGAGAGCATATCAGTCAATTATTTAGGAATATTCTGATAATTTCCTGACTTATATGAGACTCTATTCAAAAACAACAGAGCAGAAAGACATACAGCACTGTATTACTGGACACAGACAAACATGTTTCACTCCTTTTCCACTAGATGTCACCAGAGTCATTTAAATACAGTTCCAGTACGAACACTTTAAATCCGAGAGCATCTCTGCACTGACATTTAAAGGCTTGGCGCAAACTCTTAAACTTCACTTTCTCGTAGATTACACATGATTATTTCGTTTTGGGGGGATTTTAGGTGCTATACAAAATGTGCTATCAAGCGGGTTAAAAATAAGATCATTATCTGAATTAATCTAGAATTTAGAATTCTAGAATCTGAATTTAGAGGTGTTAAAGGGCTCATAATCTGTTCATTATTAAATCTGAAATGGTATTTTTTGGGGGGGAAGCAGATTATTTACTGTTCCCCATCAGTGGTGTCTGCCGTTCCCCTTAATCTGCATATCACATGATTGACACATTTAGCAGTGGCAGAAGAGGACAAGACTGAGTCTCTCCTCATGATTTGCTCTCACTCATTACTCAAACAGTACATGATCAAATATGCCTCATACTTTTGGTTAGGGGTATATTTCAAATCCCTAACCCATAGTAAATGTAAAAGAGCTGCTTGAAAGACTAGTAAATGCACAGATGAGCAGAGTAAGCCAGAGAGAGAGAGTGTTAGTGTGTGCTTGTGGATGTAGGCCGGCCTCTATCTTCTCTATCTGGAGGCCAGATGTCGTGGGCTACTTCTGGGCAAAGCCACAAGAATTGATTCAGTCTCAGTTCTGCTATCAGCGCTGCTCGAGAGAGATAAGATACTCCACAAAACACCCACGCACAGCCGCTGATGCTCCTCATTGAGAAAATGAAGTGGGTGCTGCTGCTAATTCACTAAACCAGCACAATGCATATATAACAGACACCGGTTACAGACAAATCAATGTGGCCCTGCAATGCAAACCACTCAACATAGAGAGAATCCTGGAGGTGTTCAAACTCCAAGACTGCCAAACTATCAGCAAAAAGTAGGGTAGTTCATGTGAAGTTCAAGCCGAGTCAATCTACAACTATTTCAGACAATTATTGCATTCCATGATTATACATTTGAATACAAAGTACAAGGAGTACTGTATATGTACTTTTAAAAAAAAAAAATGAACAAGCTGATTGTACATTGACTTCAACACTCATTCCTGGTCTTATCGTGCATTATTCATTAGTACATATGCCAAAGATACACTATACTCTTTTAAATGTTTAACTCTTATGCTCACCATGGTTGCATTTATTTGATCAAATATACAGTAAAACAGTAATATTGTGAAATATTATTATAATTTAAAGAACTGTTTTCTATTTGAGTATACTTTAAAATATAATGCATTCCTTTTCAGCATCATTACTCCAGTCTTCAGTGTCACATGATCCTCCTGATGATTTGCTGCTCAAGAAACATTTCTGATTATTATCAATGAATTGAAAATAGCTGTACTGGTTAATATTTTTATGGAAACCATGATGCATTTCTTTTCAGGATTCGTTGATGAATAGAAAATTCAAAAGAACAGCAATTATTTGAAATATATATTTTGTAACATTATGTTTTTATAGTCACTTTTGATCTATTTAAGCCATTCTTTCTGTAAAAGTGATCAATTTCTATATTTTTTTTTAATTATTTCATTAATTATTGATTATTATGCATTAATAATTATCATACAACTTATAAATAAATGATTCATTAATGTATTCATTATTTTATTTATTATTCTTTATTATTAATTTCTGTATATTTCATTTCTGTTAATTATTAAAATCTTGCAGAGTCCAAACTTTTAAACAGCAGTGTATAATATATTAAATCCAGATGATAAAAGACATCTTAAACCAGCTAAAACGGTCTCCCAGTCTGACTACCTGAAAAGTTCCCTTTAAAACCAGACACAAAACACCATAACAAACGGTCACACCACAGAACTATGTGAACTGCAAAAAAGCAGCTTATAAGGTTATTATAAATTTAAGAAAACTTGTTTTAAGTAAAATAAGTAAATAATGGAGAGTTACATCACCCAAAATGCACTTTCCGTTATGCATACACATACTTTACCTAAAATCCTGATTATGAAAAAGTTCATGGATATTTTTTCTCAACTGCTTCTTGTTGCATTATCAGCGTACACCAGACTTTCTCCCTGGTAACCTCACAGACTGCATCATTCATCAGCCGGGAGTGAAATAAAGTGCTTTCTGCATTAGGAGCTGTGATAAACCGTGATCAAATGCTGCATTTTTCGACAGTATCCCAGAGCACGCCGGAGTCCGGAGTGTTTGAGTCGATACACTGTCCCACAGCACTTAATAAAGAGCTGAGAGCTGCCTGCAGTGGCACAAAGACTGATGGCAGAATTATAATGAGAAGAAATGACCCTCCCCGTTTCATGCGGTATAGGGCTGATAGCCAAGCCCAGGCAAACAACTGCACAGGTAAGCATGAATATATTTATATTCCATAGCATACATATAGACTGCATCCGAGTGAATGCATGCAAATGCACAGAATCTTGCAATTGCATATGCTTTTTATCCAGAGGGACTTCAGTATGTCTCTGTGGAGATACATGGGGTAAGAGGTATTGTTCAAGGGCACAGTGGGGACAAGGTTTCCTGTTCAGTGCACCCACACACACACACACACACACACACACACTGCTGTGTTTTTGCTAGGACACAGTGGGAAACTGTTAAAGTAAGTGGGGCAAATCAGTGACACACATAAATCTTGTGTAGCCACACTTTACTGCAGGCAAATGGGTCTGACAAATCTGTGTCTCTCACACTCCAGAGTGTTAATAGACTGTGTGGAGTTCTCCAAAGTTTTTATTCAGCAAGGATGCATTACTAAATCAAAACTGACAGTAAAAATGTTTCAAAATTGTTACAAAAAAGTACTTTCTATTCATCAAAGAGTCCTGAAAAAAAAGGTATCACAGGTTCCACAGAAATATTAAGCTGCACTATTTTCAAAATTTGTTAATAATTAGAAATGTTTCTTAAGCAGCAAATCAGATTATTCGAATGATTTCTGAAGGATCATGTTACACTGAAGACTGGAGTAATGATGCTGAAAATTCAGTTTTGATCATAAGAATAAATTACATTTTAAAATATATTAAAATAGAAAAAAATATATGTTCTTCTTTTAAAAACAAACAAAACATTTTTCTTTTCTTTTTTTAATAATTTTTTTTTTTTTCGGGTTTAAAAAAAATTAAAACCTGGTAGTGTATAGAATACACTATTTATTTATATATATATATATTTTTTTTTTTATGAAGATTACATTTAGATTACACAACACAGATGATGGTAAAGGTAATCTAAATCCCCTAAAATTATAGGAAATGAGCATGCACAATTAAATATTTAATATTGATGAATTAAAATAAAAACTTAAGTCACCTAATAACCTATATGGTAACAATATATTGTGCATAAAGTAAACGTGATTTTCCGAGTGTTTAAACAAACTCAACACTAATGCTAATTTTTACCTTTACATAATTACATTGCCTTTACAATAATTTTTACCTTTACATAATTACACTCCTCCCGCCTCGCCTGTCCCTGTGTCCCACCTCCTTCAGAGAACATGTGACATGTTTGCTATGGTCAGGAGCGTTCTGCTGTCTATGCCCTCAGCATATAGGGCACTTCTTAGAGCCATTACTGTAAATAGGTCATGGGGTAAAGCTAGCAGACAGGCTCCTTTTATACGAAAGACATTTGCAGATAGCCTTGGGTGAGGCCTTAACCCGTCCCCAACATGTGCCGGAAACGTCCCTGGATGCACTCACTGTATTAAATGGTAAGTGAGACCATCTCTGTTTGTGTGTGTGTGTTTGTCTCTAAGCTGCTAACCATGAATTAATGACGCTCTGTTGTGGGGGTTTTCAGCCCACACGAAAACTCCAAGCGACTGCTCTGTCTATAAATGAGGAACGCTCCTGTGTTCGCACAGACATGTCATTTCCTTATGCAATCAGCAATAGCAAGAAGAACAAAAGTATGTGTGTATGCTTGTGTATGAAGTGTAAACGTACTTGGGTTGAATGTGTCTGACCAAATTATCAATGCATCTGAAACTAATGTACATATATGTAGAGTATAGATATGCTCCAAAACCTACTAAGCTGTCTTGCTATAGTATCTACACAGGCAGCATCCAAACTGAATCTGATCTGGAAAAATATTTAAAAAAATATTTATATTAAAGGGGTGGTATATTGCCCTTTTCACAAGATGTAAAATAAGTATTTGATGTCCCCAGAGTGTGTGTGAAGTTTTAGCTCAAAATACCCCACAGATATTTTTATATAGCATGTTAAAATTGCCACTTTTTGAGGGTGAGCAAAAACTCATAGTTTTTTTTTGTGTCTGTTCCTTTAAATGCAAATGAGCTGCAGCTCCCAACACAGAGGGCGGAGCTTCAACAGCTTGCATTCACACAAACATGCACTGAAAATGTCAAAAACTTTTAGCCTTTTATGTTCAAACCGGATTCAGACAATGATGGAGAGACTCAAGAAGAAGTGACAACATGTAGAAGCAACAGGACATTTCTGAATGGTTAGTTGATGAATTTATGTAGCTTATGTGTAGTTATCTTCTAGTCATTGATTAGCATATTCTGTCATGATAATCTATAAATCGTGGGCGGAGTTTATGTAAATTCTAGGGTTTGTGATGTCACTAACCCTAGAGGAATGTCGTGTAGTCCCTACCAGCCGTTTGTTGTAGTCCTTAAAAAGCAATTTCTTTAAAAGCAAATATCTCCCTTTGCTTTGAACTTTGACTGTTGTAACTTTGCAGATGTTGTTTATGCTCAAACAGCAACATTACACACTAACTAAAGTTAGAAAAGTGAAATCATATTCAACCACCCCTTTAAATATATAATAAATAAAAAAAGGATGAGATTCATAGCTTATTAGTATTTATAAAGTAAAATATAGTAAACTCCTTCCTTCTCCATGTAGACTGTGTTGACTAAACAGTAATTTTACAGATTGCAGGAGCTGCTTACACAAAACACAGCATTACCAACCCACGACATCACTCGGCTGTCATCATCAGCTTATAATCAGGTGACGCGTGTCTGTCTTATAGTAGAGATACAACCGAAAATAAATGCAGAGGGAAAGACAACAAAATGTCTCAAACACTCGATGCCATGCACAACATGCCAGCACACATGCAACAGCCACGACAGAAAAATACTTTACTTAAAGAGAAAAAACACAATTGTTAAGTTAAAGCTGATGTGAGCAATTTCTGCACCGCAAGTGTCAGGAAATGTTATCAGTTTTTGGGTGGTTTATCTGGGCATCAAGCAGTTCACCCAGCCTGACCAGCAGAAAAACACCAAAAACTCCTCTAAAAACAGCCATACATACAGAATGTGTGAGGAACAATTGGCAACGGCCCGTTGAATTATTAGCACCTCGAGTGTGCATTAATTCAACGGCCCACAGTCAATTATTCCACTTATTCTGAGGTTACCACACCCCAAAATTATGCAGATATTCAGATCAGAGATATTTAGTGTGTGTGAATTACCTCAGTCTGGCTGGATCTACTTCAGCCGTGCGTTTCCCTGAAAATAATTGCAACGTTCGTAAACCCCCGTTACAGTTTTTTCATTTTCATTCTCCAAATTCCTGGCAGGTCTGACAGAAAGCCTCTTCTGAACGCTGCTTGCTGCTGTTAAAGATGATTTTGGCACGTTTCTCCCCTCACATCATTCTGTTCTATCTGTAAATGTTATTTGACCAAGATCTTCACAGAATGACAGTGTGACTTTTACACTCTGTCGTTCTCATTTCATCTCACTTAGCAATTCTGACACGTGAAGAGCTCGTTTGCATTAAAATACGACAAGTGTTAAAGTGTTAAAGAACATATCGCTTTAAAAAAGCAGAATAAGACAGAACATAGACACGAGTCACAGTTTTTTGTGCAGTTTATAATTATTATTATTATTTTTTAATTGTCATAATGCAAAAAATCTGGTCCTGAAAACAGGCTTCATTTTTTTTAGGCAAAATATAATTTGTTGCTCATGTATGAAATATGACTCAGAAGTGTTCTAGACAGGTTTTCAGCTAAACTGATTTTGATCTTTGCTGGACCTACTGAGCGTTGTTCTCCGCGTTCTCTGTGAATCAGACGGACGGATCTGTAGGAAACTAAGCCAGGCACATTTGGTCTAATTCAGAGAAACCTCAAAGCAAAGTCAACCCTGGGAGACGCCATTAAAACGAGTTCAACCAACAGAGAGCAAAGGCCTTTTTATTTTCTCATTCTATCTTTTAATAATCCTTTTAGATCGCATTTAAGTTCTTTCAGTTTTCATTAATATCCTGTCTTATAAGAGGAGGTCTTTATGCTCTTTATCTCTTTCTCGAGATGGTCCATCTGCCATGTGGGTTTTTACACACTGACCCATTTAAGAGAAAGAGACTCACCCAACACACAAACCCACAGCGACCACCAAACAACAACAACACCGCATTAAACGTTCAAAACGAGTCTCGACCGTCAAGTTAACCCTCCACCCAACTTCCAATAACATCATATTTGCCTTCAGTGCGAAGACACATGCATTAATGCAGGCCTGCACAGAGAGGTCACATCAGATATACAGAGACCCGAATGATGCCAGACAGCAGTCGCATCATCTTCCTGAGGGTTGCCATGGAAACGTGACAACCGATGTGGTTTGAGAAACGAAGATTGCGGCCTTGGGCTCTGCATGAGAAACACACACACATATATGATCACGGAAAAATGCATCAATATAGAGAACCTCCTAAACCACTAAAAAGATCCAACGTCAAAACTCGTATTTTTAGGACCGGTATATTTGATCATAATGTGACTACGTAGAACATATTGACCACAAAATTCATTTTCTGCTGGTTTAAAACGTGTATTTTTAGTCCAGGAACATTTCTCGTCGCTCATTTCACTCTGGTGTTTGCTGAAATATTCCCTGGAGAAACACAAACCGACACGCAAATCAATTCTGCTACAGCCATCCGCAGATTGAACGAGAAGCTAATGCTGGTTATGCAGTAATGTGGATTTAAACAAGTATATTGCATTTGTCAAAGACCCGTCTCATAATACTACACCTTGTTGCCAAATCTTGACTAAATAAATCAACCTGCTGAAGCCGAAGGGTCGAGCGAAAGAGTCATCTTGTGCCAGAGCTAATGGTGCTTCAGGCATGAACAACTCACTGTTTTAACAAACATATTGTTTTTCTATTACTTTATAGAACTTATTTAGTCAATATTTACCTGTTCCTTTAAGCTCAGCAATTTTAGAACATAGGAAAAAGTGTTATCATTAATAAAAACTAAAAATCAATCTGTTAAAACGCATTTTTGTAAATTGAAAGGAAATAATGTGAAATATGAATATTAGAAGAAAAACTTAAAGGTGCCCTAGAATGTGAAATTGAATTTAACTTGCCATAGTTAAATAACAATAGTTTAGTACATGGACATGACATACAGTGAGTTTCAAACACCATAATTTTCTCCTTCTTGTTTAAATCTCGTTTTTGAAAAACACTCCTGAAAAACGGGCGAATCTCCACATAACACCAACTGTGACGTAACCGATGGGATCATTAATATGTACGCCTCCAAAATTTGCATAAGCCAAGCCCTTTCAGAGCTACGGTGCTACACGGAACTGCGCTGCGCAGGTGAAGAATCAAGCGAGCATCGTAGGGCAAATGGCTGATCATGGACATAGATGTTATGTACCAGGCTGTGCAGGGGATGTGACGACTTTTCATACACTTCCCACAGAAAAGCAATGTCAACAGGCGTGGCTGATGTTCATCTATAATCAGGGTTCGAATTATGATTTCATATTTGTGGGGGTCTCTTTAAAAAAAAAAAAGTAGCCTATGAGCAGGGGCGGTGTAGCTTAATAATGTAATATAAAAATATAAAAATTTGTAAATATAATACAAATTTAATTAAAAAAAAAAAAAAAAGCGTTGGTAACACAATTCAGTTTAAATAGTACATTTGGTTTAATTTGTCGTAATTTGTCTAATATGTTGTTAGTTGTGAGAATTTTCACGTGAGTAAGTAAACAGCTCCGACATTTAGTAATTAAGCGTGTACTTAAGTGGTCCAGTGGTAGAACTTTTGTCAAGCGTGTCAGAGGTTCTGCGTTCGAATCCACAGTCGTATAGGTTTTTCTTTTTATCAAATCCGATTATGTTTATCAGTGGTTGTATATCAGGCAGAGACACGTTTGTGTGCATTTTGTTTTGTAATTTCACTGGAACGAATAGAGAGTCTCCACAACGGATTGAATCGCGCGTCCGAGTGAAGAATGCGCGAGCCACAAACAAACACAGTATCCGCGCCACTGATCGCAGCGGCAATGAGCACTTTGATCACTTGATTTAAGCATAAGGATGTAGTGTGTTGACGATCCGAGATCCCGTGAGATCCATGTGTTTGGCATCTTGTCCTATCTTTTAAGTCATGCTAGTCTGAAGGAAAAAGTGCTTTATTTGTAATTTAAAATAATGGTGCTGATGATTTTTAGAGACCCCCACAGGTGTATGATTTTACTGCTTTCATGGGAGCTCATCCTCTCTCTATGGGATTCTATGCATTCTACAAACAACCGCTTGTTCCTCAAACTCTGCATCGTCGTCTGAAACCGGCTCAAACATATACGGTTGTACACCGAGTCTCTCCATTTGCACGTCGGACCTGTTTGCTGTGACTCTCTGAGCTTTTGTAATGAGCCCGCAGTGAAAGAGCCAATCAGAGCAGAACTCCTCATTACTATTCATGACCCTTCCAAATAAGGTAAAAACAGACCATTTCATTCTAGGGCCAATTTATAGGGTTGGAAATTGACCTGTAAAACCTTTTCTGGACATTTTAAATTTTCTTTTTAAAAAAGAAAATTGCAAATAAATTAAGTTGCAAATAAGCTAAAGTACTAACATTTCTAAAAAATAAAACTGAAATAAAAATATACTAAAGTCACCATGAAATCAAAATGGACTATTCTTGTTTTTTTTATTGAATATTGCAGTACAAATTATAAATGAATATAAAAGGTACACTGTTGTAAACATATATATATTTATGTCCCCTATTGTTAAGTTTTCCAGAACACTTTATTTTCCAGTAAAACACCCCACGGTTTACTGAAAGAGGCCGACACCTGGTCAGGCCAATAAAATGGAACAATATTTAACTGTTCCATGACCACAAGTAAATTTCAAACAGACACCCTATTAAACACCCAACTAGAGTTTTATGTGCATCTGGCAAATGTTTCTTTGAAGATGAGTGTGTGAGGACAGATGTACGTCACAGGCCGTGCCAGCTGAGCTTTTACATTCTATAATTCAACAGCTGATCTTCACAGCCAAGGTAACCTGTGACTTCACATGAAACGAAAGCCCAGTTCCCCAAACACAAATTAATCCTGAACAGATCAACATTAGCAGATTAATTCTAGGGTTTATACTTTAGTTGAGTGATGCACATTTTGTGTAAAATCTACACTGATGAACTTGACGTTATTAAGAGATTGATATTTGGCTGGAATAAAAATAGTCCAGGAAACTCCAAGTGAGAAAAATGTACCATACTAACTTTACATGTCCTGTAAAAAAATAAAAAAATAAAAAATAAATAAAATAAATAAAAGTAAATATTATTTTTTTAAGATAGATAGATAGATAGATAGATAGATAGATAGATAGATAGATAGATAGATAGATAGATAGATAGATAGATAGATAGATAGATAGATAGATAGACACATTGTAAATACTACTAAAGGAAATTTTGGCTCATGAATATTAATAAGCTAGCGGGACCACAGAATACAACACAGCATCAGCGCAAGCTAATTAATATTCATGAGCCCAGTGTTTCTGTACAGTGATATCACAAGCCTGTCGTATTGCATCAGAAGACTTGGAACATAGAGCACAAGTCATATGAACTACTTTCATTTTATTTTATGATGATTTATGCCCTTACATTTTTAAAATAAACAGTTTATTCCATGCCATATCACAACCAGCTTTCAGAGCATGCTCAAGCTTTTATTTGGACGTAACACAGCAGGTTCAGTCAGATCATTCTCACCCTGCAGAATTCCTCAGAGACTGTTTCCAGATGCCCGGCTCTCAACCTGACAGACTACAGCATGCCGTGTTGTGTGGGAGCAGACTGCCAGTGCCATGTTGTTGATTAAGGTTGCATAAGGATGTTTTTCGCTCGGACTGGCTTGTGAGAAAGAACTATAAAAATCTGGGCCGCACTGGATTTACACTGAGCGCTATTGTCCTGATCACACACACACACACATACTGTAAACAATCCCCGCACAAACACACACTCACAACAAGAGGCCACTGATCTGAGCCCCTTCAGGCCGAGTGTCTCTCTTTCTCTCTCTCTGCAGGCCGGGTCACATGAGGGGTGGCATCATACAGAGGGGGCGTGGCCACTGCCAACACAGTGCCAGTCTGACACATCAGAGCAAATAAAGAGGTAAACATGGTAAAGATACTCATACCTTCCAAACACCCACAGCTGCAACAACCTGCGACAAAATCTGAGACTGAATCGCAATATTCTTTGAGTTTAAAGTCAACATGAAGTTGCATTTGCAACCCATTTTGCTTCAAAAATCGGACGCATTTCTGAATGAAACAGGATATTGAACGAGAATAAAATAAAAATAAAACGTAGGCCGGGACTTGATTGCATACATCTGAAATTGATTGTAATGCAACACTGTTTGGCAACACCAAACTAAAATTAAAACTATTAAAAATACTTTTCATTTATTGATATCAAGCTGAAGTATAAACAGTAGATGAAAAATTGTAACTTAAAAAATTTTTATGAAAATGAGAAGTTTTGTCTTGGCTACTAAATGAAATGAACATGTTTAAATTGAAGTACTAAAATGACTAAAATTAATAGAAAATTTTATTAAAGCTAAATATAACGATTTCAAAAGAAACCAATAAAAGGACAAAAGCACATAACACTTAAATTAAAATTAAAGCCAATTCCAAATATTAATATAAAATATAATAGAATGTGAATAATACTAAAATAACACTGCAAAGCAAGTTAGAATTTGATCTGTTTGAATTTTCATGAATTTTGCACAATAAAACCAAAAAATAATTTAATTTATAAACTCTCATCATGCCTTTGGTTTATTAAAGTTGAAGTGTGTCATTTCTGCACCACTAATATCACCAAATGGAATTGAATAACTAGATCCCAAATACCACAGGGTTATGTTAATCTATAACATAAAACTGCACACTTCACCTTTAACGCCACATTTGACTGACAGATATTGCAGTGAAATAAACAGCCAATCAGAGTCCAGCTCTCACCATAAGCCCCACCCACTCATGACTGATTGGATTAAAAGAATGTCAGTCTCCGTTGAGGATGCTACACAGGACAGAGTTGTAAACCAAGGGGAGCCGTGACATTATAACACGCTCTGATGAATCGGATGGTTCATTGTGAGAGAGAAAGAGTGTGTGTGCACATGTTTGTGTGTGTGTGTGCTGGCATTTTATTAATGAGACATGAAATCCATGCAGGAAAGCAGGGGAGGGCAATCCCAGCTTTGATTGGTCCTGAGCCGAGACAGCGCAGGAAATGAAAAGACTCAAACGATCGTAGAGAGAGAGATGAGAGATTGAGCAGACGGAGGAGGAGAGACGTCTCTAGTGTTTTACCATCATTAAAGATGCTGAAACGCCGTCTGGATGGAATCATCGGGTTAATAGAAACACTTCATCCACATTCCAAACCTTCTTATTCACAGAATGTTTACGCTGCTCTTAGAATTATAAGAATAGACATTGAAGCTGCAAAAATTATTAACAAAGGACCATAAAAGTATTACAAATGTAGTCCATGCTTCTTGTGCACTATATTCCAAGCCTTTCAAAGTCACATGATAGCTTTGAATGAGCAATGACATTCAATCATGTCAATTCAATCATCAATGCATCTTATTTTCTTTGAAACAAATTATTTTATTCAGCAAGGATGCATTAAATTGATACAAATATAAAGATAAACATATATATATATATATATATATATATATATATATATATATATATATATATATATATATATAAACATTATGATGATGCAAAAGATTTCTATTTCAAATAAATGTTCCTTTCAATTCATCAGATTTCAAATTGTAATAATATTTCACAATATTACTGTATTTACTGTATTTTTGATCAAGCAAATGCAGCCTTAGTGAGCAGAAGATACTTCTGCATAAAAAACCTCACAGACCTCAAACTTTTGAACGGTATGTACGAGTGTACGTGGACTCAAAAGAACAGAGCAGTGAATAAAGATCGAAATTTGTGCTCATTCCTCACATTAAGACTTCATAAGCCTTGGATGACAGCACACCGGTCATACTGACTACTTTTATGGTGCTTTTTAGTCATTTTTGGTCCCGATTCAGCCAAGATACTCTCCTTTCATTTGCTACAGAGGAAATAAATTCATTCAGGTCTGGAACGACATGAATGTTCTTTTTGTTAATGCTGTGAGAGAAGAGAGCAGCAAAGCTCTTGTAAATATCAGTGTGATGAATGATAACAATAAGGAGGACAGCCTCCAGTCTGATAGATGAACACACTTCACACACTTCCGCTTGGCATTTGGAGCGGACAGACCAGGCCACATAAACAGGGTTTCTGATGAGCATTTGTGAGAGTAAACGTGTTAGTATAGAGCTCATGAATGTACGGGTGATTGGCAGTGATTTTGCTGACAATATAAAATCAACCAACACTGTAAATAATCACAATGATTGTAATGTGCTTTTATTTGGCCAATGAACTGTAATTTAATATTCTGCAGCAAAAATACTGAACAGCTGAATCAGTTTAAACTGTTTGTTGTAATGAAATGAATGAATAAATGATTAAAAAAATAAATAAAAAAAATAACTAGAAAACATGATTATTTTAATTATTTAAAACCATTTTATGTGGACTTTCTTTTTTTTTTTCCTGAATCTAATTTGGGACAATTATCTATTTAAACCATTTCAGAAGAAATATACACAAATACACATAAAAAGTTCAGGGTCAGTAAGAAACGAATACTTTTTTTTTTCAGCTTTAAACTGTCCACAAGTGACAAAGACATTTATAATGTTACAAAAAAATATATTTCAAATAAATTCTGATATTTTTATCTTTCTATTAATCAAAGTATCCAGAAAAAAATGTTATAGTGTTTTTACAAAAATATGAAGCACTGCTTACATCATTGATAATTTTTTTTTTTTTTTTTTTTCTTGAGCAGCAAATCATCATATTACAATGATTTCTGAAGGATCATGTGACACTGAAGACTGGAGTAATGATGCTGAAAATTCAGCTTTGATCACAGGAATAAATTACATTTTAAAATATAGTCAAATAGAAAACATTTATTTTAAATTGTAATAATATTTAATACAATTATTGATTTTACTGAATTTTTGATAAAAAAAAAAAAAATGCAGCCTTGGTGAGCATTTGAGACTTCTTTCAAAAACATTTTACCAACCCCAAACTTTTGAACTGTAGGTATGAACATCAACATAGATAATATAGTCAAAAAGCTGAAAAATGTCATCCATCCCTAGTGTGTGTGTGTGTGTGTGTGTGGCACATGCTGTCCTCCATCTGCCGCCTGATAAGTTATTTCCTTTCCTGTGCAGCCAGGTTTCCTGCTCGAGTCTGAAACACTTCTTAACCTTTGGATAAGATACATACACTTCCACACATTCCTCAAACAAGTCCTGAACACTAGTACACACAAGCACAGACTCACAAACACACACACGCACGCGCGCATGGCCTATCCACAGACGCGTTTGCACACAACGCGCTGGGATATCTCCATGTTTTCAGGCCTCTGTGGAGCGTTTGGTAACAGCTCTGATAATGAGAAACGCTGTGCCAGTGAAGCAGCAATAACAGGAACAATGAGAAAACAAAAAGAACAAGAAAAATCCTTTGAATATTCCTGCAGACTGAGAGGATCAGAGAGTGTGACTGTGCTGAACATGCAGCTTTCATTACGTGTGAAAAGACGAAATGAAAATGAACCCGACAGGCCAGACTTTCTACGCTTGACTTATTTGACTCAAACTGGATCTTAAAAACATTAGTGTGTTTGCGTGAACATAAAAAGATGGAGGTGAGTGTATTTAAGCTCATCGTGTTTTGTGGTAAACAACATAAAAACAAAAAAATGTCCTTTAATGTGGCCATATCATGGGATTGTTCTTGTTCTTTTGAAATGAGAGAAATGTCAACATACTCTAACATTCAGAAAATGCAAAAAACATCTTTCTCAGAAATCCTTGCATATTGACACCACAACCATGAGCTCATTAACATATGACCAGCCATATTCACATCAACATCTATTCTGCATTCAGCAAAACTGCCCTCTACAGATGAGTCTTAAAGGTACAGTAGCAAAAAACCGCCTGTTTAATACTAAATGTGAGAGAGAGGCTGGAAATTTGTCATTTAAACTATTATGCCTGAGTCTGGCGCAAGACACCTTCAGACTTCAGAGAAAAAAATAACATGCAACAGCAGCAACAAGAACTTGACAGACTTTGTCCAGACGTATTTACTGAGGAAATGTTTTGACCCTACCTTGAGCAGTGAGGTTTCAGTGTATGATTTGGAGGTCCATTGTAGCCGGCGAGCTGTAGGAGGAATCCAACCGTCACATCGCTCCTTCAGACTTAAAGCTTTGCCTCATACTCTCTCTCTCTGAGATATCTATCTATCTATCTATCTATCTATCTATCTATCTATCTATCTATCTATCTATCTATCTATCTATCTATCTATCTATCTATCTATCTATCTATCTATCTATCTATCTATCTATCCATTCCATAGATCCACAAAGTGAACAGGTGCAGCAGAAATCCAGGAGCTCAACGATACCTGGAGGGAGAACGAGAGAGACAGAGACACAGGTTAGATGTTTGTTCTGGTAATTATGTAAGCCAGTCGTTATCGCACAATAAACCCTGACAGGGTCAGGCCCTTGTTATAGACTGCAACAGTCGGGTTCCGGAAGTAAAAACTCACATTATTTTTCCATAAGGAAATTGATTTTAACAATAACTTACAAACCTTTAAAGACAGACAAACTGTGAGCTATGAGGTTGTTAATCCATAGTATTTGCTTCTGCTTAAGATGTGAGCCCGCATTATTTCAGCTTATTTTTAAAATAATCATGTTTAACAGTGGAATTCCTGGTGAAAAACTGCATTACCTGTGATGCTGTACAGAAAATTACAGCCATCAGTTTTTTAGCTCCACCCACTCCCATGAAGCACTGCGAATGATGTAATCGAGTCTATGTCCCTTCACTCTCAAAATACCTGTTTGTGTATATATATATATATATATATATATATATATATATATACACACACACATTCAATTGTGCTTCATGTGATCGTAGTTCTTTCCCTCATTAAAGCCATTAAGTACACAGTTTTGTACCTTTGTATTTTTGTTCGACTTTTCAAAAACTTTTTTTGCTTCAAATCAAAGTGTCTGTTATGATTCACCTTGTTGACTTCATGACTTGACTTGGTTCATGGCTTATAACTCTTTAACAAAGACTATTTTAAAATCTTTTAAACTAGAAAAAAAAAATGGGGAAAATGAATGAAAAAAACAGCACCGCTGTAAAAGGGGGCGGGCAATAATGCACTCTATAATGGCTAAATATTAAAATAAATATATGTATTATATGGCCACAGATTGAAATAAATAAATTCACATAAATAAGTGACAGCAACTTCAGAAAATTAAAAGTGTATTTTTTTTGTTTACTGTAAAGTAAACTGAACGGCTCATATTTTTATTTTATGCAAAATATATATTTTACAAAATAATTTGAGTCTAAAGAAGAAAATGAAAGCCATATTTCTAACCAAGTTGTGTGTGATATGTGATATAGGGGGAAAAGGCAACGAAAAAGCATGCCAAGTGTCCCACTACCAGGACACTGACAGTAAACAGGCAAAATAATTATATTATGTTTGAAGAAAGAGACCACAAAGTAATATGAGAAGCTTTACAGGAAATTGGTTGCCAGGGACAAAACAACGGCCAATTATACAGTTTAGAGATATTATATACAAATATTCGCCTGCAGAATTGCATGACTGACCAATCAGAATTATGTATTCCAGAGAGCTATGTACAGTAATAATAATCTTGACACAATGAGAATAATGGGGATAATGAACACAGGGTCTTAAGATCTGATTTTCCACATGTATGTGGCCTGGCCTTGACACACAGGGAAAACACACTGAACTGTACATGATGGTAATAAACAATGTTCAGCCGTGAACTAAATCACACAATTAGTCATTACTTTGTGAGTCACGGTTTCAATTTCAACCCATTTGCTAATCTGATTCAAGTCATGCCCTGTATTCAGACAAGATATGTCAGACTTTTGTCTCATCTACAAAAATCTCAACAGAAGTCTATACTTTTCACCCATTATATCATCCAACAGGCCAAAACCAGCTTCTCCTCAACAAATATACTTAGGTTTTGAGGTATCATTCATGTCTGTAGCACAAATAATGCAGGACGAGTTAATCGCTGAAGTACGTGTTTGTTGAAGTTTGAATAATAGCATCACTAATACCAAGTGCCACTAATGCCATTCCCTCTTAACTTAATGAACGAGTCCTGTTAAACACAACCATTTCAAATACACAAGTTACACAGGAAATCGACTTCACGCCTCGTTTATATGGAGCTCACTGTTGCTGTTTTGCAATGGGAGTGAATACATTTCCCAGCTCCAGATATTTCACCAACTTAAGCCACCACCCAGGATTTGATTCAAATTCAGCAGCCGTCAGTCCATCAGACTCAGATGGCGTTTTTAAAATTGAAACAGCTCTCGGCATCGCCACACATCGGAGCCTGAACGCAGAGATAGCTTCTGTGTGTCATATAATCCCAGCTGCCCCTCCAGAGGATGCCATACATGAATTTAAATGAGACGGAGAGATCGAATGGAGTGGGAGGAAGGTTTGGATAAAGAGCGAAAAAAGGAAAGACAATTGATAGACACGATGAGGAGGAGGAGGAGGAGGAGGAGGAACAGACAGATGTGACAAAGTACAATTTATCTACCTGGGAAAAGCTGCATACAGGATTTTCATGCTTGTGCATTCCAAGCTGGTGAACATCTAGTCTAAGCATCCGGCATGAGTGGGGTTACCATATTACCAAGTTTTTTGTTCAGACGCATGGAATTGTGGGTGATGTGGCCACATCCCATTATAATGCAAGTGCCTTTAAATTGACCATTAAATCAAAAGTGGCAATTCTCGTAATCTTTCCTCAAAAACATTACGTCCTCACCCAGCACAAGGGCCGCCCTACATTTTTTCTAGTTCAAAAGGCCAATTTACTCAGATATACATCAAAGTAGGGAACACAAAACAATAGTAAATTCCATGCCAACTTTACCATGATAATGGTAAATAAATTATTATAAAAAAATAAAAATAAAAACTTTACCATGATAGGATAATGCATCATGCATTTATATTTCAAATACTTTCAAATACTTTCAATACTTTCAGATTAGAATAGTTACCACTGTAAAATCATTATATTCAACATTTAATCTGAAACACTTGATGCTTAAAGAATCAGTAATTCATTATTTTTGTGTGTATATATATATATATATATATATATATATAGGCCTATATATATACACACACACACACACTAAATGAAGTTTAAAAGTTTTTTTTTTGAGTAAGCATTAATTTCATATTATATTAATATTATTGTATGTGTAATATTAATATAATACAAAAATATAAAATTTTACTCAATATATATATATATATATATATATATATATATATATATATATATATATATATATATATATATATACACATATACTCAAATTTCACACACATAAAAAAAAAATAAAAAAAAATAAAACAAATATTAACCTTGTTAACCAGGTAAGTGGGAGCAGTTATTGGCCGATTAATCAGCATCAGCATCTTTTATTTCATATCATGACTCAAAAAGGCAATACTAATATAATGCTTCCAAAAAATCTCCATGGAAATGTACGAGGCGTAACATCAATAATCACACGTCTCTGTGCCTCTCTGTGCGTTTCTGTTGTCCCTGGCGAGCAGAAAAATGTCTGTGTAACCTTTAAAGAGCAGATGAAAGCAGCAGATCTCAGACGGCGATGGCCTGCCCGTGAACTCGCTTGATGAGCAGAGAATAAAACCTGCTCTCCTCCAGCAGGTCACATCTGACGCTCTCCACAGCGAGAGTCCTGCGAGACTGATTTCAGCTTCAGTTACATGATAACAGGCTTTCCTTCTCTGGATATGACAGCAAAATAGGTCTTACGTCCTGAGCGCTGAACTCACCACAGAAGCATCCTGAACGAACAGAGCTGATCGTCTGTCAGTAGCCAGGTTCATTCACATCTGTTTTATAGAATAAACCCGGCACAATAATGCATTTAATGCATTCAAAGTTCATCGGGCCTAGAAAAGTGGTCCCTCATTCAAAGCTCAAATTGCACATTTTTGCAGAGTGGAATTAAATGCAAGTACGTCAGCAAAAATAGAAGCTGCATTTCTGCTTTTAATTTCAGAGATATTTTTCCAAAATGAGATGTGGATAAAAAATAGTGTCTGACAAGCTTTTAAAATGACAAAAAGACCACAAATGTAAGTGCAAAAAAATAAATAAATAAATAAATAAATAAAATAAAATAAAATAAAATAAAATAGCATTAAATTGCATGAAAGAAAGAGCCGTGTGAATATCCTACAAACATAGGAAAGCTCTGAACAACAATAGCACACCGCAATTCAACATGACACACGAGTTATGCACCACATGTGATGGGTCAGGGGTTTGTTCAACTCCCCAAAGCAAAGTATGAGCAATAATAATAATAGTGATTCCTTCCTTAGCAAGCACTACTATTAAATTATACAGTCAGAAAAGAAAGATTTGAACAGCTATTAAATGTGCAAAGGCCATTTGCGCTGCATTTCCATGAATGTGTAATACTGCTGAGACCCACACTGCTCATCCAATCACCTTTAGCCTCTCCTGAGACGCTAAACATCCCTGAACGAACGCTGTTTGTCAGAAAAAGCTGCAAAATACACAAACCAAGGCACTTATATATATCTGGATCTGTGTGCTTTAAAAGCGCTGTGTGTGTGTGTGTGTGTGTGTGTGTGTGTGTGTGTGTGTGTGTGTGTGTGTGTGTGTGTGTGTGTGTGTGTGTGTGTGTGTGTGTGTGTGTGTGTGTGTGTGTGTGTGTGTGTGTGTGTGTGTGTGTGTGTGTCTGGGCAAGAATCACACTAATTAGCAGCGTTTGTTCTGCCAGTAGACAGTCCTCTAGCACTGGAGATCAGGGTTTATATTTAAAACCTCCATTAACATGCAATATATCTGAGCAAAGAGCAGCTACAGTTTACCAGGATTACAGCAACGGTCCTGTAAATACTCAACAAAGCCTCTTTGAATGAAAGTTTAGTCATGTAATGTGCGCATGTGCGTGACCCGCACATTTGGGTTTAGCAGTGATTCAGGATGGATTTATCAGTAGCCGCTCCTTATGTGACTCACCCACATTCACAAGAGCTGAAGACCAATTATTAATGTTTTTAATTCAACAATTCCTGTCTGTTTCCCTGAAAACGGCCCTGCATGTTGAGACTAGTATGATAAAATCACTTACTAACCTTGCCTGTGCAAAATCATATCCAATCTTATCCACCCTTGCAGAACTCAACTAGCTATTCTTAATAATCAACTAATGTAATGATTATTAGAACTATTAAATCAACTATTTGGGTGGTTAATGCACTAATTATTTACTAGATCATTTAGCTTTTGCCTTTTATCAACCAACAAAGAAAAGAAGTTCACTTGAAAATTTGACTAAAACTTCAAAACAATAAAGGCCAATTTCCTCATGATAAGATGCATTTCACAACATATATGTTATATTATCAATATCATATTTAGATGACTTTAATTGAACTTACATGTTGCATTACAGATAAAAGCAAAAACATTTCCAGCATAACCAAAAGTTCCTCAACCTCGAATATTGGTCCCTCATCAGCACTTTAGTTCTCAAATTGCACATTTTGCATTTCTGCTTTTAATTTTCTTTCCCAAAATGAGATGCTGTTTTCTGTGAAACAAAGGCAGATGCGGAGTAGTGGCTATTTTAAAGTGGCTTTAAAATAAATAAATAAATAAAATGTAAAAAAAATAATAATAATAATAAATAATGCATAAAAAGCAGTAAATATTCTATAAAAAAAAAAAAAAAGAAAAAAAAATCCTAAGGTGCTCCACAGATGTAGGAAAGTCATAAAGGTTTGGAAAGCATTTCTGCTTTTAACCGCTCCAGAACACTTGCCCTATGTAAAGGGATAGTTCACCCAAAAATCACTCTCCCTCATGTTGTTCCAACCCCGTAAGACTTTCGTTCATCTTCGGAACACAAATTAAGATATTTTTGGATTAAATCTGAGAGCTGGATCACTCCTCCATAGGCTTCTAGGTAATTGATATCTGCCATCCCAGAAAAGTTAGTAAAGACATCGTTAAAATAGTCCAACGTAGTCAGAAATAGTCAACAGTCAATAGTCAGAACGTAGGCTCACTATTGGCCAGCATCACACACACACATCACACACATGACCAGCGTCAGCCAATAGTGTGCCTACAGTACGTTCTGACGTACAATCCAGAAGCGATGCGCTGTTACACTACGTCAACAGCTTAGGAGAATGACATGGAAGAGAAGAGATGGTTGAATAAAGTCGTTTTTTTTTTTTTTGCACAAAAAGTATTCTTAGTATTCATTAGCCACTGTAGTCACTTGGACTATTTTCACGATGTCTTTAATAACTTTTCTGGGCTGGCAGATATCAATTACCTAGCAGCCCATGGAGGAGTGATCCAGCTCTCAGATTTCATTAAAAATATCTTAATTTGTGTTCTGAAGATGAACGAAAGGCTTACGGGGTTGGAACAACATGAGGGAGAGTAATTACTGACAGAATTTTCATTTTTGGGTGAACTAACCCTTTAATCTAGTTTGTGCATTACTGTACACAAGATATTTGCTTGCAGAAACCGAACCACGAGTCAAAATGATTGTCCGTGGACAGTATATAAAACAGCTTCACTAAGAGGCACTGTGGCGTCTTCAGTACCAGTGCATCAGACAGGAAGATGCCAACACGTGCTTTATCACTCCCCTACTGGGAGCGCTCGAAATATCGCTTCTAATCGCGTGTCATTTCCTGGCTCACAGAAACGAGTGACGGCCTGGATTCAGCGCCCTGATTTTAACTGGCATAAATGAGGGCAAAAATTCAATCATTAATAACCTGATTTCCCACTTTGAATAACATGCATATCTGATTACCAAATTACCACAAACCAAGCTGAATAAACAAGCACTGAACCACAAATCAAGATAAGCTAATGTCCAATAGAAAATCCTCTTTCTCTCTCTGTGAGTAGCACCAATCACTGTTTTCTTTCCACTCAACTGTGTTTTATTTTCCTGGTGTGTGTTTGCGTCCGTGAGTGGGCATCTGTTTCCTGTCAGTGAAATATCAGGTTATAAAAGCACATCTCTGGGCCACAGCGTGTGTTGATGATATACGGCTGTGTTCTGATCGTGTATCATAGATGGAAGACAGCAGGACGGACAAAGCCGGGATTCTGCCGGCCATCAGGAGGCAGATGAGGGTATCAGTGAATATTATGTGACAGAGAAACGATCTTCGGCAACACTGAATCCCTGTGAGAGAAGATGGCTGGGAAAGAGACACGGATCTAAAGCCTTTAAGACTAAACAAAACAATCAAGAAATCAAAGTCCAATTGCAACTTCATTATGGAAGACTGAAGATTTTTTTTAATATATATATAATATATATTAGGGCTGTCAAATGATTAATCACGATTAATCGCATCCAAAATAAAAGTTTGTTTTTACATAATATATGTGTGTGTACGGTGTATAATTATTTTCTATATATAAATAAACACACATGCATGTATATATTTAAGAAATATTTGCATGTATATACTGTGTATATATATTTATATTATATATAATTTATATTATATATAAATATTTTATATATAAATAACACATTTTTCTTAAATATATATGCATGTGTGTGTATTTATATATAGAAAATAATTATACTCCATACACACACATATATTATGTAAACACAAACTTTTATTTTGGATGCGATTAATCGCGATTAATCGTTTGACAGCCCTAATATATATATATATACACATATACATATTATGAATGCCTTATTCTGCATGTTACTCTACATCCCTTAATGAAACACAATACCTAAACTTAACTACATACATATTAACAACAACAACATATGTATATGTGTGTATACGTGTGTATACACACACACATATACATATACATATATATATATATATATATATATATATATATATATATATATATATATATATATATATATATATATATATATATATGTATGTATATACACTATATATAGTGTAATTTATTTTACATATTTTTTTTTATTATTTTCTATAAACACTAATACAAAATCTTAATAAAAGTCCAACTAGAACTTATAATAAATATTAAACAATATTATAATAAATAATTAAAAATATATATTTTTCTGTTTTATTACTAATATTTTAATTGCAAAGTGAATAATCCAAAACTGCAAAGTGCAATATCTGTTAAACTTTCTCAGTTGACCTGGCACTGGCAAAAAGTTTTGGCCCAACATCGCTGCAATCAAAGAAAAGTCTCTGTGTCAGTAGACCACTGATTTGAAAAGCCTTCAGACACATCCATCTATAGCTGGTCAATACTGCAATCCACTCAGAGACCCTGAACACTTCTCCTTCAGCTCACTTCCTGTCCCTCGTTTACCAGCCATCGCTCTCTTCCTCTGCTTTCTTCCTCTCAGACGCTGGTTGGTCGTGCTGCACATAAACAGCTCCAGTGGAAGAAAGGCCTGCATTGTGTCCACTGCACCTGGGCTAGCCCGGGCCGCGCGGGGGTTTTGGACTCTGGTTACGACCCAATCTCTGAGTCTGAGAGAGCATCCCACATCTGTTCTGAAAGCCAGGATGTTTTCTGATTTAAGGAATGGTTCACCTAAAATTTTTAAATTCAGTCAACCTTTACTCACCCCAATGTCACTCCAAACCTGTATGACTTTCTTTTTTTTTTCTGTTGAATACTGTGAAATACTGTGACAGGTTTTATTTTGATTAATGATATTTACTAGGAACCTAACACTCGTCAGGACGATTCCAGCAATGGAAACCAGGCTGAGCAAAAACAGTCTTTCTGATGGAGAAGAGCACAGGTGTAATAATGAGATGCTCCTATTTACTTTCTGTAAGAAACTGACACTGGGAGATAGTAAACAACCTCAGGCAAAGTGAATATATTTTTAACATTAGTCTCACCATCTTTTTGGTCAGCCTTCCATAAAATAAAATGACAAAAAATACAATAAAAGAATAAAAACATTTCTTGAGATGTTCTGTCCAGAAAAAGACTAAAAAAAATAATAAATAAATAAATAAATAAATAAATAAATAAATAAATAAATAAATAAATAAATAAATAAATAAATAAATAAATAAATATATATATAAAATATAAAATAAAATAAAAAATAATAAAAAACAAATAAATAAAATAAAATAAAATAAAATAAAATAAAATGTGTGAAAAGCAGAATGATCGTCATACAAGGTTTGGAATGACATGAGAGTGAGTAAAAGGATGATCATTTTCATTTATGAGTGAACTGTCCCTTTAATAGTACAGAACGCTTGCCAAGGCTTTGCTGCAGTGTGTGTGTGTGTGTGTGTGTGTGTGTGTGTGTGTGTGTGTGTGTGTGTGTGTGTGTGTGTGTGTGGTAAAACCACAGGGTCTCATTAATCACCTGCGCTCTGCCTCTTGCCTTCTGCCGAGCACAGTCTTGTATTTTAGCTGAAGCTAAAAATAGATATCCTTGGCAAATTGTGAGAGAACACACACACCTGTCACCTGTGATTCATTTGCGAAGGGAAGCACACAAACAAAAATGCACTCACACTCCTTTTCACAAACATACAGGGACCAAAATGAACCTTCGCCAAACAGCAAATGTAAATAACATTGGCTTGGTGAGTAACTGAAACCAGCTGGTCAGATTTTTTAAACTAACGCATGGTTTAAACTGCAATGTAAGATGTAAAATCAAAATCAAATATAACAACAATCAATTACTGACGAGCTCAATGACTCGGGATAAAATTTCCCAGCCGATTAGGAGATGATGATATGTTTATGAACAAAATACAGCAGTGTTGTTATCATTAACTAAAAATCATTTTTGTTAATTTTGTTAATTTTATATGAAAAACTAAAAACTTAAACTTATTATTATACTTAAAAATTTAAAACATAAATAAGCTGAAGTAAAACAAACTTAAATAAAAGTAAATTAAACTTAAAAAAAACTTTTTAAAAAAAAAACTTTTTTAAAATCACATAAAAAGCACAACAAAATTACTCAAACTTAAACTAAAATTAAAACTGAAAATACAAAATAAAAGCTCATTCATGTTATTAATAAATATTATAATAACAGCATATAAATAATACTAAAATAAAACAAATATATATATATATATATATATATATATATATATATATATATATATATATATATATATATATATATATATATATATTCAAAATAAAGTAATATCTAGGTTACTACACTGAGCATTTCCTCTAATAACAGCTATAAATTATAAAATAGCTATCATGAGTGGACCATAAGGAATTATGAAAAACTTTACTGTCACAAAATATAATTTACTTGAGAATTGAAACCACATTTGCATCTACATGCTATGTAAACCCCAAACTGAAGTGTAAATCATCTGGATTTGTTAATTCAATAGAAAGTATATTTACTCCACTTTAAGTTCAGTCCATTATTTTATATTGCTTCATATCTGTTTCTATAACGCAGAACAGCTCCACTCTCACGGACAGTGTGAATTAATATGGCCACCAGAATAAGCATATTCTACTTTTATGTGCATGTGATACAATGCTTTTGTATTAGTCATAAACCACAGAACAGGAAAACACAAAAAGCCAACACAAACCTCTGGTTTCTCTTTTCCTTCCACACAACACTCTGACCCTCCTCTCGATTCTCTGCCTTTTCAGTCAATCGTGTTCAGTCATGTCAAACACGCTCCAGCTGAAGGGTTTTATCTGCACTCGAAAAACATACACACCACTGCTGACTGGGTTTCTTCAGAGCTTAATTTAAGTGGAAGATCTACTGTTATCAAGTGAGGAGGGGAGGAGGGGGAGGGGGAGGGGGGGGGGATAACACACTTTAGATGCTGTTATTAGAGAACAAACCTGATGCTGTGGAATTCTGCTGACATGAAAAGCTCCGTCAACCAGATGGATGTCAACAAAATAATGATAAAAAAACTCGATTTTTTCTTTCAAAAGAAAAAATATTGTTCTTGCCCATGCAAATGTTGCTGCCATAATGCTAGAGATGGTTAAATGTGTTGTTATGTGGTTAAACTGTTTTTTTGCATGCTTGCGCGGTCACTAGTACCAAACTTGCAACGCTTAAGTTTAACACTTTGGCCAGAAATACACTATATGCAACTGTGCAAAAGGTAAGTTTGTTGAAAGTACTGTATGCATACGGAAAAGTGCATGCTGGCAAGTAACCAACCACTGCTGTAGCAAACTGCACTTTCCAGCTCATTGTCTAAGCTATTAAAACACAAGGATTTCATTCAGAAACATGTTTACTGTAATAGGAAAATCTCTAATATTCTTCTATTATGACAAACTACACAGAACTTGATGTGGTGAGCAGAAGCTAAAAACAGAAGCTTTTGACCTTGACATGTGACAGCACTGCAAAAAGACTGAGACAGTTTTTATTTTATTTAATGATATTTTATTAAAACTTGTCAGGACGATTGCAGCGATGGAAACCAGGCTGAGCAAAAACAAATGCAAAAATGAAAAAAAATGAAAAATGTCTTTCTGATGGAGAAGAGCACAGGTGTAATAATGAGCTGCTCCAATTCGGTCAGATACTACAAGATAATAAGCAACCTCTGGCAAAGTGAATATATATTTAACATTAGTCTCACCATTTTATGGTCTGCCTTCCAAGCAGAAAAAAAAAATCTATATATATATATATATATATATATATTTAAAAAATGGATGGATGGACGGACGGAATATAATAAATAAATAAATAAATAAATAAATAAATAAATAAATAAATAAATTAATTAAAAATAACAAAATAAAACAGAATAGAAGTAAAATAAAATTGTTTCACTCCCTAATATGTCAAGGTTATCCATGATAAAAGGAACAAAACTATAGTAAATGTAGTAAATAATAAACATAATATCTATTTTTAAAGGAAAGTAAATAAAATATCTGCTAATTAACTAGTTGGCTGTTGAACGACTAGTCGATTTATCAACCATTGTGAAGTGTTGAAGATAATGAGAGTCAGTTTAAGACACTGAGCACTCATAACAGAGGCATTCTGTGACATACAGTCTCTCTCTATCCATAAATCACTTTCTGTTTCTTTACTAGCACAAAAAAATGCTTACCATTACTGGCATATCGCCATCATAAGCAGGACACACACAGTTTATTTCTCTCATCATTGCATTTCTTTGAGAGAAAGACCTGATCTGCAGGCCTCCACTTCACAGTCTGATCTTGTTTTGACAGCGATGAAAACAATGATGAATAGAATGAATAGCATAAAGGAAACTGAGTCAGTCTTTGAAAAGGAAAAACAGGACTGATGGACTAAAAAGAAAGCAGGGAATAATGGGTGGCAGAGACATTTTCACGTGGATTTTCAGATACTGTCTCAGATCTGAGACACAAAGGCACCTCAAAACCCCTTCCAACGGCCACTGAGATGCTTAAAAGCAAACACATGCTTTAATTGCTGCATTTAGAGTAGTGCTGCCTGATCTCCTGGGGACTGTGGTTATTACAAACACACACACACACACACACAGAGAAGCCGGCACGCCACTAGCAATGTTCAGCAGTATGCTTCATTTAGTAATAAGCTTCACATATTAAGCACGTGAGTGTTAACAGCCGCTGCAACTCAACGCGCTGCCGACTCTCAGACAACATCCAGCATAGTTGTGCGGAAAATAAAAGAAATAGCAGAACCTTAGCATGTTAGATAATGAAGAACTGTTTTTGGGACAGGAACCAACAAGAAATGATGCCTGATAAAAGCAGGAACCCGCAGCTGGTGTTCAGACACCTCATCAGAAGCGCTTGCTGTTTGTAAACCACAAACCGTAAGCCGATTTCACTCTGAAGAGCACTTCCTTATCATGATTTCTGAATGACCAACTGTATGTACAGTGCAACCCTGTAGAGCATTTTATCAGCCTGCAAGAATCAAACCCAGAATAATAACTTACAAAATCTAGTGAGCGACCTAAACAAATGTATGGCATAAAATGCACGCTTGCAATGCAAAGTAAAACAACCTTGGTTGCATTGTAATGTATTGTATTGCATTGCATGTACACCAGAATCTCGTCAGAAATAGTGGGGGGACTTTTCGCCTACTGTTTTTCGATTACTTGTATTTACTTTTGGCATACTATTCAGTAGGGAAGTATTTGATTTTGGACGCAGCATGTGTGTGTTTGAAGCTTTGTGAGTGAACTTTAAGTAGAGAGTTTCAAATAAGTCACTTGAATTATATGACAGTTCACAAGGTGGCTGTCTACAGTTGGTTTTGTAACGGAAGGTCTGAGGGTTAAAATTGCCAACAAACACTGACTAGAGAACAGTCCTCGACACTACAACCTACACCCCTTACAGGAGGAGTGAAAGCCTTTTCTCAGATCACCATCTTTCACACTGAGTCATTGTTTAAAGCTGACTCAGAATACTCCGAGCTCAAAAACGGAAGGAAAAGAGACTTATGACATCCCCTTCCTGTGAGCAAGCTAGTGTTCATTTGTGTTCAAATAGAAGATAATATAAAATTAGCTGCACTAAGAAAACTTCTCTAATTTGAACACTCAGACACATGCATTCAACTTTCAGGCAGCTAAAACAAATGAATCGAGATGAAAAACAAAAAAAGGACTAGAATTCATTTTACTTCTCCAAATATCGGTTCCCTCAAATGAGAGCGAGTCATCTAAAGCTCTCAGAGATAATACTAGCCGTGCCTTGCACATAATCACATGTCAAAGACTTGACATGGAACCTGTATGGTTGCCGCAACTATTTCAGGACCCTATGATGATTGTGACCATGTGACGATTTACTGCAAGGCATTTATGAAACACACAAATACAAAAACATGCTACAATGAGTAACTGTAAATGCAAAGTTTTAGAACAATAGTTCATCCCTCCAAAAATGTCAATATTTAAAAGGGTCATGACATAAGAAATCAAAATTGCCTTGATCTTTTGACATATAAGAGGTCTTTGAACCATTAAAACATCCAGAAAATTGCATAGCTTAAAACTTCCTGCTTCTTTTTATAAACAAAGCGTTTATTTAATCAAACTCCAAAAATAGCTCGTTTTGATATTGTTGGATTTGTGACATCACACGGGCAAATACATTTGCATATGTCTGCCTCCAGAGCAAGACATCGATGAACTGTTATTCATCATCGCATCATAGGCCCCGCCCACTTGCATTAAGTCGCTTAAGTCAAAAGCAAATATAACCCATTATAATCACTGATGCTGTCTACACTGGATACATTATAGAGATGTGCGTTCAGTTTCTGACATACTCCACAAGCTTGAGTCTGTCGACAACAGGACAAATGTAAGAGTGAAAGACGCTTTGACGCGTCCAGTTTAAACGGCTAGTTTGAGTCTCTGTGCAGACTTCAGAAGGATCCCAGTGTCGGAAACAAGTGGAGGGTTTATTTTAATGGCGTCCCGGATCATGTCGGAGGATTATATGTTTGTCCGAAGCATTTTATTTTGTAAACGATGCACAGTGTAATGGAGAGTTCACAAAGAATCTTTGGTTGAAAGATGAAGCAGCGACTTGGATCAGACAGCAGCTGCATCACAAACCATAAGTAAATGATTTCATAATGCTTTGTCTGTAAATGACGGATAATGTTTTCAAAACACTTACTTGTGTGCAATAGCGAGTGGGTGTTGATAACATTTATGACGTTAGCCAATCATAACAGTGGCCCTGACCAGCCTTAAAGGAGCCGCACCTTAAAAACCCACAGAATGAGGGTTGAAAATAGTTTTACTGCATATATATATATATATATATATATATATATATATATATATATATATATATATTATTTTTTTTTACATTATAAGTGAACCTCAAGGAACATATAAAAAAAAATTGAGCTGTGTGCAAATGATATACATTTGTACAAATCTAAATCAGTTACACCATAAAAAACACTATCAAGGTGCTGTGGCAAACTGCTTGAATGTTTTTTTTTTTCTTTATATAAAAAAACTGTCTTTCCCGGTGCAGCTGGGAGTGTTATCTGCCAGAAAAGAGCAAGAGAGCAGAGGAGTGAATTCAACCTGCCAAAAACACGAGACAATGCAGCCTTGAAGCTCACCATAGCAAAAAGATGAACTACCAGAACTGAGAACAGTGTCTATTAAAAGAATAGTTCACCAAAAATGAAAACATTCTGGACAAATTAAAATAAAAAATAAATAATTTACTCAGTCTCATCATTATTACTTGTTATTTGCTGAAAAGCTATACAGAAATATTTATTTTAAAGAAATACTAAATTTAAACTGATTACAAATATTAACAAATACAACACTGGATTTAAGTACGATTGGATCATTATTGCAATTATTATTATGTTTCTAGCATGTTCTTTTTTTGGCAACAGTTCTTCTAACCCTAAATGATGGAGTGTGTAGCTTTTCATTTCTTAAACAACCATGTAGGAAAACACATTATGGCCACAGGATGACAAAGTCAAGATTCGTCAGGCTGAAATTGTGAAAGAATGGTTGGGAGGAGCTTGAAGAATTATTTTCACACAGAGTCCAGAGTCCAGAGCTTAATTTCATTGAAAGTCTTTGGGATGTGCTGGAGGAGACTTTACAGAGTGCTGGACTCTTGCATTGTCAATATAAGATCTTGACCAAAAATTGAGGCACCACTTGATGGAAATAAATGTTGTGATGTTATGCATCAATGTTTGGTCAAGATCTTGTACACACTCCATCAGTTAGGGTTAGAAGAACTGTCCCCAAACATATAACATAGAAACATACCCACTGCAATAATGATCCAGTCATAGACTCGTAAGCATTTTTTCTTTCTTTGTTTTTTTTTTTTTGGGGGGGGGGGGGGGGTGTATACATAATACTGACACTGGTTTCTTCAAAAGCACAACAGAAAAAGAAAGGAAAAGCATGAGGATCAATAAATAATGGCAACTTTCATTTTTAGATGAGCTGTTCCTTTAAGTGTGGGAGTTCTCACATTTTCCCTTGGCGTATGTCCTTAAAAAGGTGTTCCTCAAGGGTGTACGCTAGGACAACGTATGCATGTGCACACATGCCTCTACAAACACGCCCCATCTTTGTGCATGTTTGCATCTCTTTATCATCTCTCTCTCTCTCTGCTTGCTCACAACTCTCCATCGCCTCGTCTGATCTGATCTGGGGTCTGTGATTATTCAGAGGTAATCTCGTGGTCAGCTGGTTGGCATGGAGACTGTTTCCCCTGGGAACAGACCTGTACAACCGACTCTACACGGGTCCTCCTGACCCAGACGTATTCGCTCGCAGCATAGCAACACAAATGTCAGACCGTAATTATTGCCCTCTAATATCTTATTTTTAACCACTTCAGTACTCCTTCGATACAGTCAATGGGTTTTTTGTAGAATCTGACAGGCTGAAAGTACAATCACTTAAAAAAACACACACACAAAAAAAACCTTAACACAATAAAAATATATTGATGCTTTCCCTTAGCATTTCACAGAGAAGCAAAGAAAAACCAACTTCTGATGGCCCGTTTTTGCAATCAGGATATAATTTTGCCGCTATTTAATCCAGAACATTTGTTGTTTGCTCTGTTATGTCCTCGATCAGCCTGATTTTTGAATCTTAAAGCGGACAAAGGTTTATCTTCAGTCGCCGTTTGTTTTTGTTTTGTTCATAGTTCCTTCATCCTGGAAATACACTTCCTCCATCGGATCCTGCAAGAACTTTATCTGATCTTGTTGATAAAGCGTGATGTGAAATCTAGCTTGTGTTCAGTGAAGCAACCCCACATGTTAATGCACGCAGTCAATCGAAACATGAGGTAATAGCATTCTTCAGCAGCTCGTCTACATGTTTATTACATGCTCGAGGTGTTCGGCTGATTTCATTGCATTTCACATTTGCATCATCTCTAGTAAACCCTGAGAGCTACTGCAAGCATACTGAAGTACTGGGATATCTTGAGCGGGAACGTTTTACTGGATAATCCTAAGAAAGCAATTTGCATGTGTGATCAGAATTCTCTCTCAGGTTTAGACTTCATGATTATAAGAATATAGCGAAGTACTGATGCAACTAGCTTTACTTAAGCAAGCTGTAAACACACATTAATGCAAAAACACTGATATAATTTGTGTGAATTTCACAAAAACATGTTTCGGTCGCCTATCAAAATATCAAAAGGTAGAAATATTACAAATATATTTATGGATTTTTTTTTTTTTATTGTGTTCTCCCAAAATTTATATAACTATATATATATATATATAGTAATAGATATATATACAAGGCCAGTCAGTTTATTTATAAAATAAGCATATATTGTGCAATACATTTAATTTAAAGTTTAAATTGATTGAAAGCCCTAACACAAGCTTTACAATAAGTAATTTATGTATGTGTTTGTTTATTTATTAATTTATGTAATAATGATTTAGTGCTGCATGTGCACAATAAGCATAACAAAAAACAAAAACAAAAAAAAAACCAAGTTTATGCAAGATATGCTGGTCAAAAGTTTGGAAACATTACTATTTTTAATGTTTGAAAGAAGTAACTTATGCTCATCAAGCCTGCATTTCTTTGATCAAAAATACAGAAAAAAACAGCAATATTGTGAAATATTATTACAATTTAATATAATGGTTTTCTATTTTAATGTACTTCAAATTTTAATTTATTTCTGTGATGCAAAGCTGAATTTTCATCAGCCATTACTGCAGTCTTTAGTGTCACATGATCCTTCAGAGATCATTCTAATATGCTGATTTATTATCAATGTGTTATCAATTATCCAATATTTTTGACAGGCTTTGAGAAATCCACCTTACCACATGCCCAGACAGCTTAGCAACAACAACAACAAAAACATTTATGGCTGCTATAAAAGCAGGCCAACATGGCCGTGTGCATCTGTATGTGTGTGAGAGAAAATCATGGTTTATCATGCTGTGCAAACATTCAACACTACTTCACTTCAGTCTCGTGAAGTTCAGTCTCTGCCATATAACTGCAAACAGAGACTGGCAGCAGAAAGACTCTCAATCCACAGGGCATCCCCTAAACCCTGTGCACTAAACACAGGGAATCCATGTTTCTGATGCCTGCAGAATTCACAGATGTAAACATCATACAAATTTAAACGAAAGCCTGGAAGGCTGATTCCCAGTGGAATAAGTCAGGTCAGACCACATTATATTCCCAGTGACTGACTACCAATGAACTGTCAGCTCTCCTACATCAAGAACGCTAAGAAAAAACACAGTGGTCTCCTTCTCTCTCATGTGCGGGGCAGAAATGGATTAGGCGTTCATTAATTCAGCAGTGGGATTATGGAAATCCAGAGCCAGCTCTGACGACAGCTACAGGAAAGTGGCAGAAACAATGATGATTTCTGTTGCTCTGCTCTGACAGGAGCGGCCAGAAACAATAGAGCTCTCATTCATTCCCGACAGAATCAACAGAGATTAGAGGAGATGCGGGCTGAACACAGAGAGGTCATTTATGCATCCAATCCTACCAAATCACATGGAAATCTGTGGATTATGGCATCACAATCGACAATTAGCCAATCAGGAGGTCTTCCGTTAAAATGTAAACAAAGGAAGTGAAGTAACTGAGCTCTTTTATTCCGATGTTCTGTAAACACATGCATGAGACTCAAATAAAGGCATGCTGAAATGGATTTTAAATTAACTTCTTAAAGGGGTCATATAATGCCATTTTTGTACAAGTTAATATGATTCTTTAGGGTCTAAATGAAAAGTTTGTAATATACTTTAATTAAAAATTTTCATTGGTATTGTAAGAAAACACTCATTTTACCTGGTCAAAAACAGCTCTGTTTTCAGCACGCTTTGTCTTTAAATGATAATGAGCTTTGCTCACCCCGCCCCTCTGTTCTGTGGGGCGTTTTGACACAACAACACACGTGGAGTGTTGCCTTGACAACAGTTGAGGGTATATTTTGGAGAAAGAATGGCAGTGGGAGTCTCTGAGGATACATCTGTGCAACCGTCTCAATTTGAACCGGAACAAGATGACGGCCCCGAAAAAGTTCGACAATTAAGGCTCGAACAGGACGTTTCTGAATGGTTGGTTAACGTAATGTCACTTTGATCTATCTTTGTATGTACTGGCAGGGTAGAGTAGTGAGGTACGAACGCTATGTGTTTACTGATATATACGTTAGTTCATTGACAGATTGATGTTACAGCTAATGATCATGAAAAACTTTTTACTTTAGCTTTATACTGACCCTCGTTTATAAAGCAGTCTGGTGAAATGATTCACGCAAACATGAAAGCATTGACGTTGATCGTGGGGAATATTCCCTTCAAAAACAAAACTCAGCCACTGCGTCTTCAGCGGTTCGGATTTAGGAACATCAAAATGACTGCTGTGTTCGTTATTGCTCCCAAGAACAGAACACCACAATCGCTTAGACGCCATTCTGCTCCAGCGTATCAACAATGGCGGACTATGATGACAGCTCGCTCACGAGCGAGGGCGGGTCTGTGTTGAAACGCTGCTGTCAATCAACAATCGTGGGAGGGGCGTCCGATCTTGTGACGTCACACGGTCAGACAGCTCGATTTGAGACGGCGGAAAACATATAAGGTGATTTAAAAAAAAAAACACTGAATGGATTTGTATCATTATGATGGTTGTGTACAGGCACTGCCAACACACTTTTTAGTACAATCAACTTGTAAAAGTGCATGTACCATTATATGACCCCTTTAAATAAGTGGTTTTAAAATGCCATCTTTTCTTTAATTCAATTTAAGGATATAAAAGGGAATCCAAAAAGCACACAACAATGTAATTCGGTTAATTGTGATAACGGCAAGCCATTTACAAAAGCAAAGCATGTAAACATAATGGTCTACCATGATATGAGGGGGGTATTCAAGAAAAAGTAAAATAAAATAAAGGTTTCTTCTGTAAATGGCTTGGCTAGAATAAAGAGAATGTAAAATATGGCTCAGAGCAAAAAAAAAATACTACAATGTTTAAGAGGGAAATTATAAAGCAATAAAACCCAACTAAACAGTGACAAACACACATTGCCTTGGTCTGGGGCCGGTAAAGTCAGTCTAATGCTATTTCTCTTCATTACAAACCACAACTTCACCTTTATTTGAATTAAGGCTGACTAAACCATTGTTACAGTGTTTTGCATTGCCAGCAGGACAAATATTCCTCTGAGACAGAATAAAGTAAATACATACGGTGCTGTGCATGGCATTTCCCATTCAGAAACAAACCAAATGTAAGCACTGGGACTTCTTTTTTCAATAAACATGGATATATTGCTATATTCCTGTTTATCATTCTATCTCTCTGCTTATCCATCCATCCATCAATTCACTTGACAATGTGCAGCTTTCATTTCAAGCTTATTTTGTGAGAGGAAAATCTACATTTCTTATCAGCACTGCATGAGCAAGGCCAATTAAAATCGGTTGAATTCAGCAAGAACAGGTTTCATTAGTAGGGAATTTTAATTGCATTCTCTCCTCCCAGCATTAATCTCAGAGAGCAGGAAACAGATCATTATATAGAACACAGTGTTACAGCCATCAACCTTTATGTTCTCACACCCTGAAACACAAGATGCAATTAACTCTGTGCTGATTTCATAATTTCATCATTATTTGTTAATCAGAAAAAAAGCAACTCTGGGTTTGCCGTGGCTTTTGCAAATCCTGGGCATTCAAAAAGAGTTTAATAATGGTGTTTCAGCTCCGCGTTATAGCTCAGTTCCCACAATTATATAATACATTACAAAAAGGACATTCAAATGACAAAAAAAAAAAAAAAAAGCCAAACCTTGCCTTAATCTGAGAGTACTAAAATTCAACACTGAGTGAAGTAACCCTGAAGTACTTCCCATTTTTCCTTTTTTGTGTGTGACTTTTGCAGTCTTTCAAATATTTGTAAATGTATATGCGTAACTGAGCATGCAACACAACTTCTCGTCCAGGCCCTGGTCATTTCTAGGCTTAACTACTGCAATGCTCTTCTGGCTGGACTTCCATCATGTGCAACTAAACCTCTACAAATGATTCAGAATGCTGCAGCTCATCTTGTCTTCAATGATCCCAAAAGGGCCCACGTCACTCTGTTCATCTCTCTGCACTGGCTACCACTCGCTGCTCGCATCAAGTTCAAGGCATTGACGCTTGCTTACAGATCAACCACAGGGTCAGCTCCCTCCTACTTTCACTCACTCCTACGAGCCTACATCCCTACCAGAAGCCTACGATCGGTCAACGAGCGACGTCTCGTGGTTCCATCACAGAAAACACAAAATCACTTTCCAGAACATTCTCATTCACAGTTCCATGCTGGTGGAATGCTCTCCCGGAATGCCGGAATGCAGAATCCCTGACAACATGCAAAAGACAACTGAAAACATATCTCTTCTGTGAGCATTTAATCTATAAAAAAATTTTTTTTAAAAGATTTCTTTCCTTTTCCTTTAATCCTCCCTTATCTGGCTTATGCTACTCTGAACAATGCCTGCACTTCGTATTTTGAGCACTTCTTGCGTTATTTTTGCCTCTTCACAATGACTCGCTTAATTTAGTCCTAAATTGCTAGTCGCTTTGGACAAAAGCGTCTACTAAATGACTAAATGTAAATGTTTTAGGAGTTTAATGTTTAAACTGTTAAGATGCAGTTTCATGAGCTCAAAGTACCTCTTGTGAGAATACAAAACTTCAAGTGAAGTTACACTGAACATTTGGAGTAACCCTCTCCAGTTACTTGCATTTTATGGTGTTTTTGAAGTTTTTGCACTTTAGCAAATATTTGTAGATGTTTAATGTTTAAACTGTTAAGCTGCAGTTTCATGAACTCAAAGTACCTAAATACTCAAATTTAAGTGAAATTTCTCTAAACACTGGGTGAGTACACTCCCCAGTCATTTACATTTTATGGTATTTTTTGATGTTTTTCAAATAACTTTGATTTTGTTAATGTAAGGTGCAATTCATCAGCTTTGCATATCTTATCAGAATCTTGAATTTAAATGCATGATTTTTAAGGTCTACTGTGCAGAATGTACTTTCAATGTATTAACCATTTTAAGGTATTTTCACAATACTGTTGTAGATTTAATAAAAATTTATTAAATAAACTATTATATTATTAAATAAACTGGCAGAATGGCTTGAGTGTTTAATATATAATGATGTAAAACATTTTTTTTTTTTTTTTTTTGGGCAACGGGGAATAAACAATACAGTAAAGTTGCTTTACTAATATAAATTTACCAATATACATTTTTAGTTTAGGTAAAACAAAAAAAAGAATGCTAATACAATTTAAAATATATAATTGGGCCAATAACATGGTTTGGTAAACTTTTTTTTTTTTTTTCAATTGGTTCAACGTATTATTTCTCATTGAGCCTACATTCAATACATTACAAATCAGTCACGGATGCTGCCTTACAAAGCAGAGTAGACAGCTCACTAGGTTTCGCAACAGAGTAATTGTGTCATATTTTTACAGTCATCCACCAAAGCTTTGCGCAGTCAATGCCACAGTACTCTACAAACATTTCATTGTTGTGCCACAGTCAAATAATGCCATGTCATGATTAATTAAAAATGAAGTTCAAGTGGTTTCACTTCAGCGTCTTTAATTCAATTTAAGGCCTGTTAAAGGAAATCCATTTAGCACACAACAGTGAAATGTCATTTTGGTTAATTGCAATATCTGTAAGTCATTTACCAAGGCAGGGAATGACGGGACAAAACAACAAGACATACAGTATCATATTGCACAAAACAACAAAGCACTCTATCACTTTTGAAAAGCGTTATCTTCCGATGACCCGGGCAGGAGGCGGATGGCGCTCTTATCTGAGTTCTTGCCCTTTGGGTTGTTGGGTTGAAACAGACTCTGATGTAAAGGGATAGTAAGCATGGAACCACCCTTTCTGGAACACACTCTTTTCCTGCTTCATATTCCGGATGTAAACAAATAGTGACACACACTGCAGAGCTGTTATTATGTGTGTATATGTTTAAGATGGGGCCGGAATTATGTCTACCGCTTCCGCTCCCCAGAGCAGACTGATCTACCGGCCTGTGCTGAGATGACAGAAAATCATTTCAAATCCATCGCGATTCAAAAGGTCAATAGTTGAATGTTGCTGTAAGTGAATTCTACTGAGAGCAGCAACTGGAAAATCGTCTCCCTATCCAGAGTCTGTGAGGAGTTCATGAAGATTTACACACAATTTGAGATCTACAGGGTCAATGGAATAAAACGCAGATACTATACCAGTTCTGTTGCTGAAGGGTCACTTTTGAGTCTGTTTTGTTCAATAAATGTGGATATTCATCCAGTCACATTCAGCATTGACTGGTTAACGGTACGTTCAGATTTCATGAGTATAGATTAAAAACTATCATTAAACAATAAAGGAAAGAAAAAGCTTAGGCAAGTTGCAACATTACATTTTTAAAAGTTAGTGCATGTACTTTCTGCACTATTATTTGTTGCATTACAGAAAAGGGACAGTTTTCATACTATTAAGCTTTTCGTAGCTCCTATATATATTACAATTTTAAAGCAGAATCCATCACAACCAATATTAGAGATATTGGAAATGTAATGAAATTCAGTGCAAATTAAGGTCAAGAGTCACCTGTGAACCTGCTTTGATTTCGTGTCTAATTTAACTCGACATCCATTAGAACCAAAAGACGAGGTGATGAAATGCATCATTTGGCCACCGTCACTTTTGCAGAGGCGTACTCTCTGATCGTTCAGCATGTTCTATGTACATTTATTATAAGGATGGACACTTGAAAGTGACAGCAAGGGCCTGCAGTTAGGGAAGCAATATTTAATTTATAGTAAATGAAAATGAGGCTGCGAAGGACAGACATATAGTCCATGTAAATAATTTTCTTTATAGCACTGATTCTAAAAATACAAAATTAAAATTAAGAAGAGGAGAAATATATTTAAATAACATTACAATATATATATATAATATATATATAGTGTATATATATATATATATATATATAATATATAATAGTAATCACAGCCATGCTGATATTGTACTCCTGCTCATGTCAAATAAAAATGAAAAATTAACATCCCTAGTTCATTCTGCCTCAAACGTTGGAATAATACAGAAGGGCATGTAGTCCCACCATTAGTTACAAAAAAAAACTTTAAAGTCAACTTTCCATGCAAGACGATGTGTGACTGTTGCCGGAGTCGCACTTGCTGAAGCAATTACACTTCTGAACTTCCTGCAAAAAACTACAGTTGTGAAAATGTTTACCCATGCTTTGAGGTTGGGGTGTGTGCAAAGGCAGGCTAAATGGATCACTGATCTTGAACCTGTCTGGCTCACTGGAGCACACTAAGAAAGGCTTTAAAACATCACTACAACTGAGGTGTTTTCCTAAAACCACAGATAAAATATTATTCTTTCCCTCCGCACCAACTTTGTGTGTCGGTTCAGATGCTGAGTGTGTATCTTAGACCAGATCAGTATATGCTCTATAAACAGCTGCTTAAAGGAGAACTCCGGTCAATTTTAACATTGAGCTCATTTTTTTGTACATTTGGAGTGCTGTCAATACAGAGAACAACGACAAAAATCGGTGTTGCCTACACCGAGTTATTCTATTTTTAAAATTTGCACCCTGTTGACTTCAATGGGGCAAGTACTAAACCTGCTTTTAGCCTCTTAACCTTCTTGATGTGTCATTACAAGTGCACAGAAAATGTGAGTGATTCCTTCTGAGTGAACACGAGTGAGTCTGACTGCAGTAGATGTGAAAGAAATGTATAAAAATTATGTTATTTAAGCCAGCGCAAATACCTTTGTTTACATCCTGTTTTTCGGTTGAAGTCCAAAGTAGTCGATTGCAGAGTTCACACGCATAGGTTTAATACCTATGATCACGCGCGTGAACTCGGCAATCGACTACTTTGGACTTCAACCGAAAAACAGGATGTAAACAAAGGTATTTGCGCTGGCTTAAATAACATCATTTTTATACATTTCTTTCACATCTACTGCAGTCAGACTCACTCGTATTCACTCAGAAGGAATCACTCACATTTTCTGTGCACTTGTAATGACACATCAAGGATGTTAAGAGGCTAAAAGCAGGTTTAGTACTTGCCCCATTGAAGTCAACAGGGTGCAAATTTTAAAAATAGAATAACTCGGTGTAGGCAACACCGATTTTTGTCGTTGTTCTCTGTATTGACAGCACTCCAAATGTACAAAAAAATGAGCTCAATGTTAAAATTGACCGGAGTTCTCCTTTAACTAAACTTGTCTGGTACAGGATCACTTAAAGTTTGAACAAAAACAAGTTTCACTCGCTTGAGTTAATCTAATAGTGAGAGCGTGACAGTGAAGAGTCCTTTTGTAGTTGTTAGGTCACTTATTTGACTTTTGTTTTCCCAAAGCCTTTAAAAGGTGCAAAACATTACAAGTGATAATCTCATATAATGAGAAATCCGTCCATATATAAGTCTTTGATGATTTCACAAATCCCTCTAATACATTTCTGGACATTGTCTGATGTTATCTATCATACTTTCGTCTGATAGGACGGTTCAATTCCTTCTGTGGTGAGTTTGAGCTTAAATTCCTCTGCGGAGAGATTCAAAACACGTAGTGTCAGTGTTTTGGGAATTTTTCCATGGCAATCAAAACAATAAGAAAGACAGAAATAAGTTTACACTTGTGTTTTGGTATTTCCAAATCATTAATCTCAACCTTGAATCCCGAGGCCACCCTACTGAGTCTTCCACACTCGACTTCAGAGTCATGCTGTTTCAAGCCCATGCAAATGAAAGTCATTCTAAAAATTCCTCTTCATCCCAATGGGAATAAGACCTGCCAGCCGCACCCTAGGGTCCCCGCGTTTCATCTTGCAAGAGAATCGCTGGGGAACGAGATTGTGCTGAAATTAACAGCAGTCACGACTTCAATCAGTTCAAGTGAGTCGAGGAACAACAAGCAAGACTCGCTCTGCTTGTGTGGGCTCATTTAGTTTGGCTCATATAGCGAGCTGAAAATTACGCCCCATACTGTTTTTAAAAGTAACGGTGGGCTCTTCAGGGGTCCCGAGGAGACACACCCTCCGGTTTTCCTAGCAGTGTTGCTTCAGGAAATGACGGGCATAACAGGGTCAAGTTTAACAACAAACCCTGCCAAAAGCAACAAAAAAGCCCTTGTATGGATAGCAGAATGACCACACAATGACTCAAGAAAAACAGTAGGAACTGTACCATAAGGCTGTGTGACTAAATGGTAAGCAGATCCCCTGCTAAATGTGACTGTAATGAGTCGGATTCAAGGAAATGTGACAACTGAAAGCATGTAACCCCCTCCTGAGAGCCTTGGACAGGGCAGACAGCGGTGGTATTTCATTCTGCTGACTAGCTGTTGTGTCTAGACCCTCACTAAATCTAGACTCGAACTCAACATGATCATGAGTAACACGGTTGAGTCAGATGCTCTCCGGGAACAACTCAACTCTTACAGATGGTCTGGTCTCACTTTAACACAGCTGATTTTTAGGTATCAACTCGTAATTTAGATGTAATTTATTTAGAAAAATCCGGCAAACAGCTACATTCCTGTAAATCAAACTGTCGACAATAGCCCTATTCGCACGGGATAAGTACCTGGTGACCTCTAGTCATTTGTAATAATTGCGGAGGTTGTCTGTGATCTTAATCCCCTGCAACTGCAAATATCCTACCATATTTCGCCGAACACCGAGGTCCAGTGATAATATTAGTCCCGTGCGAATCGGCATCTCTGTGATTTTTCAAGGTTTTTGTTTCCTGTGCGCTTTTTTATCCATCTTTCGTGGAAAAATGGAAGCTGCGTTGGAGTGTTTTGATAGTATTTTGGGTGCTGGGTATCGCTATACACCATACGATACAACTATACAATTTGCAGAAAGAGAAAGCTGAAAACCATCAGAAGAGCAAAAACAAAAAGAATGATTAGATGGAGATGGATGACATGTATAGCAGCATGCGGTGAGGAACATTCTTCTGTTTATGATATACCATACAGCTAGACCTACGACAAGACATTTCCAAGCAATAGCCTATTGACGTCATATCTCGGAGATAAGTCAGTAAATTCGAGTAAAATCACAGGCTTCGCTTATCCCGTGCGAATGCGCCACACGAAATTCAGATGTGGGTGGGTAATTTCTAAATCACACGAGGTCAACAGATAATAATAATCCAGTGCGAATAGCGCTAATGTTGCTAGAAACGCCAAGGGTTCGATTCCCAGGAATTACGTGAAAAGAAAGCTTGAATGCAATGTAAGTCACTTCAGATAAAAGTATCTGCCAAAAGAATAAATATAAATTGAAAAATATCATTTCTGTGTTCAAGAGAAGAAAGTAGTAACTTCCACGGAAACTTTTACTATGTAAATTAAAGTTGTTTGTGCGCATTTTAGAAATTGCATCCGCATCTTGCCATTTCCATCCATTTTAAAGCAATACCCTGAAAGTTGCATAAAAATATGTGGATGCAAATCTGGCTAGTGAAGATCAGCACTACTGATAGACCATTGCCGGTAGAAGGTCAATCAGAACAAGGTCACAATGCTATGAACATTTTAGTAAAAAATGCTGCAGCCCACAGCTTCCATAGTTCAGAAACTTGAAACACAATCTCACAGGATAAACCAGAACTGAAAGAGGAAAAACATCCCCACAGAAAAATCACATGTCATTATCATACCAAGGGAGGGATCATGTTTACTGTGCAAATGTTTATATTTAGATGTTTAGAGATATCGGCTGAGCAACAGAAGAACGCTTAGAAATCTCACTAGCTACAGTTTCAGTGTTCAAAAGTTTAGATTTCAAAAGAAATCAATACTTGTATCCAGCAAGGATGCATTAAATAGATAAAAAGTGACAGTAATGATATTTATAAAGTTACAATAGATTTATGTTTCAAATAAATGCTGTTCTTTTGAAAAGTCTATTCTTCAAAGAATCCTAAAAATGTGTATCAAGGTTTCCACAAGAATATGAAGCAGCACAACTGCTTCAACATTGATAATAATCAGAAATGTTACTTGAGCAGCAAATCATCATATTAGAATGATTTCTGAAGGATCATGTGACACTGAAGACTGGAGTAATGATGCAGAAAATACAGCTTTGCATCACAGAAATAAATTACATTTTTAAAAATAGAATAAAAATAGAAAACAGTTATTATTAAACTATAATAATACTTTATATTTTATTTTTAAATCCAGCCTTGGTGAGCATAAGAAACTTCTTTCAAAAACGTTAAAATAATCTTACAGACCCCAAACGCCCCATCCAAGTCTACAGACAGACTGAACACATTATCATTATTATGATTATATTTTCCCCAAGGCACACACTGCAGGACGTACCGGTGAGGGATTGGCTTGTTTTAGCACTTAGTTTGCACATCACCGAGAGAAACATTTTTCATATCATACTAAAAAGAACTGAGCCTGAAGCCATTAGGATTTGTGCTTTGCTGCATTGCCCATTGTCTTCTTAGCAAACATGTGGTTAGCAGCATGCTATATTTTTCACACATACCTAACCCATTTTCTGATCTCATTTCGAGGTTCCCCTCAGAAAGGCCGACCACTGTGAGTATACATATATCTAGATGCGACTTTTGGAAATGGCCAAGGAGTTCTGGGTAATTTCTAGGATGTTCTTGGGCACTAGATATTGCTGGATCCCCCTATATGTCTAGAAAAATATTTTGACCATTTTATCGCCTGTCTGGCAAATAGATTAAGCTGAATAGACTCAAGAAGCTGCACAACCAATTGGGTATCACAAGCCTCATGACACATACAAGTCATTAACTACATCCAAAATAATTGCTTAACTATTCAGCAGAACCCAAACTGATTAACATAATGGTCTGATCACCATTTAACGGCACAATTCAGCAAACTGCAGTTTTACAAGTTAACGGCGAGTTGTTTTTCTGAAAGTGAAACCATTATGGTAATGATTAGCATAATAGAGGAGACAAACAGCACTTCAGGGAGGACACAGAGTTGCTAATATCAGACAACTATGTAAATGGATGAGTGTTTAAAGGCTGTAACAGTAAGCCAGAACACACACACAGCTTGACTTCATAGACAGACAGAGAAAGTAAGCTTATTGATCAGAGCATTACTCGTCTATTTTCATGAACAGTCAACACACAATGAATTGCAATACAATCTGCTGATAATATTACGATTTATGATACATGCTGCATATTAAGTCAACATCAAACTGCATGCACAACTTATTTTACTTTTTTCTATTTTCTAAGGAAAAGATTTTGAAGAATGTCAGTAACTAAACAGTTGCTGGTCCCCATTGACTTCAATAGTAGGAAAAAAAATACTATGGGAGTCAATGGGGACCAGCAACTGTTTGGTTACCAACATTCTTCAGAATATCGTCTTTTGTGTTCAGCAGAAGAAAAAAATTCATACAGGTTTGAAACAACTTGAGGGTGATTAATTAATTAATTTTGAAGTGAACTAATCCTTTAATTTGAGATTACATGGTAATTTTAAGTTAAATGTGTGAATTATCTTACTCAAATATAACTCAAAATGTATGAGAACATAATAAAAATTAGCCTGTTCTGCTTACCAAAACATAAAAATTTTGATGTAACTGATTACCTCAAATTGTTTGAGTTTTGCTGACTTATTCAGGTTTACAGTGTGCGTTTTGATTTGTACAGAACCGTACACAGTACAGCTGTGGTTGCCAGAATAACTGAAAAATAAAGTAAAAAACTTAAAAAAAAAAATATATATATATATATATATATATATTAAACGGCCCTTTTCTGCCGAATTAGCAAGGCCACGCTGGTACAAGGCAAGTTGTCAAAGGTGGCACAAGTAAACCGTTTGATGAACGCTTTCCAAGACAAACATTTCTTTTTTGGAATAACATGCACAGACCATACCACGCACACAAAGACCTGACACACTGATTTAGAAAGCAAACGGGGTCGATTTTTTATATATGTTGACTTCAAAAAGGAGTTAAATGTAAGATGCTTTTACTTGCCCTGAGGTCAGTGCAGAAGCATTTTGGCTCTTAGTGGTTTTGACAGGGCGAAACACTGAAAGAGTTGTCCTTTGAACTGTGAGTTATTAGAGTAGATATGAACACAGTCATTGTAATACATCACATTAAAACCCCCTCAGGGCAAGTATTAAGGATACATGTCTCATTCTCTCTACATCTGACTGAACACACATGCAGTCAGATGCAAAAGTCTTCAAGAAGACCTTGTTAAGTGTATCACTCAATGCTCTAGAACAAAACTTCTTTGTATCGCTCTGAAAGCTACAGCGCTTTAGAAGCTCAGAGCTTGTGTGATAATACGCTAAAAGCAGCGCTGGCGCGTCTAACCTCTGAGAGAGTCTTTTGACTCTGAGAGCCAAAAAACTTGCTCCATTATTTCAGACCCAGGAGGCTGGAATTAAACCGTTCAGGAGAGGCGCCTTTACTCCGAACAGCTTGTTGCCTGTGACTCTCCACCTTGACGTACATGACTAATCTACAAAAAGACAAAGAATGCTCTAATTTAAGCTGCTGCTTTCTTGCTGTGAAAAGCAGGGCCGTGACCAGCTCTAACATTAGAATCCAGCATGCATTAGTGTAGGCTAGATGTTAAAGTGCAATGAAATCACATCAAAGTATGGCATAGAAACATTCCACATGTGAATGTTTTATATTAAGACATCAAATCTTTATGTTTAGCACCACAGAGCGGATTAATCCAGAATTTACTGACAGCAGCAAGTCAAAGAAGCTCTGGTGGATTTAAAAGAGATGTAAATGTACATACACACACACACACACACACATACATACACCAGTATATAGAAACAAATGAGCATATTAGAATGATTTTCTGAAGGATCATGAGTAATGATCCTGAAAATTCAGCTTTAATCACAGGAATAAATTATATTTTAGAATATATTTCAATAGAAAAATGTTCTTTAAAATTGTAATAATATTAAACTATTTTATTGTTTTTACTGTATTTTTGATCAAATAAATGCAGCCTTCTTTCAAAAACAGTAATAAATCTTAATTATTCCAAACTTTTGATCAGTGCTAGTGTAAGACTACCTTTATTCTTGGGAAAAAAAGCATGGGAAAAGAGCAATTTGGACGCATTTCAAAACATCTCTATTTTTGTACCAAAGTCATACAGGTTTAGAACGACATATAGTTCATTGGTGAACTATGGACCTTATTCACAACAGCACCATCTTTAACTTTTAACAGGAATGAAAGCGAGGCTGTGAGGGACAGACGCATCTCTTTAGTGGATTGTACTGTTATTTAATGTTTTGAATTTCTCTGCTGACGAAACATATATTTCCGGATATTTCCGTAGACAAAAACCTCCAGACAACATTAGCTGTGGAAAAATATAAGGGTATTAGGAGCTTTTTATAACTTTTTACAGCAGATGCCATTGAAAACACAGCAAGTCTATCCCTAACAGACTCGCTTTCATACCTGTCAAAGCGCTGCTCTGAATAAGGTTTATTCCTCTAAAATGTTGTTTACACATCTTGATTGCAGTGTCACCAGATTGTGTTGTTGCTCTAGAATCTCATGCATGAATCTTCATACACACTAGAACACAGACGGGCTGTGTGTGAGCATATGGGCTGGTGTGAACTGTGGGGGTGAGCACCAAAACAACAGTCTCTCTGGGAGGGGAGTGTAACATTTGCTTTCAGTTCTCAGGATATAAAAACATAACCAGAGAGAAGATGTCATAGTGCACTCCACCCTGCATGAACACACACACACGGTCCCTCATCCAAATACTACTCTCAGAGGAACTGGGGCAAATATGTACAGCCAGACACACACACACACAAATGAAGCAGAAGCTTCTTCAAAGCCATGAGATCATCCTGCGATCACATTTCAAAGGTGAACTAGCCTGCAGCTCTGTCTCTCTTTGGCTTCAGAGAGAGGTCATCATCCTCACAGCGAGACTCTGTCTACTCACAAACAGACGTAACATGTCTCAGGCCTGAGATACTGTTTCCTGCTGGGACTCATCAAGATATCAAACCTGGGGACGCTACCGTACATCCCACGCAATGCTAGAGATGTGTCCGCCAGATTTTGCTATATCATTTAAACTGAAGTTTGTTTGGGTCGATAAGATATTTTTGTGTAGAAAATGAATACTTTCATTCAGCAAGGATGCATTGATCAAGAGACATTGGCTTTGTCTGACTTGTTGCCTCGCTGCCCTAATTTCAGACAGACTTCTGAGGCAGTGAAACGGTTTAATGATCTTCAACAAAATTAGAGCTTTGGGTCAATTTTCAGGTTGTGCTTAATAGGTTAGATCACCCAAAAATGAAAACTCTGTCATCATTTACCCACCCTTATGTGGTTCCAAAATCTTCGGAAGACAAATTAAGATATTTTTAATGAAATCTGAGAGATTTATGTCCCTCCATTGACAGCTCCGCAACTACCAATTTAACGTTTAAAAAAAGTTCATAAAAGTCCAAATTTTATGAAGTTACACGATCGCTTTATATGATGAACAGATTGAATTTAGGCTTTTATTCACATATAGAATAATGCATCTATGCATGCATCAGTTAATGCTAAACGGAAGATCAAGCATGTTCGCTTGATGTGCGAGAACCAATGAGGTTTGCTCTCGTGTTAAGCACCACAATTGAGCTTCCAAGAGAACCAATGAGGTTTAGTCTCGTGTGTCAAGTATGTACGCTTGAGCTTCTGTTTATGTTCGCTGTTAATTAAACCCTCAATTCAATCTGTTCATCATATAAAGCAATCGTGTCAAAATTTGGACTAAACCGCTCAATTCATTAGTTTGACAATCTCTTTCTGAACTTATTGAAGCGTTAAAGTGGAAGTTGCGTAGACTGCGAATGGAGGGACAGAAAGCTCTCAGAATTCATTAAAAATATCTTAATTTGTGTTCCGAAGATAAACAGGTTTGGAACGACATGAGGGCGAGTCATTTTTGGGTGAACTGTCCCTTTAACTGTTAAAAGCCCTACAATCAACTCAAGCCTTTTTGTTGGGGTGCACAAAGAAATTGAGTAGTAAAAGGGTGAAAATATGTGCCGGGAAATGCATATTGCCCCTCATATTTCTGGGCAGCTGGTAATGATATGACATCATTGGCTCTTCCCCTGACAGCTCAAATTCAATCCAGATCTGCTTCCCGTCCATTCAGCTCTCCACCAGACACAACCCAAGAGAATCACACGTCTCTTCCTGTTCAACTCTGAAACAATGCCATAAGAGAGAACTGAGATCTTTTTAACATCTCACTTGTTTCTCCTAGACATCAATGAGTGTGCATGGAGAGTAAGTGGAGACTTCTGCTTGAGAAAAAAGACTCCTTGTTTACATGTGCACCAATAATATGATTTTTTGCAATAATCAGAGTAAGGACTTAATCGCAATAAGATGTTTCTACGGCACAAGGACTTCACTCCCATTTACATGCAATTTTCATTATTCTGATTATTTGCTAAGAATTGTGGTTATTTTTACCCAATGCATAGCACAGATTATGAACTCACACACAGTAGGTGTTACTGGCCACTGTTTTAATCCATATCCGTTACAAGCAAAACACATTTCCGTCTCTGGATGAAGATAAAGAGCAGAGACTGTGCAGTGAGTTGTGTTGACAGAGTTCAACGATTCGGACTGGAGGGAAAACTTCAGAATAATGTCACTGAGTTCACTCATGAAGTTGTGTGAACAACACACAGCATCCGTGGCGTGTATATCCGAGCACATGTGCACTTTGGTCAGAGCGGTAATGATGCGATTAAGGTGTTTACATGCCTGTTTATTGTGAGTAATCTCACAGTTTAAGGCAATTATGGTTACTACGATTATGAGCTTAAGCGCATTAGTTTGATCGAAGTATTGTGTATACATGAGGTAAAGTTTAAATCGCAATATTGCTAAAATCCCATTATAATCGCATTATGAGTGTGCATGTAAACGTACTCATTCACATCTATTTCCTACAGAGAATCAGAAGATATTAAGGATGTCTCAAACTCCAAATATCAGTCTGCAATCAAAAGTCAGAATATCAATATGAACTCAAACATTTGTCATCAAATTCTTCCAAGACCAAATGATCTGAGCTACCCAAATTCATTTTATATCTCTTTATATCTACTTAATTTATGTCAACAGTTGTCTTATTTGCATATGATTTTAATTAAAATAACTTCTTGTGAGTAATTTAAGGAGAAACATTTGAGACAAAGCTGAAACCTGAATGAATAACTGAATAACAAAACTGAAAGTCCACGAATGAACCATAAACAAACCTTTGTTAAGTCAGCTGAGAAAGTAATGAAAAAGCAACCTCTGAGTAATAAGCTTGTCCTCTGGGACGTCCCACATGCATTCACAGCCAAACTCTCAAAGACTTCAGACAGACAGGTTGCAGCCTCCCGTCATAACAGTTCAAAGACAAACCAGTCCACATAGATTTACATAGTAACCCACTAACCGCTTAAATCACTGCTGATTCCACACCTCAAATATTCCAAGAATTTGATTCTGGATTCCAAGGATCTTAGGAGGCGTGCGTTTATCCGCTTGCGAGTCGGGACAGGCTCATAGCGCAGGCCTCGGAGTGAGGGAAGTGTGCAACACAAGCGAGCAGCAGGTAGACCCGTGAGGTCGTGTTTGCACAGCTGAGTAACAGGAATCTCGTACTCAAGCACGTGTTGAACGCAACCCAGGGGCCGTTCAGCAGATGCTACCACACCCTGTCAAACACACACTCCTCCATAAACCCATTACAACCACTTCCTGAAGCTCTTTCTAGTGTGCAGGAGTGGATGGGCAGCCACCACGTGTGTCTATCAGAAGAGGTTGATTGAGTGTCTTCGTACTTCAACTTTCACTGTGAATTCACAGTAAATTACTAGCTAGCTGTCGTATCACTATTGTTCATTGTTTTTTTTAGTTAGGGTTAGGGATTTAAACAAACCATTGACGCTAAGGATTAAACTTTGACACGATTCCTGCACCATTTGAGCTTCAGACATTAATAATACCTCAAATTATTTACTTTTACATAGACTTATAGAAGGAGGGCTATATCTAGAGATCAGAATGTCATAGACTTGGTTGTGGGCGTTTTTTTAATTAAACACTCAAAACGCCCAATAGTAACCACCTAGCAACGCCTTAGCAACCAGACAAACACTCTAGCAACCACTCAGAGTACCCAAACCATGACCTAAAAACCATCTTGAACACCGTAGTAACTAAGAAAACTTAAAATTAGTGCTGTCAAATCGATTAATCGCATCTAACATAAAAGTTTCTGTTATATAATACATGTGTGTGTGTGTGCGCACACATATGCATGCATATACTGTATGTATATATATATATATATATATATATATATATATATATATATATATATATATATATATATATATATATATATATATATATATATATATATATATATATATGCGCACACATATATAAACATTTATATATACACAAACTTTTGTGTTAGTTTGACAGCACTACTAACTACTAAAAATATACAAATAAAAGCTCATTCAAAATCTTGGTCAAATTGTGTAATTTGTTCCAAACTTATATAAAATAAAGTATTTTAATAAGTCTTCATGACTTAACAGTAAAACTTAAGAGTAAAACTTAAAAGTACTGTAGTGTTTTACAGTAACAAAATGCTTGTAAAATCATGTCAGTGCTTCAAGGAACTACAGAGATCGAAATGGACATTTGTATAATTTTACAGAAATAAAGCCAAATGACAGGACCATACAAGAGACAGAGAACGAGGAAGAAAGAGAGAGTACGAAAAGGTTCTGAGTTTGCCTCACAGGATGTTGCCTGTCTGCCTTTCTTCACTTTCCTGCGTTTGAACATACGAGAATAGCCAAGCGTTCCAGTAAATGAATACATGCCCAAACAATGTGCTGGATCTTCCGTGAGCTCGTCCTGTGCGTCAGGACACAAACACAGAGCACGCAGGGCCAACAAAGCACTTTATGTCGGAGATGCTCTCATTAATGTAATTAAATACTTTGTACACTAAGGATTTTAAAGAGAAAAACAGACACAGCTGATCAGTGCATTGCCATAAATCCTGCTGGAGAACGTGATTCCCGTTTACTTCACTTAGACAGCTTAATTCTCTCAATTACAAAAGCAAACAAACTTCAATCCTGCTAATGAGCCTTTATTTCTGTTCTTCCTTATCGTTTTGCTCTGCACACTTTACACAAAGCAGCAGGCCTTTCTTCTGACCCTGACAGATCTAATGAGCGCCCAACAAATAATCCATTTCGCCCACTAAAAGGCAACGGCTTTGGACCAATTAGCTCCCACTGTTACCCACAAGCAAAAAAAAAAAAAAAAAAAAAAACTGCTTAAAAGAGAATATTAAACGCAATAACACCAATGAGGACGCACAACACAGCAGGACGTAAGCACGGATGCTCCGTAACCCCATACACAGACAAAATGTTTTAAACTATGAAGCAAAAATAGATTCTGGGATTTGATTTCTCTTACAGAAAGAAGGAAACCGCTGGTACAGTGCATCTTTTTATATTTTAGGTTAAAAGAAGTAAAAAAAAAAAAAAAACGTACAAAAGCTGTCACTGGGACAGTACCCATAATATGTAGGCTACACTTTTGGAACTAATATGTACACTTTTGGTACCAATATGTACCTTTGAGGGACTAATATGCACTTTAGGTACAAAGGTGTTGAAAAGGTACCGCCACAGTGACAGCTTTTTGTACCTTTTTTTCTGAGAGTATACGAACATCATCTGAAGCATGCAGTAGATGACCACTGAAAATAATTCTGATTCAGTTTGTAAAGCAAGCAAAAATGCCTTCAATCTATTGTACTTTTGCCCCTTAGACACCTGTAAGTGACTTCCAGATACTGTCAATAGAGTTTGAATTGTATTTAACCCAGAATAATACTTTAAACAACTGGAAGACATAAACAGATCCGAACTACTTCAGGAGGAATCAAGCATCTGTTAAGACTTTCTATTTTGTACTTGAGGAATAAATCTATCCACAAAAATGGCCCATGTTGACAGAAAGTCCCTTGATTTGAGTTTATCATCAGCGATTGTTATTTTGCTCATGCGTGTGAGTAGGTTTGATTTGTACTAAATTAAACTGATCTGATATTCTGTTTTATATTATATTAGCCATTCTTTGCGCCGCAACATGCCAGGAACACAATATAAATTTGGTTAAAACCAGAATTAAAGCATGCATTCATGTATGACTAACATGGTTGCAGTTACCAGACTGAATATTGATTTAAGTGATTCATTAAAAGAGCAGGCAATATGTCTGTGAACATACTTTTACACAAGTTTAGTTCTTGTTCAGATGAAGTGAAGATGTCATTGTTTAAAGCATACTGTACACCACTTTATACTGCGCATCTGTGGTCAAATTATAGAACAGAGAGTTCACATAGGCTTCAAATAGCTTTTAAGATGCAATGAGAATTCTGTTAGGGAGACCTAGATGACAAATTGCAAGTTAAATGTTTGTGAGAGCAAGAGTTAACACTTTTCAAGCTGTGTTACTAAATCTTACACATAAATGTATCTGCTGGCTAAATATTTCTAGAAATTAGATTATTGTGGGCTTATGAAATATAAGGGTCAGTACTACGTTATCAGCCCAAATTGTGGAGACACTGGTATTATTATATTTTTGCAACATTGATTTTTTTTTTTTTTTTTTTTTTTTTTTTTTGCTTCCTTTTTTAAATTTGGACCTTGAGTCTGCAATAAAGTCTGATGATGATAATCTAGTTCTACTTCTGTCTCTGGTTGTGCCTTTACTGTAAAAGACACCTACGCTCCTGCATGACATTCCTCTCCTTCGCGTGCTCACTTAGCAGATCTGCAGGGGTGGAAGTGAATAGTGAGTCCCAAAGAGCCTTTCCCAAAACTCCAGTCTCATTCCTTGCCTACAGCTTGTTCCACTAACCCACATTATGAAGAAACCTACAGATCACTCGGGTTCCCAACACAACCAATGCGCTCCATCATAACCTGAGATCCTCTGTTGATCATGAGCAGCATGGACCATGCATGAATAAAGATGAACAGCAAAGCACGTTAGAGAAAACAAACCAATCTCAAGTGCTGGCTTCATGCGAGTATTTATGGGTGTATCAAACGCACCGGAGCGCACAGTTCCTTTACGCGCACCAGCGTAGCCTACTGAAAAACAACATTCCTACACATGTACCAAATTTAACACTGCCGTTAGATTCAGATTAAATACGCTTCTTACCGTAAAGTCCAACACGAAGGCAGTTTCTTCAAGCGCACGGATGATTATGATCCGGGAATGGGGAGCGCAGGACGCGCCGGGCGGCTGGGTGAAAGCTGACCGCTGCTGCTGGAGGAAAGAAACAGGAGGATTTGTGTTGATCTGCAGATTTACTCCTCTGTCAGGGGTTCACCCGCTTCTCAGGAGTTCTCCGTGTGCTCAGAGCCGCCTAGCGACCATTTCTGAAATGCGTGAGTCTAAAAGCACAGCCTCAGCCTGACAATCAAATGCTGGTGTTGCCTGTGGCATATATGATTTCTTCCTCTAGGGGGCGCGCAGTGGCTCAAAATGCTGAATTCCTCCATTGAACTCAGTAACGTTCTGTTTTTGTTTGTTTGATTGTTATTTTAACGGGGGGGATATATACACATTAAAAAGTGTAATCTAGCTTCTGGAATCTAATAGACTTTATTTAGAGCAGCGCCATGACAGGTATGAAAGCGGAGCTGTGAGGGATAGACTTAGGCTGCATCCAAAATCGCATACTTCCCTACTATATAGTAGGCGAAAAACAGAAGGCCTAATATTAGTAAGTAATATTTATTTAAAATAAGTACCTACTCAAGACAGTATACAATTTCAGATGCAGTCTTACTAAAGCTCCTAGATCACTTACAATTTTTCACAGCTCATACTTTCTGGGTTTTTTGTCTACTGAAATTTCTTGGGAAGATATTTGTTGTGTTTCGTCATTAGAATAAAAAAAAACCACATTAATTAGCAGTGCAACCCACTGAAGAGATGTATCACAGCATCGCTTTCATTCCCGCCAAAAATCAAAGATGGCGCTGATGTGAATAAGGTCTCTAACTTTAGTTCGGGTTCTAGTTCAATAAAACTCTTTATGTGCAAGCAAACAAATTATTATTCATATATTATTTAATTTAGTTCCACATTTAACTCTGTTTCCTCTTTAGTTATGTCTCTAGTTCAAGATCAAGGTTTGATTCGATCTTCAGCCTCTAGCTTTGGTTCAGATTAGCTCTGGCATCTCTAACATCTGGCGTTAATGTGAAGTTGAGCTCGTTTGTTTCTTGTTGGGTCGTTGTGTTCTGTTATTTCAAATGATTTGTGTATGATAGACAAATGGGAAAACTTATTCAAAAATCACAATCGTCTGTGATTGGTCTATCCTGTTCCGCACAAAGAAAAAGAACAGAACTTCCAACAGAGTTCAGGCGTTCCTTCAGCAGTTTGGACAGTAATTGATACTTTAATTATTAGGAAGACCGGGGACAGTTGCAACACTTTTTGCATTTCTCTCAGTTACTCAGAGACTATTTGAGCTAGACCAACCAAATTTGTATATATTAAACTTGCATCTGTCTGCTAATTACCCATACCATTTAAAGATGATTATATATGACATATCGTTCACAGTATTTATTTGAATGGAAGAAGCCAGATGTTGCAACTGACCCCGACCCAGGGACGGTTGCAACATGTTAAAAATACCTTAAATCTCATTAATTAACCTAAGCTTTTTGTCTCAATGAGCATAGAATTCTGAAAATATTAACTGTTTTAGGCCTACTATAATATTGTATTATTTATTTCAATATTACTGTAGCCTATAATTTATTTATTTAGTCATATTTATCAAATAACAGTTATTGAGTTTTGTTTGTTAACATAGGCCTACATAGATTCAGTGTGCAGGCGTTACAGATGATATTTAATTTCTCCATATTTCAGTGTCAGACAGGAAGAATTGAACAATTTGAAATGCAACAAACTTTTATTAAACATGCAATTTATAACTTGTTGCAACCGTCCACAAACCATCAGCCATGACAGAACATCATGTGCCGGCTAGACACACTGACTTTGACACATGCTAACCATGTCACTTAGAAGTCAACAAAACAATAATTCAAACTAACTAAGTTTTGATTAATTCATACAAAATGTCAGGACAGTATGACAAAAATATATCTCATGAAAAAATGTACTTTCATACCTCTAAAACAAGTTTTGTTCAATAAATGCAGCAGCAGATGTTGAATATGTCTACTGTCTTCTTGGTGTGGGGGGAGGGGGGGTCTAACTGTGCATGTTCAGTATGAGTGTCATCACTCTAGCTTGTTTTTGATTGGAGAAAAATGACATGTTGCAACTGTACCCGGTATCCCCACACTAAAAAAAAAAAAACTACACAGCATAGCAGAACTAGCAGAAATAGTAATTATTATTTTAATCTATCAACATCCGATAAACCCCGCCCGATGTGTGCACCTTTTATTTCATGCCGCCTACCATTCTACAGTATTATTTTGTTTATATTAGTTTTACAGCATCTGTTTAGCAAAGCAGTTATAAAGAGCATATTTTAAGTGTAATAAATGTAATTAAATCATCATTATCAGCACCAAAAAAAAAAAAAAAAAAAAAAAAAACTGAACAAAGGACAGTAAAATAAAAATAAAAAAAGCAATTTATTTAAAACAAATAAGTAGAATATTTAATTAAAATGATTAAAACTATAAATATGCCTAATGGTTAATCTAATATATGCATAATTTTAATCAATGCTGTTTTCTCAGATTAACTGAAAGATATGCGCCATCTGCTGGTTAAAAATTATTTTCTATACTTTTATTTTATTTCATTGTTCTGGTATAATATATCTGTATTCCACACATTTTCTGATCCTACTATCTCTGCTTGCATGTGTGTGCGTGTTTTATATGTGGGTGTGTTTTAATATCCATGGTGATATGGTATCACAGGAGAACGGACTTTGGACAAGGCATCACAGTAAATCTAAATATAGAATTCAGGAAATACAGACATTTATATAATATAAACATGTTTTCTTACCTGATGAGGATGTGTAGTGTTTAATATCATATCTCTTCCTTTTCTTTTACTGTTTTTATTTTCACCACTACAGATCTAACAGCCAACAAAATCATCTTTAAATAAAGTATGAAACATTATTTAAAAACAATGAGAATGTTGATCTCTCTATGTATGAATATCACTACTGTCATATTAACTATTACTGTAGGGATCATAAATGTTACACTTCAGACCATCCCAGTGCCCTGTGATCAATTATAAGGGTCCTAAACGATGCCAGTTACACCACAGCAGTAAAGCAGGACTTCTGTACTGTCAGAGAATGATTTCTAGATCGTTTCTTTCTGATCAAACCCACGTCACTCTCTTTATGATGTTGTGAACTGCAATATAAATGCCATGACAACACGAGCAGCAGTCCGTGACTGTACAGACGATTACTTTATGACTTTATTGCCCTCCTTGTGATGAGCTTCATTATGAGCTTAACTGTGATCAGCTCTCCCCACCTCAGTCCAAACCTTTGCCATTACAAGGAAACACCTGGCTACTGGTTTCAGATCTGTGAAGCAAAGTGCAACCTATACAGCACAATTTATTACCCACCAACACCTCACCTCATCCCAAGTTCTCCCATTTTCCAGCCACAAGCGTCAGGAAGCGTCAGGAATCAAAAGGGTCTGCTTGACAAGCAAATTCTCAGCTAAGGACCTAGAAAAAAAGGACCACAGTTACAATGCCGTCCACGGAGAAACTACTGCATTTCTTGTCAAGTTCTTTAATATGTGCAGCTGGAGTGGGTTTGCTGGGTTATGGGATGTCGGCAGAATGGGCCTCAGCCAAAATGGCCTGCGGACCGAACAACAGTGAATTCAATGGATCCTCCAGTCTCAGAATCGGCCTTTTCAGCGGCACAGAAGACAAAATCGACTGCCCCAGGATTTCCAAACTTGGAGAAGAAGTGCAAGGTGAGCATCAAATAAGCATGCTAGATTATGCTATTTTGACATTTTCAAGTGTAAACTTATACCATATAAGATAGAAGCAATAGACAAATTAAGTTTATCTAAATTATGATAGATTGATATATGTATATGATACCAGTAAATACAATGAAAAAGCTTGCAGATTCAAAATGATGGACTAAGATGACCTTTGGAATTTTCAGGAATTAGAACTGCAATTCCATATAAATCACAATAGAATTTTATACTTACTGGAGTTTGTCAAAGGTTATGTCTTTTGATTTAAAATCAATGTTTTGTGCATTCTTATTTTCCAATAGAATAGTCTTTCTGTCTTTCTCTTAGTGTTTAATCGTCTGGGGAAAATAGCAGGAGCTCCGGTTATCCTGCACGCTCTGGTTGTCATCCTGTTGGCTCTGGCTCTTGCGGGGTCTGTGGGCAGTATTCTGGTCTCACTCTATAACAGCTTCAGCAACCCATATCAGACCTACATGGGACCAATAGGGGTATACACGTGCAGTGGACTTAGTGGTGAGAAAACATATGTCACAAACCAAAAAATGTGCTTGCATCTGATCAGAAATAGTGCAGAATCAACTCTTCAATTGACGTTACAGCACTTTTAAAATGTTTAGATAATACTAAAAGTGGTTTCAAGACCTTTATGTGTCTTATCTCTTGTCTAGTGTGTGTGGCCAGCTTGGCGCTGATTCTGTATGTGGCGAACGCCTACATTGGCCAGATGTTCGAGACGCTGGTGAAAGCCGATACACCCACTGCGGTGTTGAAAGATATAAATATTAACCTAAAGGTGGGGTTTTTCCTTCTGATACCGTACATCTGCTTCAATATGGTCATCATCCTCGTGGTGTATCTGTACGTCCACACCGCGTACACACGCCGCAAAGAGCAGGAGAAACCCACGGAGGATGCGCCCAAAGAGATCATGATGTACTAAAGCCGAAACACAGAAAAAACACAAAAATCTGTTTAAAGGCCCATTCACACCAACGACAATTACTATAACGCTAACAATAAAGATGAGGTTTTAAAAATCATCCTAAAAGCAGAGTCCACCACACCACTACTATAACGATAACGGAACAATCAAACGCGATTTTTATTCCAGCCGATGAACGATAAAAACAAGCTTGAGCATTTAAAGCGGCAGACGACAAACCCGCTGTATTAAACAGAATGTAGTTGTCGTTATAGTTATCATTCTTGGTGTGAACGGGTCTTAACGGGAGATGATTTTCAGACCTGAGCTGAATTGAGCCCATTATTTTGGAACTGCCACATTAACTGTGATGTGAATTGCAGAACTGAACTTATCTTTAAACTTATGGTTTGCCATGACTAAAACTGTTTTAGTTATAGGCTCTACATACAAAGTGTTTGTACTCTTAAATCACACTAAACATGTCATTGCATTAGATAACAGCATCTCATAGGAATATGCTTTTTGATTTCATGTTTTATCTGATGCATGTTTGACTTAAGTGTTCAGATATTTTTATAGGCCACTGCATATATTTTATTACACTTATGTGTAAGAACATTGCCATCAAAAAACTTTTATAAATGTCATTTACTTGTCTAGCTTTTCTACTAAGAACCTAAAATACCTTTGCATGATGTTGGCTAAGAAAACAGTTCAAATTTACTTCTATCAGTTCCTTTAGACTTTAAGCAATTTGTCTTTCATATTTTATAGATGTGAATATATTTAGCGCTTATTTATCTGCTTATGCATCAGATATACTGTTGGACTTATTGGCTTTAAACTGTCAATATTACAGTTCTGTTGTATCATACTTTCATCAAATATTCTGTAAATATTACCATATTTTAATAATGCCATATTACAATAATAAATCTTTTTAGAGTGATGAGGATATTGTGCTCAGTTTTAAACACATAGGCCTGGTTCCACAGACTGGGCTTAGTTTAAGCCAGGATTAACATTTTCAATTAGGGCATTTAAGTAGCTTTTATAAACATGCCTTAGAGAAAAACATTAGTGATGTGCATCTTGAGATAAAACAATGACACTGGCATATTTTAACATGTGTCAGTGCAAGTTACTTTATATTTAACACAACTCAAACATGCGCTTTAGCCTGAGACTAGGCTTAAGGCTTGTCTGTGAAACCGGGGATAGTGTGTACTTTACTAATCAGAGACACAGTAATGCAACAGAAAAAAAAAAAAAAAAAAAAATCATTGCACTCAGATTCATTATGTCTTATAAAAAGTCAATAGCATTGAAAAACGGACTCATAAATCTAATGGTTTAGATTATGATATGAGATTATATCCATTTACAGGAATGTCAGGTCATTGTGAGTCCCTGTATGATGTAATTTTCCATAATCACTGCATGAACCTTTGGCCCTTGGACTATGCTTTATGCGACACGATGCAGGGGTGTGAGCTGGGTTCCAGCCAGCAGGGGGCAGCAGGAGTGTGTGTTGTTTATCCGGTCACCAAGAAAGACATGTTCCTGGATCTACATTCCTGTCTGAAAATGTAGTCCTAACCCTACCCATAACTTATCTCTAAAATCACAGGGAAATGACAGGTGAATAACACTAATGTAAAAGCCTTGTTGTAAGCCTAAACTTGACAGAAACTGTAAACTTGTCCCGCAAAGATGTTGATCCAGGAACATACTTGTTGAAATCCCATTCACTGTTGATCCTGCTGCTCTCTGCTGCCACCCTGCAAGGTGCAAACTCATGATTCCAGATCTCAGACAAACAATATGCTATTGTACTCGAGTAGGTTGGCTATTATATTACACAATATTAACACTATAAAAATATTCTGCTAACATTCCCATTAAGTTTATTTCTGAATGTTCTCTGAATGTTAAAAACGTCCAGTTTTAAAAATATTTTGAAAACATTTTTTCTTAGTTATGGGAACGTTCATTTAACATTCCCCATTTGATTCCCACATTATGGGAATGTAACTTTTGAATGTTTTCAGAACAAAAAATGTTAGACGAAGTTACAACTAAATTATTTCAGGAGAAAAAAAAAACACTAAATTACGTTTTTGTGCTCAAGTTTTGAGAACATTGTTAAAAACTTTAACATTCGATTAATGTTACTGAAAGAACGTTGGTTCATAACTTTGAGAGAATCTTGCCAGAACATTATAGCTAAAGTTCTGAGAACATTCATTGTTAGACAACGAGATTCAAGGCTATACTACAGTGTTCACTGTCCCTCAGTGTAAGAATGAACTTCCAGCCTTTCGTCCAACAGGGGAATCCAATGCAATTTTCAAAGAACAGTTGAAAACTTCAGTTCTGGGGATTTTAACCATCTAGCCAACCATATTGCACTTATTATTTTTGAATAAAATCATCAAAGAGTCCAATATTCTGCACTTACACTTCAGTAATGCTCAGCTGAAATTTGGTATGATACTTGCATTACTCTATCCTGTGAATGAATCGCTTCTGCTGAATGAATGATGTAAATACAGTATGAGCGTAGACAGTAAAATCATTCTTCCATGTGATGTGCGGCTATATTGACAGTGAGATATGTAAAGTGCTTTTCAGGGAATTTGGCTAAATCTCTTCTTCCAAATCATTAGAAATTTGAGCTGACGTGACAGTCAAACTCAACCTCGCTCTGAACTCAACCTGATTCAACACGTATTCACCTGGTCCACGAATAAACGGTCTGAACTAAAGCTTGAAGATATCAGCTGTCATTAACAATGCTATTTATGTATTTTTTATGGTGTTTTAATTGCTAAAAAAGCCATGTCATGAAGATTATCCTAAATTACTTTATTAATTTTTACTAATTGAGTACTGGACTTGCTTAGATATAAATGTGATGGATTGCAATAAATTCATATGCTAAAATTCTCCACTTGGTGTAAAGACTGTAGAGATGTTTTATTGCCAATTTGTTTTATTATATTTTTATACAAAATGCTTTCCCTGTGGTCAAACCTCAAATAGAAACATTATATGTGCCTATACATTATATTATATAATATATAAATTGCATTATTATATTATATACGCAGTTCTGATATGTCCATGCCTACTTTGTATTAAAAGAAAAAGGTTTAAGCTTCAATAATGTCTGTCTATAGGGTTTTCATTAAGTCAGAGGCAAATAAGAGGTCCTTATTAAAGAACTGAAGGGAAAATAATAGGTTTCAAAATGATGAAACTATCAAAATTACTATTATTATTTTATGCTTATTATTATTGTATTGATATTGTATCTCAGTAAATTAGAAGCTCGGTAACGTTTCAAAATGTCCTCTTGTTTATTGTTTCTGGCATTTAGTCTTGAAATGTTGCTTTTCGATATATCAAAGTAAATGGAATTAAATAGAATTAAAATGATATTGATCACAAACCGGGTGTCATTTTACCCTCTTTGTGGGGATTATGTGGACGTTCACGCGTGACGTTTCTCAAATGCTTGACTTCAATGGGAATCTCTCAGAGGCGTTTGGTATGCAAACACACAGTGAATTACATCAGGAATGGAGGATAATCTCTTCTCCTTTATTCTATACCTTTCTCTGTCTCTCTGTCTCTCTCTCTCTCTCTCTCTCTCTGTGTGTGTTGTGTGTCTCTGTCAGCGGACAGACTCCTGAGCCCGGGTCACTCAGAGGGTGTGAAGGGATTAAGGAAAGACCCTCTGTGCTGAAACACAATTCTCCAAAAACCTGTATCACAGAGGTGACACACACACACACACACACACACACACACACACACACACACACACACACACCTACCTGTACCTGCAGGGGATACACACACACACCTGTGCCTGCAGGGGATACACAGACACACAAACAAGCACACACACACACACACACACACACACACACGCCTGAACATACACACATTCACATGTTAGGTTTCAGTATCTTTGTTCTATCCCCTAACCATAAACCTACCCATCACAGAAACATTTTTGCATTTTCCAATAAACATCATTTAGAATGTTAACTAACCCGTTTCCCTCGTGGAGACCGCTGGCTGCTCCCCACAATGTAGGTTAAACAAGTACACACACACACAGACACACACACACACACACACACACACACACACACACACACACACACACACACACACACACACACAAAGCAGTGATTTTAAATATATAAACTAAACCTCACACATAAAGTGATTGAACACCTAGAATATTATTTCATTAGATTAAAAAATATTTGGTTTTTGAATATTATTGCATTAGATTAGAAAAGATTTTGACTGAATCTGCACTCAAATGCTGCAGGAACCTTCACTAACTTCATCATTTTTTCTCAGTGCCACGGGGAGAGAATTTATGAATGGCAGTAAAGCGACGCTCACATGACAGTGACAACATGGCAGATGCAGTACTTCAGAATTTCATTCATACTACACACACTCATACTATAGAACATACTTTAGTTTTCAAAGGTGGAAAAGTAAGTTTCAAACCAAATGTAGTACCTACTATACAATATGTGATTTCTGACACAGCACACGCGTGTAGTTCATCACATTAACTAGCCTATATTTTCCACTAACACTTCACAACCACACAGTCACAAAATCATTTTTATATTTATTTTTTTCCATATCTAATCTAGATCTATTGTTTCATAATTCAAAAGATTAAATAAAAATAAAAAGGTTGAGGTTTGTCTTAAGAAGCCTAAGATGTCATTGTGGCATCCCTGTTAGCCAATGTTAATTATCCTAAAGACTATTTTTTTGATAAGAAAGTCAAAAACTTTCATATGAAAGTTTTATATGATACATATGGTATGCATACATGTGACATGTAAATCTATAATGTCATAAACAAATAAGTCATAAATAATAAAGGTTTACTTGATGATTATATCAATAATCTACATCATGTACAACTGTTCATCATACAGACATTTAAAAAAAAAAAAAAAAAAAATTATCAATGTACTTTTTTACACCCCAATAGGGTTGCTTGACTTAATTTCAAACCACCACCCCCAGTCTGTATACCTCCGAACATAAAATATGACGAGAACCGATGCTGATGTGTTTTAATGCTATACACACACTCATAATCCAACATCCTAAACTTTGCACACTGAGCAAGATGTACACCATGAGAGTGAGAACTGATCTGAGCATTCACACACTGGAGCTGTGACTGGATGCAGCGGAGACAGGCAGGAACCAGCGCTTATCTCAGCCATTAATCTTAATTTGTCAGAGAGGGCAGAGCATGAAGGGGTGGAGAGAAGGAGGGAGCGAGGAGAGAAGAAGAGAAGAGAATAATTACACCCTTGCTGTTCCATTATGGTGTCATTCTTCAGTTAACATCAGATAAGATCACACCTCCAGCTATTTCTCCACTTTAGCCTCCTCTTTCTCTCTCACACACACATCTAAACAGCCCGACAAGTGTTCCAAAAACTAGTGAGCTGTCTATGAAGGCAGCATCCCAACTTAAGGGACTAGATCACAAATGATTTCAATAGAGTTGCCATGTTGCTAACAAGTCCACCAAAATGGGGGGGGGGGGATTATATTTATTTATTAGATTTCAAATATATTCTAAATATTTGAATATGTTATTAACAGTGTAGGTTAAGGGAATATATATTATAATATGATTTTTTTTTATGGAAATATATTTGAAATGGCAAAATATGTTTCATATGTGAGAAAGAAATTACATTTATAATCTTAAATATATTTGGGGTAAATTTAAAAAAAATATATTATATAAAAAGTATATGAGAAAACTTAAGTGCAGTATGTCACTGCTATGGGAATGAGTACAAAAATAAACAGTACATAACATTTAGTGTAAAACATTTTTAATTAGATTTAAATATTTTAATAGATACCTTTTTGTATTCAATTATTTGTGTAGAATTTCATGTGCTTATCTGTTTCAAGTGTTTCTACTTCATGACTGTGCTTGCATTTTTATGACAACTATTAATTGAGAGATTGCATGAAAACATACGTCTCACAGGACTATTTAAAAAGAAATAGAAGGCAGACGAGTGATTACAAATGGTGAAAAATAAAAAATTATTATTTGCTTATATATCATGTCAACATGCACATTTCTCTTCACTTTTTTAATGTGCTTGCTGCAAACCAGCATTGTCTTTTCAGTGAAAAATAGATGCGAAGCAAAATGCGGCATTCACATGAGCACACTTATGATGTCTTTAAATGCTGCCTAGATAGACAGCTCACTAGGGTTTGGAACAAAGCCTGTTTCTCACACTGACAATCTGAAAAAGAGCTCACGACTCGAGGAGCTGGAAGTTAACCTGTCAGACTCCAGCTATTCACCAATCTCCACATCTGAGCTTATCTTCCCCAGTGATTATCTTACAATTCAGTATGATTAAGTGCACATCTGACCCCAGATCAGCGTCTTGAGGCACGGTATGTCAGGCCCACAGGTTAACCTGTCGCAGTTAAGACACTGTTGTCCCCTTCGGCAGGCCAGCGAGTGGAGAGGACGCCACATTGACAGCCTCTGTGATTGATTAAGTGAGTCTGAGACACTTTCTCTGAGCTGAGCTCTCTGTCTGACCATTTGACGGATAAGACTCTTATTGCACAAGACAAAAAAGTCCCATGACAGGATATTCCTCAGACACAGGACATTACACTGCCCTCCAGTGGTGCAGTTCATAGAGAGTGTTCTGTTTATAATTGCATTTACACACAGCCTGAGGGACTGCTAATGAGAGCCAGCAGGTCTACTAATGAACACTAACAAGACAGTCATAAAACTGTCAAGAAGATAAACACAGGCAATTATGTAAGATGACTTTACTTCTGTTTGTTGCTACAAGACCCACTTTTGTAAAATCACATTGATTTACTTTAACCATTCAACTTGCTGGTTGGGTAAAAAAGGCATGAGCTTAATATTTCTCATCCAAACCCTTCAACTGCCTAGCAACACACTAACACCTTAGCAACCACAAAACAATCATTGTGACTGGCGTGGACGAGTAACGCTCTATCTATCTATCTATCTATCTATCTATCTATCTATCTATCTATCTATCTATCTATCTATCTATATATACATCTGTCTCAACGCTATCTCATGACCAATTTGTACGAATTCGTACAAGTGATAAAAAAGTGGCTAATTCGTACGAATTCGTACGACCTCACTCGTACGAATTTGTACGATTTGTCTAAACCCACGTGATGGGTAGGTTTAGGGGTGGGGTCAGGGGTAGGTCATTCGTATGAATTCATACGAATTGGGCAATTCGTAAAATATGTACGATTTTGCAAAAATCTTACGAATTCGTATGAGTGAGGTCGTATGAATTCGTACGAATTAGCCACCTTGTAGAATTCGTACGAATTGCCGTGAGATCAGGCTGTCTGTCTATATCTCTCTCAATCAATCTATCTATCTATCTATACATCTGTCTATATCTCTATCTATCTATCTATCTATCTATCTATCTATCTATCTATCTATCTATCTATCTATCTATCTATCTATATCTATCTATCTATCTATCTATCTATCTATTTATCTATATCGTCTATCTATCTATCTATCTATCTATCTATCTATCTATCTATCTATCTATATATCTATCTATCTATCTATCTATCTGTCTATCTGTCTGTCTGTCTATCTATCTATCTATCTATCTATCTATCTATCTATCTATCTATCTATCTATCTATCTAGCTAGCTATCTAAAAGCATATAGTGTATGTATATAGTGCATATAGTGTCTAAATTCAATTGTGTATGACACGAAACCCCAGTGTACTTTTAGACAATGAAATAATCTTATATTTAATTTTTGGCATATATGTGCATTTCCCAATTAGCTCTAAATAAACTTCATATTTTCTCAGGCTGTACTGACAGGGTGAAATCAGTGTGGTTTTCAGGCATTATGCTCACACTTAAGCTGACATTGATCCTCCAGCTTTCTGTGAAAACTGCCCTCATTTCCCACTCAAAAACCATCTTTGTATGTGGAGAAGCACATCTTGACTCATCTGAAGCTGTCACTACAGGGGTAACCGAAGCCGTAGGTGATGGGTTAGCGTTTAAGATGAAAGCCGAGGCCGTCAGTGGAGCGAAACGCTCTTTCAGAGATCACAGTCCTGACGGTGAAACTGAGAGCGAGCTGTTCTCTCCTCCACACGGCCGTAACACGCAAGATCTCCCTCTCCCAAATCTCAGACGCTGGGCGGACCCCATCCACACACATATTACACCATCTCACAGCGATATCATGGGGTCCATTTCAAATTCATTTCAACAGTTCCACCAGCAGGCATCTCTTCACACTCAGCACAGGTGTCAGTTTGGTGAAATACTGTTGGTGTACCGAACGCTCTGCTTCGTCATGCTACATCTCCGGTCTATAAAATCCATAAAACACATCAGCACTGTTTGACGTCTCTATGTGATGTGTCGGGTTTGATGGACTGTGACAGCTCTCAGGATTCTCTCACAGCAGACGAATAAAAGAACAATGTGTTCTTCATCCTGGAGGAGCTTGGGTGCAAAGATCTGTTCAGTGTGAGCACAAACTAAATATTATTATGTTTATATTTATATATTACACTACATTTAATATTCAATTTCATGATGATAATGATATTTTTAGATGTTTTCAAGGTGGTTCCTTAGGTGTTTTTCCAACAAAAACAGTTCATGAAAAAGTTCAATTGCTTATAAATGTAAAAAGAGGTTTGTCCCAACTCAAGAAAGAGCTGAAATCTGCCCTGACCTCACGCATTGACGTCTGAGATCCACATAGGCTGAGAGGTTTAGGAAAAGCCGTATCGGGTTCCTTGTGTGTCCCTCCGGGTTAGCGTGAGGTGGTTTTTGGATGGCGCTGCAATTTGTCGTGTTGTCTGTGGATAATTGCAGGTTTGTATTATGTACGTGCTGAAAAAGGTGCGATGAAGTCACTCTGAACACCGGTGGCTTTTGTGGATAAATTGCACCAACACGTACGCAAGGATGATGTGATGAGTGATACAATGACGGTATGAGACACTTCTGACCATGAGAAAAAGTCTGCATATATATATATACACATACATACACACACAAGTGTCTGCTATTTGGATGTTAATATGTAATTTATTCCTGTGATCAAAGCTGAATGTTCAGCATCATTACTCCAGTCTTCAGTGTCACATGATCCTTCAGAAATCACTCTAATATGATGATTTGCTGCTCTAGAAACATTTCTTCTTCTTATTATTATTAGCAATGTTGAAAACAGTTGTGCTGCTTCATATTTTTATGGAAACCGAGTTAAATTTTTTGCAGTTTTTTTTTTTTGACGAATAGAAAGTTTAAAATAACATCTATATGAAATACAAATCTGTTTTTAAAAATCACAAACGCCTTTGCTTTCACTTTTGATCAATTGAATGCGCCATTGCTGAATTTATTTAGAATATACAGTAGTCAAAATTTGAAGTGGATCAAAAAAGTTAATCAAAGTTGTCCTAAGACAAGAACGGGTATTGTTCAAAATTCATGTATAACTTTGATGAAAGGTTTTGATCCAAATGTTGACTACTGTATATACCAATAATGTGCTCAGATTTGCCAAGATACAAAAGTCAGAGATGTCGATTTGAAGCAATTCTCATCGAATTCTTGTATTTTGATAAACCTATATAATCAACAATTTGTCTCTGAAACAACTAAGATCTCCATTATGTCTCCCGAACAAATCTCTCATTGTTTGCATCGACCATAACGTCTGCCAAAAGTCCGACTGATGATTGAACAGTTTGTTTGAGTGTGAAACAGTTAACCTCCAGACTTTACCCACACAATGCCAGGAGCAGAAACCCGTGTATACACACACCCGCTGAAGTTTAAAACACTGCTTGGAGGTTTTAAGAAGAATTTAAGGCAGATGGTAAAGAATGAGCACAAGATCTCCCAAGACTGTTTCTCATGGGTTGTGTCGATCTATCACCTGCTGATCGGTGTCAACACCGAGAGGAAGAGGCGATCAGAGAGAAGCTGCTAAAGAAAGACAGAGCGGATCATCTTGCCCCGGCCATTGTAAGTGTCCATTCACAGTGCACTTAGCGCCCGGACTGCAGTCAACAGGTGGGCGTGTCGGCTCGGCCCCGGGGCCACTCTCAGCTCTCGTCTTTTGTCATCCCTCTATCCCTCTATCTGTCTGTCTCTCAGCCCCACGCTCAGAGATTGGCCTGGAGCGCAGTCACTTCCTCAGCATTCCTCTCTCTACTTGACTGCGCCCGGTAAAAGACCCTCGTGAGTAAGAGCGGGGTATCCCAGAGCTCACCTGAGTATCCATGTCTTCCCATCTCACCCCCATCTGGAAGGCCACCAATTCATCTTCAGGAAACTGAAACGGACAAATCTGTCAACAATTGCCATGTTTAATAATGTATTTTTCTGACCTCATTAACATTTTGATTTTAAAAAATGGGTAAAAAGGTACAGATAGAGCAAATAAACTTCTTATCAAGAACCATTTTTGAGGGAGACAACATAAAAATAATTAACAAAATAAATACAACAAAAATATTGTGAAAAAATAAGTAATATACACTATATATAATCAATGTGAATAATACATAATAATAATACATTATATACAGAATATAAAAAAATTATAAAACAGAAAAAAACTGTAATATTGTGAAACATAATTACAATTTAAAATAATGGTCTTCTATTTTAATATACTTTTAAAATATATTTTATTTCTGTGATGCAAAGCTGATTATTTTTATATTACTGTTTTTTTTTTTTTAAATAAATAATAAGTATCAAATAAATGCAGGCTTGATGCATATAAGAGACTTCTTTCAAAAAAACATTAAAAATAGTAATGTATTTTACAGTAGACTTCAATAACATATTTCGAGTAATGTAATGTATAGTTTACATTTGTATTGTAAAACACTCTAAATTCTTCTTAAAATGAGCAGTTCATTTACACGAATTTAAAAGAATTTAAGTCTTCTTGTTTCTTTCTCTGTTTTTCTAATTTTGTCATGTTGGGATTCATAGAGGCTTAAAAGAGAACTCCGGTCAATTTTAACATTGAGCTCATTTTAGTGTACATTTGGAGTGCTGTCAGTACAGAGAACAACGACAAAAATCGGTGTTGCCTACACCGTGTTATCCTCTTTTTAAAATTTGCACCCTGTTGACTTCAGTGGGGCAAGTTTTAAACCTGCTTTTAGCCTCTTAACATCCTTGATGTGTCATTACAAGTGCACAGCCAATGTGAGTGATTCCTTCAGAGTGAACACGAGTGAGTCTGACTGCAGTAGATGTGGAAGATATGAATAAAAATGATATTTATTTAGCCAGCGCTCATACCTGTATTTACATCCTGTTTTCGGTCAAAGTCCATAGTAATCGATTGTCGAGTTCACGCGCATTGGTTTAGTACCTATGATCATGCGCGTGAACTCGACAATTGATTACTATGGACTTCGACCGAAAACAGGATGTAAATACAGGTATGTGCGCTGGCTGAATAAACATAATTTTTATTCATATCTTGCACATCTACTGCAGTCAGATTCACAGTGTTCACTCTGAAGGAATCACTCACATGACCTGTGCACTTGTAATGACACATCAAGGATGTTAAGAGGCTAAAAGCAGGTTTAAAACTTGCCCCATTGAAGTCAACAGGGTGCAAATTTTAAAAAGAGGATAACACGGTGTAGCCAACACCGATTTTTGTCATTGTTCTCTGTACTGACAGCACTCCAAATGTACAAAAAAATGAGCTCAATGTTAAAATTGACCGGAGTTCTCCTTTAAAACTCTTATCTGAAGAATTATTTTAAATGCTCCTATAAATAATAGAGAAAACTCATAATTGAGATCTGAAAAAGTAGGTGTTCAGTGATGCGTACTAGCATATTCATATCAAACAAACCACTTCAGGGCTCTTTGAAGCACCAGTAAATAAACAGACGATTGTCTAAAAAGTGCTAAAGAAAAAGGCTCTCAAAAGTATGTGGCAAACATTGTAGTAAAATAGCACCTGCCATTTATTTGATGAGGAGCTTTTTGTGTATTGAATAATAGATGAGGGGGAGTTCTGAGACAAAACAATCTGTGTGTTTTGGACACTCAGATGCTGCATCTTTAACATGTGTCTGTCCCATAGATGTGGGTGTAAACTGCGGACAGCCCTGCCAGGCCCCGCGGACTCCTCTCCGGGCAGGACTGGGCCACGACAGCCATCCTGCAGTGTCAGCGTGATCTATGAACACTGTAACCTGAGCTGCAGGAGGGATGAGGAGATACAGAGACATTCCTGCTCCTCACGGGCCCTCAGAGCTCTATAGGGGCCACTGGTGTACACTGCAAACATGCCAATCACTCCAACTGAGATTAATCACACCAAAGACCATGAAGTGCATTTCAAAGCTTTGGGTTTTTTAGTATGAAGATTTTTTTTTTTTTCCCATGAATTTTAAATAAAAATCTTCATTTTGAACAACATGAGAATTTTTATGTGATATCTCTTTGTGCAAATGAAATGATTATTTTATTGTATATATTTTATTTCAAAGTAATATGTCTTTAAAATGTTATTTCACTTATTTATTATTTTATTTTACAATTTTTTTATTTCATTTAATTTTATAATTTAATTTTATAATTTTTATTTCATTTCACTTTATTTCACTTTATTTCATTTCATTTCATTTATTATTTTATTTCATTTCACTTTATTTCATTTCATTTTATTTTATTTTATTTATTTTTTATGTAATTTCTTTTCACTTTATTTCATTTCATTTCATTTATTATTTTATTTAATTTCATTTCACTTTATTTCATTTTTTTTAATGTAATTTCTTTTCACTTTATTTCACTTTATTTCACTTTATTTCATTAATTTTTTTTTTTTTTTTTTTATCCCTGAATATGGTTATATGGGGGGGGGGGGGGGGTCATCATTTTAATTGCTCAGCATTTGCACTGACTGTACCTAATGAACAACACATGCACTTCTTTTCTATCCATCTTACAGACTTACAAAGAGATTTCGCCAAAAGAACACAATTCTGTCTTTTCGTAAACTGTCTTTTGAGAGATCTAAAATTATAATAAGACACTTTTGAAGAAGAAGAAAAACACCAACAACAACATGCTCTGGTTGAAGGCGGAGCAGTGCTGTAAAATGCCAGCAGAGGTCCCTGTTGAGCTCCGCGTCGCTGTGTGTGATAAAGCATGACTGTAACAGTAGGGCAGCAAAATTCAAAACACTATAAAACTGGAGAGCTATGGGAACTATCATCTCTCAGGGCCAAAAGGTGATTTATCTCAACAGACGAACACAGCAAGACGTCAAACTAACCAAAACACAACTTTTCCCCTCGCTCTTGCAAAGTTTAAATTGGATTTTAATCCTGTACCTGCATGATCTAAAATGTAACCAAGTAACCAGACAGACGAAACTGACTACATTATTTAAAAATAAATAACAATATAACTACATATTCAGGATATGAGAGGAGCAAATGTCATGAGTTATGAATCAACTGAAACATTGGATGGGATCTTTTGGTTAGAGCCCTGCAATAATAACAATAATAGTAACAATATTCTCTATGCACAGGAAATGTGAAAAAACTCTTGCATGTTTATTTGTTGTGCTTCACGAGAGTCTTAGAGGGCCTCTTAGCCTCGAGATTAAATGAGTCCAGTGGGTGATTCCAAACATTATTTCTTGTAATGGTTAATCCTGTTAGATTGACAGGAGTACTTGAGGTTGGAATGGCTCTTCGGCGTGGCTGAGGGCCGACCGCGGGGAACAGTCTAGCTGTCAATTCACATCTAACTCAGAAGAACTAAAAGCTTTTTCCTTGAACCGTTTCTAGAAACAATCCTCTTACTGGTCTATGTGACATTAGACTGCAAGTTATATAAGAGTACACAGAAAAAAAAAAAGAAAAAAAAAAGTTGCTGCCTTACATTTGATATATAAACACTTTTCAATATCAAATTGGTTTGATATTTATTGGGTTAATATGAAAGATATGCCACATTATGAAAGTAAAATATTGTTAGGGAGCTGTTTTAAGCAGGTAGTACCAGTATGTCTTACATATCTCAGCTTCATGAACAATAAAATAAAAAAATATAATAAAAAACAACAGTAATAAATCTTGCCAAATAGCAATATAATATTCAATAGTGTTTAAAAATCCAGAGTGAAATCACTTTGAAAATCTGTTATATATATATATACTTATATATAACTTAATTAAATTACAGATGTAAATGAAAAAGTGTATATTATTATTAGTAGTATTATTAAAATAGTAAAATGAGCATATAGCAGGCCTATATAAGAGAAAGAAAACACAGTCAATAATCAAATATAAGGGAAATTTGGGGACAAAATTATTTTTACTAATCATAGTAAAATTTTCACTCATTTTTTTTTATTTATTATTATTATTGTTATAATTTATAATCAGAACAAACACCAACATGGGCATTTCCACTGTCTCTGACGTTTGAACCCACTGACTGTTAACAAGTGAAACCAGGAATAAACTGACATTAATACTAATTCTGAGATGTTCTTCTGCGTCTGTAGACCGGCTCTGATCATTTTTCCCCAGTCTAAGGTACAGAAGTTCATAAAGAGCCTTTGTCTTAGCAGTGAGCGATTCTTCACATATGAAACATCAGTGTGCTGTCAGTCAGGCTTCATGGGTCCCTGTTGATCTGCAGGCCTGTCCCACCAGCTCCAGCTTCAGATTTCTCTGGCATCTCTTGGTCTCGCTCAAGCAGCTAAGTGGCCGTTCTCTTTGGTTCAGCTTATCGATGGCTTTGTCCCTCAAATTTCTAGTTATTCGATCTGGCCTGTGCAAAGGCGTCGGGGTAAACGAGGTATTGTCTTACCGAGCAGGTTACCTTACCTCTCACAAAGCTTTCAGTGCCACGGGCAGGCGTAAACTTGGCATAGCATCAGAAACAACAAAGAAGATCCACGCTAGAAGAGACGTAACCTTAGCACAATCACCGCTTTATTTTAGGGATTTCCTCCTACTCTTGAGGGAAAAAAAACAAACATCTTTCATAGTCTGTGTGCATGGATGATCATTTCTGAGCTAAACGTGAAACCCACATTCTGATTTGTTTCCATAACTTTAGAAAGATGCATATATTTTCCAATATATATAGGAAAGAAAAATCTCCATGAGAAAGGTCTGCAAAGTTACAAAGCAAAGTCACTCCAGCGGAGAGTTATGCTTTATATCAGTGTCACTGTTTCTGAACTCCCTGAAACGCCTCCATTGTAGTCTTGAGTTTTCTTCGGGAACAAACACGTTATAATATTCCCTATTTAAAGGAGAAGGGACTGGTTGAGTTAGTTAGTAGTGTGTTGAAACTCGCAGTTATGATGAGGGGCGGGAAATTTCCCAAACACGTTCAAAGCGCTTGACCAATCACAACACACTGATCCAGCCGACCAATCAGATCCCATTAAGCTTTTCAGAAGGAGGGGCTTCATAGAGACAGGAACTAAACAGAGCGTTACTGACAGACTGGGAAGAGAGGAGCTGCAACAATGGACAATATGGGAAAAATTATGTTTTTTGAACATACAAGCATGAAAGCCTATTTTATTATAGAGCCCAAAAACAACATCAAGACTTTGTAAAGGGGCATAATAGGTCCCCTTTAAATTGAGAGCGAATTGAGTCTCCTACTTCTCAGATGTTCATCTTGAGAAAAAGATCCAAGTAATCTCACAGACGTCTCCTCAGAAGGCATCTCAACAATGTCTCAAACTGTGCTCAAGACACCAAAGTCTGCAATAAAAAGTCAGAGATCTCACTATGAACTCAGATATTTATCGCCACATTCTTCCAAATGATCTTAGTAATGATCTCCCACTTCATGTTATAACTCCCATTTTACTAGAAACATCTGAGGCAACACACACACATTTTCTTTTAAAACCTCAACAATTTGATAGAACCAAGGGACACACATTTCACCTTTCCAGCCCTTAAATTTTTCCATTTTAAGTGAGCAGAACTGGACCAGCATGAAAGATAATAGTGTTATACATGAGACCATCCTCTCGGCTGCCGTTTCATTAGGTGTAATTGCTCAACGATTGCTCTGTTTATTAAAGGTGACTGCCATTCACTGCTGGGGTCAGCAATATGTGATGTAGATGATTGCTGTGTGTGTGTGTGTGTGTGTGTGTGTGTGTGTGTGTGTGTGTGTGTGTGTGTGTGTGTGTGTTAGGGAACATGCAGCCCTCTAGCATTGGCCTAATAAAAGAGCTGAAGAGATTGAGCCATTACGATGTCAGACCTCCTACTATTATGAGCCATTAAAAGTGCTCAACCACTGATTCAGACCCATTATATTTATTGAATCTAGAAACTGATTGATGTTGCGCTGGCCGAAACACCTCATACCATACACACTTGCCCCAGCTGTGTCATCCAGCAATTTCCCGGTGTAAAACCCACTCAGCGCTGAGCGAATCTTTGTGAATCTGTTAATACACAGCTAACCAATGCCAAAGATTAAATGGTTATTTTATAGCAGGCATCAAATAAACTAAACAATATGTCCAAAAGTTTGAAATAACTACAAAGTATTTTTGATTTCAATTGACTATGAAAAGAGATCAGAAATAGGTCTAACAAAATTTGTGTGAGGTTGATACTGTCAGAAGTGAAGTAATTTGATTCTTCTCTGAGATTTATACAGCCTTAGATTCAGAATTTATTTATTTCAATGGCAACAAAAATGTTTATATATAACTGTAAAAAGTAAAAAGGTACACACACACACACACACACACACACACACACACACACACACACACACACACACATATATATATATATATAGTTTTCATATAATATTTATACAATAGGCCTACATATATGATTTCAACATGTGAATGCACCATTAAAAAATGAATTTAATTTTAATAGAGTTGTTCTGTTTATTGTCCAAAAACCTAGAAGAGACTTAAAGCTAAGCATTTTTGAACCATCTAGAATTTCCATAGACTTTTAAAAATTGTGTTTTTTAATTTATTGAAATTTTATACGGTCTGTGCTTAACATTATTTGAAAATATGTTTTATTCTACAACATGAATTGCACATGCCTCAAATGTGAATTTTGAAACCATTGTGTGCTTTTTAATAGCAAGTTATAGCTACATAAAGACCACAATTTGACACACCAGTTTAACCTACAAATTGACGTCATGACTGAACGACTCTATTAGACGGGGCTCGAATGTTTCTGAACAACATCGATGCATCGTTCTCTCTTTCCCATCTAGAGTAACTGAAGCAGATCCACTTTAATGAGTCAATGAAGCATTCTAATCTACATGTACTTCACTCAACTACAATGACAACATGAAGATAATGTGCCTTTTGATGGTGTTAGATAAAGCTAATGTGGCCAAACAACTGTGTATTGCACACTCCAGAAAGAGCATGTTAATCACAGACACACTTCTGCTACTGTTGACATGTACACAACCAACCTTCTGCAGTCCAACAACCACAGAGACACCGAGTCTGTCCCGAAATGAGTCAAATTCATGCAATGCTCCACACCGGGCGAACTCTAGCTTTGTTAGAAATGCAATTAGCCTGTTTTTATTTTTTAGCTTCAGTGCAGCATTTGAGATAATGAAATAAATGTCACAAAATGAAATGCAATCATAAGGGTTGTAGACCCTCATTTCAAAGTATGTGGATTCAACCGAATCGACCTGAATCGTTGTAGATTTGCATTCATTTTATATTCAAATTTGGGGCTAGAGGCCCCGGCAATCCAAGACCTCCAAGACAAGCCCGGGCCTGAACCCCCCAAGCTTTTTCTTCCCGAGTCTCCGGGCTGGTAGACGTGCCCTGTCCCACCTCCCTCGGAGACGCACGGGACAGTGGACCTGCTGGGAACAGGCAGACAGGCAGTGCCGACAGTCTCTGTCCTCCCCCACAGCGCTCCATTGATCCATTACTGCAGGCAGCTAACCGCATTTACATAGTGATCAGATAGTGACGCCTCTCTTTGAGTTGTATCAGGGCAGAGGGCAGGGTAATGACAGCTAATAATTACTCCATTTAGTGAAGGAGGGGCAGAGACACCGCTTAAGAATACAGCGCTGTTAGATTCCGTCAGCATGCAACTTTAAATCAGGCTCCATATACGCTGTAAAATAACGCATTTACAAAAACATTTTTAAATGTTAGTTATTGCACTGTTTAGGTCGATTTTACATGGCAGAAATGCATTCGATGTACGTTTTATCCGAAGATACGTTTCCAGGGAATTGAACCCATGACCTCAGTGTTACTAGCACCATACCATTACAGAGACATATTACCATCCAGGGAATATTATAGTTAACTAAAACTAAAGCCATTAAAAATTGTGACTTGAAATAAAATAAAATATTTTCTAAAACTAAAAGAGTTCTCATTTTAATTTAGTTTAATATGATGTTCTAAAATAATTCTAATTAAATCTGAAATAAAAATGTATAAAAATTATACAGACATATAAATAAACTATTCACACCATATGACAAAATTTAACAAAAATTCAAACAAAAGATTGAAAATCTAAAAAAGTTAAAACTATTTATAAAAAAAAATAGTATGACAATGATACTAAACTAGCATTACCATTGAGGTTGTATTATTTCACATTTACATGCACCTACAAGTTTCACCAAACATTACAGTTATGCATTCACTAAAATTATTTTGGATTCATTTCTGTCCAAATCCACTGACCATTCTGTCAATCAGTCAATATATTAATTCTGATTTATAGTTTTCACTTGTATTTATATTTTACAATTATTTCAATTATTCATCAGATTTCCAAAGTAACTAAAGAATGAGAAATATAACAAAGGCAATTCATAAATCGGAGACAGATTATATATATTTATATATAATACAAAAAAAAAAAAAAAAAAAAAAAAAATATATATATATATATATATATATATATATATATATATATATATATATATAACCTATATATATATATTTTTTTTTTTTTTTTTTTTTTTTTTTTTTTGTAGACTTGTGTTGATTTTGGTCAGTGTCAATCCATACTTGTGCTCTGTTGTCTAATTGGTCTGTGGTTGGTCCTAAAGCTTCCAGCTGACAGCAGGGCTGATGGTGGCCGTTCCTGTCAGGTATCACAGTGGGGATGAGCTGTGTGAAAGGCTAAAGCGTGTTGTCATTGCTGTCGCTGACCCACAGGATGGATGTTTGGGTAGGCTTAACCTGCTGAGAGGCAGCAGGGGTTAAAACAACTACAAGGCCTTAAAAGATCTCTCCCATGTCAGCCTTAAAGAGGACGACAGCAGTGAGGGGCCTGAATGACACAAACACACTCACTAGTGTACAGAGAAATGTTACTTGCTAATGATGTGTTCTGCTCCAAAACCCAGTGAGCTGTCTATGTAAGGTGCACATGCTGTCAAAAACTGCATCATTTTAATGCCTTGTAAGAGACCCTGTTTTGGCCCAATTCTGTTGCAGCATTTTAAAATGCACTTCAGAGAGTGGTGTGAAAAAATCCATTCAAGATGGTGGACAACGCAAGATAAATGTTTCTTACAAATACATTTAATTCAATAGCAAAATAATATTTATAGATATTTTAATAATTACCTAAAATACTACTTTACCAGATATAGTACTCCATTTAATAATATTTTTTTCAAAATATATATGATATTACTGTAAACTAAAACTAAAACTATTATAGATCGTTTTCTTTAAATACAATAAAACATAAAATAGTAATAAAATAAAATCAAAAAATATTACATAGAATATTAAATGTTGGCCATTTACTTCAAGAAATTTAAAGCTAAAAATACTATTATTTAATATAATAGTAATAAAATTAAATTAAATAATATTACATGAAAAAAAAAATACACTAAAAATTTGAAATGTTGCCTTGGCAAGAATGGCAACTTCAAGTAATGTTAAGCTAAAGTACTACAATTAACTGAAATAATTAGAAATTAAAGCTAAATAGAAATAAAAAGTAATAAAAATGACAAAAGCACATTACAAATTGACAAAAACAACTAAAAACCAAAACTGAAAACTATAATACAATACTAAATTAACACTGCGTATAACATTCTGACACAGTACAATCTGACAGCAATCCAACAAAGCAAATAATAATGATTATTTGGATATTCATACTGTTATTAGCAGGGATGTACAGGATTGGAAGGAAAGTGTAACCTTATCTTAGTTTATTAGAAACAAATGCTTCTTTGAAAAACACCAGTAAACGATTATAGGTCCCTTTATGAGTGGCTGCAGATCCAGATGTCTCTTTAGTTTTGATTGAGACGTCTGACGACGGTTTATGAGGAGTCGTATTATGGTAATCTAACACCAGTTAGTTTTCTAAGATGACAGCTGAGAATGCTGCTCTCTATCTCTCTTGCTCATTATACGTCCATCTCTATGTTTGTCTCTTCCTCGTGGATGGTAAACCTTCACACACATTGCTTTTACTCCAGCCTGTGATCTGAGTGTCACCCAGTGCGTAACGGTTCTTTCTGGGCTGCTAAATACAGGCTCATCAAAGCTGACCGTGGCCCATTTGATGTGAGGGCATGCGAAACATCATCCGTCTCTCGCTCATGGCTCACTCACTCAGCCCATATGATGTCATGGGAATGGAATGTGGTCACATGACAACATCTTTGCCAGAATGACAGGAAATTATGTTGTTTTGTGTACCTGACAACTTTTACAACACGCAACAGTGTCACACACACACACACACACACACACACACACACACACACACACACACACACACACACACACACACACACACGTTTTATGGGGACTGTCTATAGACAAAATGATTTTTTATACTGTACAAACTGTATATTATGTCCCCTAACCCTACCTCTAAACACAACCCTCACATAAAACTTTCTGCATTTTTACATTTTCAAAAAACATTGTTTAGTATGATTTATAGGCTGTTTTTCTCATGAGGACCAAAAACTATGCGGTAAAAAAACTATTTACAGTAAGATGCTCTTAAAGTCATATTTTTGGCCATTGCCGGTTGCCATGACACACATTGATACAGAAGAGATGAAATGCATATTCCTTTTTTTTTTTTAATGGGAATTACAGTATATCATAAGTATATCAAAAATTACAAAAAAAATAATAATAATTATAAAAATGTGCAATAATAAGATTTTCAATATAATAATAATAATAATAATAATAATAATAATAATGTAATAATAATAGAAACACTATTGTATTTATATTGTAATATTATTATACTATAATATATATATATATATATATATATATATATATATACCTTTTTAAGGTCATTAAGATTTTTTATTTTAATTAATACTTTTATCCAATAAGGATTGCATTAATTTGATCAAAAGTGAAAGTAAAAACATTTATAATGTTACAAAAGATTTTTATCTCAAATAAATGCTGTTCTTTTGAACTTTCTCATAAAAAAATCCTGCAAAAAATGTTTCAACAAAAATATTAAGCAGGACTGTTTTCAACATAACATTAAGAAATGTTTCTTGAGCAGTAAATCATCATATTATACTGATTTCTGAAGGATCATGTGACACTGAAGACTGCAGTAATGATGCTGAAAATCTTACTCATCCCAAACTTTTGAATGGTAGTGACTTCAAGTATATATTCCTGAAGTCACTTTTTCAGCCAAACACATTGTAAATGCAAACAGCACTGCACTCTTTTTCACTTTGTAGTCCATTTTCGGTTCCAAAATCAGTATCAGCAGGTTTTTGTGCATCCTCAAATTCAGGGAACCTTTTGAAGTCTTACCACAGAAGGGTCTTCACCAATATATAATAATGACTGTTATGAGGATGAGCACCTTATCACAGTAATTCATTGAGATAGTGGGGGGAGGAGGAGTTCACTCACTCATTTAAGGCTCTTTCTTCTCTTCTTTAGATTGATAGCAGATTCCTCTGAAGTCCGGCCCAGCCTTGAAGTGCATGCTGGATTAGTCCAGAACACAAAGGGTGTGGTGTGGTCGAGGCATGTCTGGCCTCTCTTGAAAGGGTATCACTTAGTCCCTTCAGCAATGGATCATCTGAGGGCTTACACAGGCCGGCAGAGGACACAACACTCTGGCACTGTTTCATGGAGTTAAGTTAAAGGATTGGCATTGGGATTTTGATTTAACCTAATGGAAGACCACTGGAAGGCAGTTAAAACAATGAAAACATGGCATTTATGTGTGTGTCTGTGTATCTACCTAACCATATTTTGGGGACAAATTTGTACCCAGAAGTGAGCTAAACCTGACAAAATCCCCCAAAACCTCCTTTTGGGGACATTCTCATTTGTAAAATTAGTATAAAAATAAAGTAAATAGTTAAATTGTAAAAGTGCAGAAAGGTTAGGGTGTGAGTTAGGGTTAGATTACAGTAATTATACCTAGCTGTAAAACAATAAGTCTATGCAATGTCTCCATTTAGAGATCCAAGTAAACATGTATGGTTGTGTGCGCATGTTTGTTTGTATATGTAATATTTGAAAAGAAAAATGTTGCATATTTTCAGTCATGACTACTTGATCACTGACACATCAGCTTAAAAGATCCACTGCCTAGAACATAGTCTACAAAATATATAATCATATTTATTTTATTAACCTACGCATACTTTTTTAGAGAATAACTCAAAAAACAGCAACAATATAAGTATATCAGTATATCATAAGTATATCAAAAATTGCACAAAAAAAAAAAAAAAAATTATAAAAATGTGCAATAATAAGATTTTCAAAATAATAATAATAATAATGATGTAATAATAGTAAACATGTATGGTTGTGTGTGCATGTTTGTTTGTATATGTAATATTTGAAAAGAAAAATGTTGCATATTTTCAGTCATGACTACATGATCACTGACACATCAGCCTAAAAGATCCACTGCCTATAGTCTACAAAATATATAATCATATTTATTTAACCTACGCATACTTTTTTAGAGAATAACTCAAAAAAACAGCAACAATATAAATCAAAAGTGAATCTCACAAAAACATGTATAACATATATAGGTAATATAGGGTTAAATGTGACAAATATATATCAAATAAATAAAATAAATCCTATTTTAGGGCTAATGAGATATTTATTTTTCATTTGCATTAACATTTACATATTAAATCCCTAAGTTCAGTTTATTTTCTTCAATTCTCATTAGATAAATATGATTAAAAAAATTAATAAATAAATACTAGGAAATAATCATTTTAACATTTAAATGGACCATTTTGACATTTAAGTCATACAATAAAAAATCAAACATTTGCATAAATTGAATTTAAGCAAATTTAGAATTAAGGTAAAATTAAAGGTAATGCTAAATTTCTCATTTGTTTTTATATGACCAATTAATGTTGACAGGTTTCATGAGATTTGCCCTCAATACAGCAACATTTACATCACTATTAATCTAAAAATGATGGATGTCTCAAGCAGGGTTGCCAGGTCTGCAAAAAAAAACAAAAAAAAAATAGCCCAATGGCCAATCAAAAATAGCTATAAACAGTCACACCGTCAGTCAACTTTTGTACATTTTCTGAAGACAATGTGTAGCAAACTCACCACCATGATGCTAAGAAGTTCTCTATGTGGTTAAGATGGTTGTCACAACTCTAGAAAAGTCAATTCAAACTTAAAACTCATTGCAATCCATCAAACTAAATAAACCCGAAGAGCTCAGCATGAGGGTGTGAAAATCCCTTCAAACTGATGCCGTGTTCCATAGCCATTTTTTGATGTCACTGATGCACACAGTATTTCCCAGTAGCCATATATCAGTCCTATCACACACCAATATTCCCAACACAGTGGCTGAAACCTCCCTAAATCATTTTGCATGTCAAGTGGTGACAGTTCAGAGAGCTTATATGGGTTTGGCTCTATATAAACGCATCCATATGGATCTCTGGATCTCATGCCATTATCAGCCCATACATTACCTCTTTTATGGGCCCAGTAAGGAGTCTGATGAAACCATACCAGAGTCCTGCCAGTCATGCCAGCATTATCCTCAGATATCAAATGTATGCTACATGTTTTTTACAGAGCTGCGAGGAGCCCAGCCACAGTCGGGAACGACAGCATGTTGCGCCCTTAAACATTTAACTTCCTCAAGAGATCTCGCGGCGATATGAGATATTAGCTCCCTAATTCCTGCTGACTGGTACAAACAGATGTTGAACGTCAGGTTGAAACTATCATGTTCTTCAGGTCAGACGGTTTGGCGATAAAGCTCAGTTACGAGGCTGGACACATTGCACAGGATCTAGACACAACATTTACTGTATTATGGGTTTGACAATGATGAACAGACCGTAGGACGACTGAACCATCACTACTGTGAGTTATGGGTCTGTTTTGATAGACCTGACTGTAATAGTATCATGTTCATGCATCAAATGGATCCTTTATAAAGGAGATAAAACGGTCAGGTCAGGTCTTTCCATTGTGGTCATCGCACAGACTTGATTCTTCATAAAGTCTAGCTCTATTAATGTTTTATCAATAATTCATCATTACATCAAACTGATTGACTTCAGAGAGACTATTAATGCAACTGAACAGGTTTAGTCTAATATAACTGGTGATTTGTCTCTGATATACAGTATAAGACAGAGGTTTAGACACACTTGACTGAATGTCTGTTCTTAGATCTTAAGCCTTAATGCTGAAATGTTTCAGATTAGCTTTGTGGACAAATATAAACTGTATGAATTTCACTAAGGAAACATTTTTTAACTATTTAATTATTATATTTATATAAAATATTTTAAACATTTATTTATTATTCATATTTACTGCATTCATATTTAATATATAACATAATTATATATATATATATACTGTATATAAGTGTGTGTGTGTGTTTAAAATAATTAAAACATATTTAGGATGTTTTATAATGAAGTCCTTCAAAAGTATAATAACTATATATCATTCTCAAACTTTTTAATATACTTTTTAAATAATACTGAAAGAAGTTCACATGTCTGCGCCCTTTTTTCCCCCATTGATTGATTGAACAAACAAATGTTATTCTGAAATATAGGAAATCGTATTTAAACATTTGACTTGTAGTGTGCATTTAATCAATTGATTCCTAAGTTAACAGGTTTAGTCTAGAATAACTGATGAACCTCAAAGTCTTGACCTAGGATACACTTTTCTGTGTTCCTATGTCCCTAACAGGTAAAAGCATCTGTTCGGCTAATGGCAGTGGCGTTTCACACATCCCAGAGTGCAACACTATCCTCCAGTAACTCATCAGTTCGGTCTCAATCTCTGAGTCGCTGAGTGACTGCACTTCCCCAGGCCGAGTCTTATCAGCACTGACGGTAACACGATTCCTCAAGAGCGGCAGATCTCCACACCAAACTCTGTTTATCTTTACAAACCCACTGATCGAGCGCTTAGTTCCTGATTTGTGAACTATTTTGGAATTGAATAGCACAAACTTTTGTCCACATCCGCACAGCATTGTATAGTCAAATGCCTTGATTTTAATAAACTAATGCATGATTTCTGGTGCCACAAACTCCTCACCTTATATATTGTCCTTGTTTTCCCGGCATTTCCGTGCAAGGGTCAGATGTCAGTAGAAAGTGATATTTCCTCTTCCTGCTATGGGAAAACAGGATTAGATTAGATTATATCAGATTATCAGATTGGATTAGATTAGAATAATCTTGGTCAAACCTAATGCACTGAAGTCTCAAAGTTGAAGTCTCTACGATGAAGAAGCTTTAGGGTGATGGGTGACCAAAGAGTTTAAACCTCTGATTATGGTCTTTCCTCATAGGAGGGGGACTAGAAGAACATCAGCACCCTTTGAGACTCCCAGAGACAAGCATGCAGGCCAATCCCTGCCCCAGGGCATCCTCACCTTACATACAGGGGCCTGGCACCTGAGAGATGGGAAAGGTGAAGTGTGAGGGCCCCCAGGGGCCCCACGGTCAGCAAGGTGACAAGTCACTGTCCATCTGTGGGGCAAATATTCATTATTTAATACACAACACAAACTTTTTATAAATGCAAGAATAGAAAGACACCACACAATAGTGATGAAATTAATACATTGTTGAGTGTTTCCATGAATTTCATATATTCAGTTCTCTAGTAATTAGAAAAGTTACATTTCACACACTCCTTGCCCGAAGTGACTCTTTTTCAGGGTTTATTTCCAAGTCATTTTGAAACTACTCAGATGTTATTTGCCCAGGAAAAAAAGTAGGCTAACAATTCATTGAACACATGAATCAGTGAGAAATAAGAAACAGTTTTAAAGGATAAGAAACATGTCAACACATTTTTGACCAACAAATAATGTAATTAATAAAACCTAAAATTATATAATTTATAAAGCATGTGACAACTTTCTCCAATAAAATGGCAAAGCTGCAACTATGGCCACTTGCCAGTAAAACAAATCACAATTTAAGACCGTTTACAACATAAAATTGTTTAGTTTCAAATGTGAACGAGTTTTACACCAGTGTGTATTGATTTGGTCATTTAGCTAATAGCTATTATAAGCTAACTGAAATCAGGCAGAATCTGAGGTAAGTGAACCAAGTTAAGCCTAATTACCCGTAGTGTACGAACATGCAGCACTAAGTTTCTTCACGTCACATTAGTATGGGCTAATTCATGTTATTGCTTTTTTTAGCGTCAGCAATTACTGAAGTATCGATGCTCGGTATCAATCTGAAACAGAATGCGCACGCGCGCGCGATCGCGTCTCATTGGACGCGTCAGTTTGCACAATAATTCACGCAAATGGACAGAAACAATCGAATCCCAGGATGAATTAAACCAAATGCACATCTAATTTATTTTACTGTAATTGCAATTGTACGGCTGTGCTTATCCGTTTAATAAAAAAAGAAGCGCCCAGTCGTTCCATAGCGGGACGTTTTAATTAGGCCTATTTATTTTTGTGGTTTTTGGTCACGACTGTGTCAGTCAACATGAAAATAATAATGCTGTGCCTCACAGTCATTAAATACATTTGTGTAGACATTTTTTGTCTACAAAAATGAATGACAGTTGTAAGAAATGTAATGTAAAGAAGAACTTAAGGCACATGTAAACTGAACTAAAGTATTTTTTTTAAAATACATTTCCTTTTTATCACCTTAGTTTGATTTGTCATTAACCCTTATAGTGTTTTATAGCTAAATTAATAAAACTGACTGCATGTAGGTGTCTGTACATATCATTTGTGTCCATTTCAATTATGTACTTCTCATTCTGACTATGAGAATCCATCCTGCAATATAGTGGAACAACAATGTCCTTTGTTAGAATAAAGACACACGGAGGGAAATTCGCTCCGAGTGCTTTCATTTGTTCCCAGATCTCTGTGTTTTCACTAGAGAGCAGCAGGGTGTCTCTGGTGATGCCAAAACCGTTCGTGTTCCAGCACTGTTGACACGAATCTCCTGTCAGTTCTGCTTTATCCCAGACAACAGAGCCAATTGAGTTGTATTTCAGTTTATTTTCATTTTCTTTCTTAGCGGGGCATGCAGTGGATTGACTTTGAAATAAGAGCAGAGTGAACAGGCCCCCAAAACGAATATAAAATACCCAATCACACAGCAAAAGTCTAGGTTTGTAACCATCTAAAGAGAACTTCTCTCCTAAAATTGAAGATTAATAATAAGGAGCTTTACAGCCTGATGCTAGGAGAACCTTTTTGTTGGAAAAGTCATTTAAAGTGCTTTAAAGAACCTAGAAACATCTCCATGATGTTTGGAGAATTTAAAATGCTGCACTTTGTTAATCTCCAAAGAACCACTGGAAAACCTGTACTTTTTTAAAGAGTGAGGATAATGTGAAACTCACTCAAATAAGCAGAGTAGAAATAAAAGCTTCCCGACAAACAGTTGAACTTTTGAACTCTCCAGATATGAAGCTGTGATGAATGACTTCGATTATGGTCGATTGCCTGCATTCAAAGTGGCAGGCGGAACATGTCTCAGTCTCACCTTCTGCTTTCGTGCAGCTCAGACTGGACTTGAGTTAATGGAAGAAGGGGAAGTTGAATCTCTGGATAGAGCGGCAGATGGCATAAGCCCATTTACTCCATCACCCAGTTGAGTCTGTGCCACTCAGCACCAGTGGTTGTACAGTAAATAAACAGGTCCTGCATGCTGCTGAAAAACTCCCCTGAGATAATGAGGACAACGAAGAGTTAAATGTGTCTGGCTTTTTGCAGAAAGCAATTAGGAGAACACCCAGCAGGGGCACGGATTAATTCAAACGCTCGATTAAACCTGAAATTCTTTTGATAAATAATTGTCAACTCAATATGTTTGCTGGGGTTGATCTGTTCTGTTATGGGAAAAAATATGGGGGCTGCATGACTTTAAAATGTAGGGTTTCAGAACAAATCTTTTTTTTTTCTTAAATTTCAGTGCTTCTGTTTAAAACTGAACAGTACTTTAGTGCAAAAGCTAATTAAAAGTTGTCTTTAAACTGCCAGTTTGATTGCAGCCATCTGCAAACAAACTATATATAATTGCACGCAACTGTAAACAAACTACATAAACATGCAAACATGTTAATTGCTGTTATGGTTTTGTGCATCTCTACAGCCACCCGCTGATCGCGTGGGAACACACTGAGATGCACTAGGTGTTTGTGTTTGTTGTGCCGTTGAGACAGAACTTCATGCACATCATAGCAAATAAACAGAAACAGAAGCTACAGACATGTCAGATATATGCACATTTTATTTACAAATCAGAAACATTCCAATTAAATAAAATATATCAACATTTCTTCTACAAAAAAAACTGCATCTCAGAAGGCACTTGTTATAGTGGCCTAGGAAACAGACATTTGTGGACATGTAAAGTATCACAGTTTGGTGCAGAATTCTCATTTAGCCAAGGCAGAATACATGTAAATGATGCAAACCCACGCCAAGCTGATGCGTCCAAGACACCACAGACCCCACTGAAATGATCTTCAAGCTGTGCAACTGAGGTGAAAGTGTATAGAAATCAAGTCTATTGTAAGAACAGTTTGACCATGTACTCACAGAGCACATTAGAGGTTCGATGAACTTGAGCGCCCCTAAACTTCGGTTCCATCCCTGTTGTATATGAGATTATTGACACTGAAATGGTTGGAGAGCGAGTTGATCAAGCCACTGTTATTATGGGATGTTGAGTAGTAGTTGAGTCTGTTGGTGTTGAGATGACCGGGTTCTGATGGAGGGGCGAGTTCATGTCCAGACATGCCGTGCGTAAAATCCCCCAAGTGTCCAGAGCTGACGTCTCTGCTTCTGATCCCGTTGCTGTTTCCCGCCATTACCGAGTTCATGTTACCGATAAAGTTGTTAAAACACGGGCTGTGCTCGGCGGACGGTGAGGGGGATGATTTGGGCTCGCTGGGGGTCGGAGAGTTTTGGAGACTCTGCGGGGACGCGCTCATCAGACTCGCCGTGTCCGCCAATTTGAGCGCTTCCTCGGATTTCACAGACAGGCCACTGGCGTTTCCATCAGCTCTTCTTTTTCTCTTCCTTCTGAAGTTGCCGTTATCGAACATTTTCTCGCAATTGGGATCCAAAGTCCAGTAATTTCCTTTACCTTAAAAAAAAAGATTCAAAAAATGTTAGTGCGCAAAGCGTAATTATGCACGCGAAACCAATTCCACATAGGCTACAATTTAACACCAACTTCTATGATCTATGTCTATGAGAAAAGAACGTTCAAACTTACCAGGGTCGTCCTCATCCCGCGCAACTTTCTTGAAGCAATCATTCAAGGACAGATTGTGTCTTATGGAGTTCTGCCATCCGGCTTTGCTTTTCTTATAAAAAGGAAAGTTGTCGGCCACATACTGATAAATCTGACTGAGGGTCAGTTTCTTATCCTGAGTGTTCTGAATAGCCATCGCAATCAGCGCTGAATATGAGTACGGCGGTCTAACCATCTTGAAAAGTTCTTGCTGACTTGAAATGGAAAGCCACCCGAGATCTGCGCTTCCGAAGCCGGTGGGCGGAGGCAGAAACTGCCGCTGGTTCGACCCAAATCCTGACTGTATGTAAGACCCTCCGTTCGGGCCTGAGAGATACGGGGAAGAGCTGATACCTGGGCTGTTCATCCACAGGTAAGGGTTGGTTGTGGGCGAGGTGTACTCGCCGAGTGCGTAGCTGGAAGGATGCGCAGGTGGCCTTTGCGCGTGGTGGTGGTGGTGATGGTGGAGGTTCTGCTGGTACATGCTGAAGTTGGTGTCGCAGTACACGGTCATGTCCAGGATGTCCTGCGCGTTGTGGTGCTGGAGGGGACTGGTCTGCTGGCTCGACGGCTGCTGCCCAAACGCGTTCATAATCCGTTCTCCCTCTAGAAACATGAAGCGAGCTGAGTTTCGCCGATCAAACCTGCTGAGTGTGCTCGTATCTGAGGGTTTACCCTAGAGTGCCCGAGTAGGCATCAGGGGAGGGTTATTTAACCTGTGCAGTGAATGAACTGCTGGTTGGCAACCCCTCCCACTGTCACACTTCTCCTCAATTAACTTCATCCAATATGCGTAGAGATCATTCATGTGATAAGCATTTGGGATCCAAGGCAGCTGAACACAAACTATGTTTAAATACAAAAAAAAAAAAAAAAGAAAAAAAAAAAAAAGATTTATCTAAAGAACATATCTAGCCCTATATACATACATACATAGGCTACATACATACATATATATATATATATATATATATGTATACATGTATACATGTATAACAAAGTAGGCTAAATAAAATAATGAGAATATAGAGGAGATGCTGGTTGTCACACTTTAAACTCCATATAGAATATTCTCAGTGTAGGTCAGTTTATACAAGCCTCAACGCATTGACTAAATAAACAAAGCTGTATAACATTTTCCTTGTGATGCGCAGTTAAAAAAAATAATAATTGTGGGGCATGTTGTCATTGTGCTATTTTTTTTTTTTAATTATTATTATTATTATATTTTTTTTTTACACAGGACCCTGTCATTGAAATAGCATAACCGGTTGTAAACAGTAGAAATTAAATAACAAAATTCCAAATTTTGGTCCAAAAATATTGTAAATAATAAATTGCAAGCATTTTAAAACACGCGTGACAACTTATCCTGTTAGTGTGTTTTTTATTGTGTTCTCTGGTTTATCCATTGCAAAAAATATGGTGATGCTGGAATTTTAATTTGGATCACAGCATTATTCTAATGTAAAACGACTGAACTGAATTGAAACCAACACACAAAACAGCTCCTAGAGGGAAAAAAATAATTTGTGCAACTGGACTTTTGACTCAAAACCTCATTGATAACAACTAACCCTATATGAACATCTAAATATTTTGGGAGGAAAATAAGGTACAAATCAATAAAATGAGATGTTTAGTTTAGACAGAAGTTAATGAACACTTAACATGAAATTAGTCCAATTGATGAAACGCCCCCCACACACTATGCAAATGTACAGTACATCTTCTATCACCCGAACTCAATGAAGTTTCGCTTGAATTTACAAATGGATACGTCAGAAGAACCAAAATTAACAGAATTGTGTTGTTTTGGGGAAAGTGTTCCGTTATTCAGCTTTTGCATTAGGCTACTATAAATTAAACTTACTGCTAAACTTACTGCTATTCTGGCTGTTTTAAATATTCATCTTACGAGAACATCTGAAAAAGAGAAAAGAAGTTAATGCAAATTATAAACTATGTCTACACTGGAGATATTTGTTTCACTATAAATGTTATAATTTAATAATATATATATATTTATGACTATTATTAAATTATAAATTTTATAGTGAAACAAATAAATGTATATGATTATAATCTGTTGAATATAATTGTATTAAGGTCTTTTAGCGTTTTATATATAATTAAGTTATTTGTAAACTATAGTAAACTAACATATAACCTAACCTTTAAAAGGCGAGGAAGCGTGAAAATAAACTATCCTGAAAGAAATGATGACGATAGTATTTTACGCTTTACATGTGCATGTCATTCACATTGTGATTAAACTAGAGGTCTTTAGACCATGCAGTGAAGGCGAATATGTTTCTCTATCGCCACCTTCTGTCCATTTGCAGAACATGAACATTTCAGCTGTATTCATAGAGGGACATTGCAGTCACAATACGAAATGCTCACAAGATGTAGCAAACGACTCGATGACAAAATGACAGAAGACTGACACACAATGACCAGCAAACCCTAAAACGCCCTTTGTCAGCTTTTAAAATGTTTAATCTTTCTCCAGTTTATAAGCTTTTGTCTTCCTTTTTGACACCAGAAAAAGTGTTTAACAGATGTCAATTGAGGTCTTAATTGAACATAAGATATTACAGTGTATCATAAGTAAATAAACAAACAAAAAACTATAACCCAAATGTTTGCTAAAATGTCCATACATTCACTTAATTTACATAAAGTTTGATACAATTTCAATTTAAAATTTGCCATTGTTTCTGCCATATAATTTGGGCAAAAAAAAAACTACTAAACTATTTTTCATTGTCATCTTATCATATATATTGAAAGTTGTATGCAATGGATACATTTAAAGGAATTCAACTTTGTTACCTGTTATGTTCCATGGCATCCTCCAGGGTTATAACTATTACTATAGTAAAGAAGCAGCGCTGAGGTACAAAGTTACCTAGAATCTGCATCTAATCGCTGAGACCTTCAAAACCTTCATAAACCTGCTGAAATCCACTACAAATCACAGACACAAAGGCACTTACCAAATATACATTCTATTAAAAATCTTTATCTATTTAATTAATTAATATTTTTAATTTGCAACACTTCCATGACGGTCCCGGGGCAGCCAAGAAAGGGAGCACTGGCACCATGTCTTATGCAGTGACCTGAGAGAAAAAAGATAGTAAATTCTGTCCAAAATAAACAACAGATAAAAACAAATCATGAAAAAAAGGAGGCAGCATTTTGAAAGGACAAATTGAGAAATTTTAGAACTTATTTTAGATTTTTTTTTAATTGCTTACACACAAGTACTCACAAGTACTATAGCTCCATTTCTCAAAACTCTACAAACAAAACCACACAACATCAAACATCTCTTACAAAAGCAAACACTTCATTCATAACTAACTCTTCTTAAAGTGTTGTTTTTGCATAGTAACTTTACACACAAACCATCAGATGATTAGCCATATATATGCCAAACTACACACAGATGTTATATTGTGCTATATTGTGTCTTTTGTTTCTTCAGTGTACAGTAGATGTATGTGCACAAATACACTGTATATACAGAATGTATGCATAATTGATCAACTTTACAGTTATTAAACTGAACTGAATCCACACTGAACTGACTTGAGCTGCTTTTCAGGAGAATTTGAATTTGTTATATTGTGAAGCCACTTTTGAGAATCGATTTGTTCGTGTAAGAAAATTATCTATATTTAAAACTTTAACGGCCGTCTGACGGAAGCTAGTTATTTTGGTCGACAAAGTTTTAAATATAGATATTTTTCTTACACAAACACATCGCTTCACTTCAGAAGGTCTTTATTAACCCCTGCAGAGCCGTGTGGAGCACTTTTATGATGGATGGATGGATGCACTTTGATGGACTTCAAAACATAAACTGCCATTATAAAGCTTGGAAGAGCCAGGACATTTTTAATATAACTCAGATTGTATTCGTCTGAAAGAAGAATATCATATACATGACTTGATGATGAGTAAATCATGGGCTAATTTTCATTCTTGGGTGAACTAACCCTTTAAGGACATCCTCCACACGACTTTCTTCATGAACGGCACCAAACCCATCAACCCCAGACGACCACCAAGCTCATAGCGGCACATAATGTAATCTGTTAAAAGTGGAAATTGAAGTTTACACATTTTACAGTTATTTACGGAAAGCCCAACATAGAAAATCAACATCTTACAATATCAGGCAATAACATTAGAGACTTAATTAAAATAAGTTTAATGCACTTATCATATCTTAAAACCATATGTTTTTTATTTGAAAGCATCCTATATATGACAGTAAATTATATGTAAAAAATATACATATATGAAATATTAATAATAAATTATGCCATTGATGGATAATTATATCTAGGTGAAAATGTGATTTTTGTTGTTGCTCACATACGATCAAATAGCATCAGTGCTGCTGCCTGATGATGGTGTCTCAATGATCTGCACTTCAGTCTGACCCGGAGAAACATCTCCAGATGCTTTCTGGCAGCTCTGAGGAAAGAGGTCAGTCTCCAGAACCTCTTTTTCCTCCTTCTCTTCTTCTTCTCCTACCTCCTCTGTCTCTCCCTCACCACCAGCATCACACCATCGCACGGATGAAGATGTTGCTCCGCCGTGTCGTTTCCGGGTGTTGGTGATCATACACCTCACCATCACTAACTCGAGAACTTCGCTGTCCCATCACTCTGATAAACTCTCGTCTTCAGCCTTGAGATGTTTTAAAGTCCCCCTGTGGTGCGAATCAAGTTTTTTTTAATGTTGTTTATATGTCTATGTGGTGTTTTTAAAGCTTTAAGACAAACCATGTGCAAATTCATAAGTCGACACCATTGCGGAGTATTTTCTCCTTAAAACTGCAGTGAACCAAAGACAGTCTCAAAAACACGCTTTTAAATCGCTGGTGTTTCTGACGTCACAAACTACCTTGTAACCAATCAGATCAACGTGTGATCGTCAACCAGTGGATCTCTGAGCTGAGTGAGTGAGTGGAGGCAGGGCTCATTTGCATATTCATAGAACCTCATATACTAAATGAGGCAAGAGTGTACAGTTACATTCAAGCTATTTTAAGGCATGAATAAAAAAGTTTTTTCAAGGAAAATGAGGTTTAAATATGAAATTGTTATATAATGAGTTTTAAGGGATACAATTATTGACTACAGGGGGACTTTACGGCCCGTTTATTAATGATTCCCTTTCAGGAGAAATATCTGATAGTGATAGGTGATATTACAAATAACAGTCCGTAAAGACAAAGATCATTAGCTGAATAAATACATCCAGTGAAAAACATATACTATAGCCTATCCTTCCGAAACCCAGACATTTTTACATGCCATTACATTGTTTAGACCAGGCATTCTCAACCCTGGTCCTTGAGGGCCACTGACCTGCAGAGTTTAGCTCTAACCCTAAATCAAACACACCTGAGCCAGCTAATTAAGCTAATTAAGCCTTTCAGGATTACTGGAAAGCTACAGACAGGTGAGTTTGATCAAGGTTGGACCTAAACTCTGCAGGACAGTGGCCCTCGAGGACCAGGGTTGAGAACCCTTGGTTTAGACTAAGAAACAAATGTTTTGTTTTTTTGTTTTGTTTTTTATTACATTTTTGAAAAAATATATTTTATTCTTGTTATTCTATATCCTCTGTAGTGGACACCAGGACTCAGTTGTTTAAAAAAAAACAAGAAAAAAAAAAAAACGTTTTTCACCAGTTTTTAGGTTTCAGGATTTATTTATTTTTTTTCATTCACCAGTTTTTAGGTTTCAGGATTTATTTATTTTTTTAACCAAACTTTTAATAAAGATGATTCTCAACTACGTTATGAAAGATATAATGGAATTAATTTATATACTATTTTACTTAATACAATATGTGGGTAAAATGGCCATAAATGGGTAGTGCCATTCAATACAATGTATACACTGCATCTAATTTGCATATTAATGTGTTCTTGGGGCAAAATGTAATGGAAAAAGAAGTGTAGTAGTGTACATGCAGGTAATATGTATATTAAAAAAATAGAAACATTGTGGAGACTATGTATTTTTATCCAAAATAGTAGGCTAAATATATAGTAAAAAAAAAAAAAGCAAAAACAAATGCATGAAACATAGGGTAAGAACACATAGGCCTATCATAACAGACAGTAGCTACACCTATGGATTGTATTTTAATTAGGCCTATATTCTTTGTAAAGTGTGACCAGCAGATGGAGACATGACTTCATCATGATCTCTGATACTGAGAACTGACTGTGATACTTCCCTACTTAGTAGGTGAAAAACATGATGTGACAATAGAAGTATGTCAGAATTCACAGTAGCCTACTCATAAAAGTGTAGCCAAAAAGTATTCGGACACTTTTTGGACTCTAATACTTTGAGCGTCTCCCATCATTCATCACTTTCAGAAACTAACATGCCCCGTTTTCTCGTCATGTCAAGTTAAACTTCTAGCGAACGCAGTGATTAAGTAAGTGAACAAAAATCTTTGAAAACTTGCGGTCTTTACGCCCACTTGAATACTTCGGACATACTGTACGTCATATAACTAGACAAGTGGTCAAGTGTGTGTATTTAGACAGGCCCAATGACACGCTTTCTCTGTTACTGTAGACTAGATATACAAGAACTCAAATATCAACGCCAACATAAAACCTTGACATGTGCATCGATATAAAATTCTTCTTCATGGTTATGTACAATGCAACTTATAAATGTGGGTGTATTTGTTTTAATAAATAACACAACATTTCCTCCTTTCTTAATCTAATAAAATCACAAACAGTTTGTTAGCAATGCAAAGTTTTAGCATTTGATGAAGCATGCTGGAATCTCACTAACTCTCTCTAAGCGTCTGTCTCCCCCTCGTGGTGAGTCAAGGAACATGTGATTTAATTCACATTATAGAGATTTTTTTATTTACTGTTACAGTTGAGTTTTCACACACCAAACAATATAACATCAACCTTTTTTTGAGGAAAAAATGCACAGCTAAAGCTAAATAGCCAAATACTTCAATAAATAATATCTCTATAAATGAGCAAATAGGCTTATTGCTGTGTTATCTACAAACATGCATTCATTGTTATGCCATACCAATTAAGCAAGACCATTTATGCATGTTTAGTTTGACATTGGGTGAAGATAAATTATTTTATTTTTTTTACCCAACACAATCTTTTTCAGAATTTTTGACTATCTAATAAGCATGTTGTCAAAAAAGCTCAATGTTTATTAAGTTGAATACATATTTTTTCCTGAGTAAGCAAGATAGAAATAATAGCATTATATTCAAATTCATTGAAGTAAAACGTGGCAGCTATAGGTTCCGTCTCTCTAACAGACAATCACGATATGGATCAGTAAAAAGTTGATTTTCGAGCAAATGGAGCCATAGAGGAATAACAGGTTTACTTTAACGATTGACACTGCAGATCTAGATTAAACCCGTCAGACCTCATTGAATGTGAGAGGACATACAAACATTCACCTTCTTGAAGAGTGACATTCCACTGTTAATTATTTCAAGTCAAAATTGAAGCCATAATTAAACAAGTCAAAATTGAAACAAATGTCAAAGCTGATGGGAAATGTTATGCAACAGCATTTCCATCCTCAATGGCTAGATTTGCTGATTAACTTTCCAGAATGAGGGATATTTTAATGGCAGGGATATTTTAATCCCCTATTTTAATATTTGATTTAAGATATAAATGAACCAGCTGAACTTCTTTCCTTGTATGAGTTACATTTTATGATATTATGGTCGTGTCTTTTGGATTTTTCTGAAGTTCAGCCTCACGCTGCTCGGCAGACCGGACTTGACCAGCTCCTGTTGTAGCTGAAATAAAGATTGACTGATAGATCAAAATTTATTGAATGTCTATTAATTAAAAAAGTTTTTTATATTATATATATTTTATATAATGCATATATATATATATATTCGGTCCATTAGTAAGTACAACTTACTTTCTCTAAAACATTCTCAATGTTTTCACTCTTTGTTAGGTCTGAAAATGAAGTAACTCTCAGTTGAACTCCTAAGATATTTTCTGAGGGAAACAAAGCACATGATTAATAATTAATGTTAAAAAGTGTTTACATTTTCATGCATACTTTATACTGAACATATCGAAGAGGTCAAATTGGAATATAATATTTGACTTGAATAATGAAGAATTTCACAACACTGCCTTGAAAACAGCTTGTTTGTTTGCAGGAACATTTAAATTTCAGCATTTGGCAGATGCTTTTATACAATTTTAGGTTGATTAAAAGGTTTTGAATGTGATTGAATCAAACTCATGACTTTGACATTGCCAAAACATCATATGATGCCACATAAAAAACAAACTAATAATACTAAAGATTCTAAACATGATGGCAATTATGTACCTTGTAGATTATTTTGATCTGGTCCACCGTCCACCCTGAAGGCCCATTGACCTGTAACATTTACATTACTGGAGTTCACAAGGTTTGGAATAAGACTCCCATTGATTGATCCAGGAATCACAAAGTAGTCCGTGGAGTTTACTGTGTCATAACCAGCCTGCACAAACAAGGAAATTACTAATTACTGAGACAGAACATCAAGAAGAGATAGGCGTATTTTGTTCTATTGATGTACAGTATGAGGCATGTTTTACCTGCACCCCATTATATGTCGCAGCGCAGTCACCATAATTCATGAGAATGAAAGACAAATCACCGCCCGAAATTAACACCACTTGAAACGATGCTTCCTGCAAAGTATGGGAACGCTGAATGTCACAGCAGCTCTGAGAATAATGTAACCTTGAGCCTGAAGGAGTTTTAACAAACTAACTTACTGTGCCTAAGTAATATTGGTATCCAACTCTATCCCAAGTAGCAACAAGGACCCAAGTAGCCGTGAAGCTCAGATCCGGGAAATACTGGTTTATATCCCGAGTGGCTTGAGTGAGCACACTTCCATTTGAGTACTGCTGATACGAGATGTTGCCATTCAAACTGACGTCAAAGTCTGTCCAGAGCGGAGCAATGATGTCTTCACTTCCATTGATGGGAAAGTTATTCGGGTAGTACTCTGACGAAGACTGGTTGAATGTAAGGTACCCGTTATTATTAACCTGGGTAATAAAAGATATTAGTCATGCATGTCACATTTTTTCTCATTCACCATTTGCATTAGCAAAACAACTGAATTCTCACATATGTCTTGTTGTATGTGCGGCCAAAGAACACAAAAGGTCTCCACAGGTCGACAAGAGTGGAGTTTTCATCTGCAAAAGCAATACCAACAGTGTCTCCCGCCACTGAGCCGAACGGATAGAATGCAACCGGCGCTGCAAGACAAACAAGTTCAAACTCCGATGACGATAATCTCAGTTCATGTTTTATATGTTCTAGTTCTAAGGTCAATAATTACCTGTCTGCGCTTTTGTCACCCTGCCTGCTGAAAAAAAAAAAAAAATCAAATAAATTTGAATACAATTTTAAATAGAATGTGATATTGTCTATATTGTCATTCCATGAAGGATATTATTCATGGTAAAACTCACTCAGCGAAAGGACTGATATGAACATCAGCAGATATTGTGAAACTGGAGACAATCCCATGATGAATCCCATGGATGAGGTCAAAGATACCAGAATTTCACTGATACAATTTCACAGAGTAACTAGACAAATCACAACAGAGCAAAGCAATATTAATACTTATATCATTTTTTGATTTTATAATAATTTTCTGTTATACTTTAACTATACAGATATACATAGACATAGCATCACAGAATAAGTTGTAAAACAAACAACGCTAGACAAAAAGTTTGATGTTTACCTCAGACGGCTTCATGGAATATGCGAGAAGCACCTTCTGAAAGGTCCAAATCGGGCCCTCATTATCATTGCACTGAGGGGAGTGACGCTTTCAGTGTCTGACAGTCACTGTCTGTCAATGCATTCTGAATAACCACAATGACTGAAATTCTCACTGAACAACTAACAATAAAAGTGAAAGAACTGCTTGACTTCACTTTAGATGACAACTAGGCAAACACTTGTTTTCTTCAAAAGTTCATCCCTTGAAATTGTGTCTGGGCTATTTCCATGTGCCAGATTAGATAAAGAAATCAAAAAGGTCATGGTGTAATTTGCAAAGAAAAACGGGATATAATGCATTCTTGCATAATTTAATTATGTTGATGTGTGAAAAGTCCCACAACACGCTTTACATGAAAATCAAGAGATACTGATCGAGGGAGTGACTTTATTGCGACAGACACATGTTATTTTGCTCACAGCTGATTGGTCCAATTTCGTTTTGACATCTCTTCGCTAAGTCACTTTCATGGAGCCTAAAACTCATGGTTGGCAAAAACTAAACTAAAACATTCCTGGCTATCCACCTACACTGCCTTAAAGGAGAAGTTCACTTTTAAAATGAAAATTCTGTCATCATATACTCACCCTCATGTTGTTTCAAAGCTGTATGAATTTCTTTCTTCTGCTGAACAGAAAGGAAGATATTTAGAGGAATATCAGTAACCAGACAGTTTTTGGGTCCCAATGACTACCATAGTATATTTTTTTCCTACTATGGTAGTCATTGGGACCCAAAAACTGTCTGGTTACTGACATTTTTCTAAATATCTTCCTTTCTGTTCAGCAGAAGAAAGAAATTCATACAGCTTTGAAACAACATGAGGGTGAGTATATGATGACAGAATTTTCATTTTAAAAGTGAACTTCTCCTTTAAAGGCCTTGGATCTCTAGACAGGCTTAATGAGTGTGTTGCAATTCAGATGTTATGTCCTTAATTCTGACAGACTTTACCCCCACCTACTGGACGAATTTAACATTTCAGATGAAGATTCTTCTTTTTCTTCTACTTTTTTAAACTTCATTTGTTATGGCACACCAAATCAGGTTTCCTCAGCTGTGCCTTAAACATAAGTGGGCCAAGTAAAATATTTTATTTGCCAACAACAACTGTTCCACCAACTGTTTCTGCGTGTTCTCGACTTCTTATTTATATACACAAACACACAGATAAATGTTATATAAAAAAAGATCAAATGCACAATCAAGCTTTGAATAAACTTCAAAAAAGGGAGGAGAAACTGCTTCCCTTATTTTTTTGTGGTTGACGTCAAAGCTTGTGTATATCAGACTGGTATTTTGGCACAAAATCTAGAAGCAAGTCAGATTGCCAACATAAACATGACATGCCCTCATTGTCAAAAAACAAAACTGTAAAATTGTGACCCAGACTATGTTTAATATGAGGGGTTGGCACTTTGTTATGCTGCCAATTGATGTCCAGAAACCAGCTGAAAGCTGCTGTCTTCAGGTCCGGTTAAAAATATATTACACAGTCATTTCTATGAGAACGATACATGCACATATTTTCGATATGGATGAGTAATGCTTCTGGTAACTGGAGTTGTAGACAAAGAACAGGTTTATTAGTATTGTTCACATGCTACAGTTCAAAGTTTAAACCCCTGATACTTGTTAAAGATATCTGATAACACAAAGCATTATAGAAAAAAAAAAAAAAAAAAAAAAAAATGAATGAATGATTATTATTCAAGATAAATTAAGTTGGAACATATGATTAATGTAATGAATTATTTCATTATCTAATTTTATCATATTCACATTGTCATTTTTTCATCATATGTATATATGCTCAATTATTATTATGTGAGAGAGTAATAAGTTCAAGGGTGAGAAAATATAAAGGTTCCCTTTCTGCGACATTCTTCTCTTTATCAGTTTCTACATCTTCAAGGTCACAATTTGCAACTTTAAGTCCCTTCCATGTATTACGGCTGTGTCTTTTTGAGGTTTCTTAACTTCATCTTAAAAACACTTAGCACTCCATAATTGACCAGCTTTTGTTGTATCTGAAACAAAGATGGACAGATAGATCAAAATGTATTTCCATTGTAAGATAAGAGACCGTTTTTTTTTTTTTCTTCACTCAGGCAGAAATGTGCTTTTGTGTGAAAATTGTGACTTACTTGCTGCAAAACATCCTCAACGTTTCCACGCTGTGTCAGGTCTAAAAATGACTTAATTTTCAGTTTAACTCCTATGACATTTTCTAAAAGGAAACACACATAATAAGGCATAATAACACACACACACACACAAATACAGTATATATATATATATATATATATATATATATATATATATATAGACGCAGAGAGAGAGAGAGAGAGAGAGAGAGAGAGAGAGAGAGAGAGAGAGAGAGAGAGAGAGAGAGAGAGAGAGAGAGAGAGAGAGAGAGAGAGAGAGAGAGAGAGAGAGAGAGAGAGAGAGAGAGAGAGAGAGAGAGAGAGAGAGAGAGAGAGACCGATAATCCACGATAAGGCCAAATAACAGCCGTTCTGATATAGAGCCATAACGCATGGCTACTTGTGTGACATTGCGTTCATACAACAGTTTGACGACACAAGTGTGTAAATAATTAAAGGTCCCATGACATGAAAATTTCACTTTATGAGGTTTTTTAACATTAATATGAGTTCCCCTAGCCTGCCTATGGTCCCAACTCATCCAAGGTGGTGAAAACAAGCCCTGGGTATTTTTGAGAAAATGAAAGCTCAGACGGGCGAATCTAGAATCTTCCCTTTATGTCGTCATGATACTGGTAGAACATTGCATGCTGAGAAACGCTCTCAGCCAATCAGAATCGTGAACCAGAACAAAGTGCTGTATGCTGTCACACTTACTCGGTCTGTGTCGTATTAGTTTCACTTTCACAGACTTTATTCATTGTTTCCTGCTTTCCTTTGTTCTGTTCCCACCACTTGTTTGCCGTCTGGGTTACGAATATGATTTGTCATTCTGTTCAGCTACTGTATGTTCACCTTATCATTGTCAGTAAGTTCCTATGTTTTCAGTGTTCTTATATATACACAGTGTAAATATAGATACGCTGCTGCTGCGGTAGAGCGAGTAAGGGACTTGCTACTGCCAATACATACACAACATGCTGCTGTGATCAAGTAAGGACATGCTGCTGCTGTACAATATAGCGTATGAATTACCTGTAGCAGATCAATACAGGAGCTGGGGAAGGTGGAGGGTTTCTGAAAGCGCGCTGCATTAAGGCAAATGCTACCCAAGTATTTGAGGGTTGAGCAGCGGGCTCATTGGCTACTGATACGGCAGGAACCAATCAGCTGCCTATAGATAATGATATTATTAGGAACAGGTGAGTAAAAGGACCTATTAGCCTGCACCAGTTTTTCATGCCAGAACGTAGCACTTTTGACTTTACAACTTTGCAGAACGTTTACATTCACAAACAGCTATATTACTGCATGAGAGGGAATATTCGAAAAACCATAATGGGGCACTTTAACTAATGTTAACACATGAGACCATGGGACATGCACAATCATACACCCGGCACAATGCGGTGGCAGGCGCGACGCAAGTGTTCTTTGCTAGTTTCAGCCCGACGCAGTTATCATTTTTACATCCCTTTTTTTTTACAATGAAGTAAAAAAGCTATTACAGCTTCACTGAACAGATCTGTGTATCACTGCACAACACCCTAAGCAACAAAAACCAATGATATACTGTTAAAACAGTTCCATGTCTTATGTGTTTCAGCCTTAACTATTTATTATTTATTTAATGAAGTCTCACATTCTGGCGTCATGTTATAAAAAATGGGAACAGTTCCTTGTCTCTGTTTTTATTTGAGCTCCATCAGATGAGGCGTTACATTTAGGAACATTCTCCTGCCATTTACTGTCACTGGCAGGGACTATTTTAAGCATGGCATCTAATGATTAATGGTTGCAAATAAAGTAACATATCAATAGCCTACATATATATTTTTGTCTATATAAATAGTGTTGTGAATGCAGTCATGACTGAAGGGGTTGAAGGCTTTGCGTCTGTCCTAATAATGTCCTTCAGCCATGACTGTGTTCACAATACAGCACGGCCCCTCATACCTTATTGCTTACTTATCTATTCTGTAAAGTACATAAAAGTATTGCATAGGGATATGATGAGTCATCTATAAATCACAGCATTATTATTACCTGGTAGAACTGTGGAGGTGGTTTCTGAAAGAAAGACATTTTATCGGTTAATGGATTATGTTGTCTGCACTCTTACACTAACATAGAAATAAGCTCATGACAAATTACCTGGTATGGTTGCTGTGGTTTCTGTTCCCTATGTACAAACTATGTACTGCTTATAGTAATTACAATAACTGGGTAGTATGTACTAACCCTGAACCTACCCTTAAAACCAACCCATGGTTACCCTACAGTATATTGGCCAGTACTTTCCTAGGTAAGTACACTGTACTGTACGTACACGTAAGTGCACGTACAGTAAAATAAAGTGAAACAAACACTTCTGTAAAGTATATTAAAATGTTTCGTATCATCCATCACTCAAAACTGTTCAACTTTAACAACATAGGTGACGTTTTTAGAAAAACTGGTCTGAAGGATCTAAGGATTCTCAATAGCAACCTGTTAGTGTCTTACTTTGAGAGAACAAACACATCTGTGTTGTGTTTTATTTACTTTGTTTTTATATGATTCAATTTTATAATAATTTATAATCATTAGCAATGTATGTCATTGTCAATTGATTTATCATTTAACCCTTTATTCATATTATTTGATTTACATCATTTATTCATATTTTTTTGTATTATTATTTATTTGTCATTTTATGTTTTTATAGTTCATATTACTTATATTTATTTCCTTGCTCTTGCAATGCTTGCTATTGTTGTTTAATCTTATGATTGTGAGGTTTTATAGGATTTTTGTCTTCATGAGTAAGAGTAGGACGATGTTGTGAAGCAGTAATTTTCCATTGTTTGTGCATTGCTATAATAGCACTTGTTGGATTTGTACTGATCAGATGAAGTCTGAGCATTGAGTAGTGTAACATCTAGATGAAGTCTGAGCATTGAAACATACACAACTAAGATTATTCAATAAAATCTGCTCTTTTTACTATCATCACTTCATCTCCTACTTCTGCTCTTTTCTGGCTTTCTCAGTCAAACTCTCAGGCTAATAGAAGACTGATTTCTTCTGGCAGGGATCAGTGTCCGGGGTCGGATCTAATATAGGCTATTTGATATTTTTGAAGTGGAGATCCATCCGATCTAACGAATTCTTGGGTCTATATTTACCTATAGCCTGTATTGTTGTTGTTGTTTCATTTGTTGTTTGTGCCCTGGCTGTTAAAGAGAAAGAGATTATTAAATTCAGAAACACAAAATTGTATAGTCTTTGCCACATAACGCCCGTTTTCCTTACTTTACCCCTGTCTATGTTAGTCCACAGCCCCCCACCAGGGGGTGCTGATGCTATGACGAGGGGGGCTGCAGCCCCATTCCCGCGCCACCTGCTCCTGTAGGCCGCATACGCACTGCATGTATGTGAGTATGTGTGTGTGAAATGTATGTGTGAAACGGGCGTAAGACTGACAATCTAACAGAAACTAAACCTTACTCAGTGCCAGGACTGATATGAACACCAGCAGAAGCTGTGAAACCAGAGATAATCTCATGATGATGAAGTCAGAGTTAAAACCAGCATGTAGGAGTCCTTCTTCTGTAATCAGGGGGAGATGTAGGCTATTATTCTCATTATATAGATTTTAACCTTGAATAAGGTAAGTGATAATAACTTTATTAAATATTTTCAACTTTTAAATATGATTGTAGGAGCCACTTTTGAAGCGGTTGGAATAAATCCAATATTCTAAAGGTCCCACTTTATTTTTATCTTTAACAAACCAAAAAAATATTTTTATTTGTTATTACTAATAAATAATGGTAAATATTTATTGAACACATTTTGCTGTTTAAAAAAATCATAAACATATTAAGCTACTTGATTTGCTAATTGCTTTACATTAATTTATTATATTTATAGCAATATATACCCATTATTATAATATTATTATTAGTTTAATCCATTATACAAGTAAGGATAAATTGTGAGAGAATATAGCTTATGGAGAGTAACATTAAATAGAAAGATTGGACTTACCGTTCTTCTAAGCTGCTCTTGCACCTGTGGTGGGTTAGGAGGAAGTTTGACTGATAATTACTAGCACTGCCTACAGAGAAAAAAAATTCCTGGCATGGAAGAATGTTTTTTTTTTTTTTGGAACACAGCCAGCAACAGGCCTGTATACTCTTCACATCTCTATTACCTAAAAAAAAATAAAAAATGTCATCAAATGTCTATCACACTGTTACGGATCTATGAGGAAGGACTCAAATGCAGAAATTAGTGATCAGGGGTTTATTTGAAAGACAGCAGACAAGAGGTGAACAGTTCAAACAGTAGGCAGGGATGAGGCACAAAGACAGGCAGGCTGAGAGAGCGACCGCTGAATCCAGCCCAGGATGACAGTAGGCGGGAGGGTAGACACAAAATGGTGGCAAAAGATATGTTCAAGCACAACACAAACATAGAGACATGAAACAAAGACAACACAGACAAAGCTGCCAGGGCAGAATCCTGACACACACACACCCTGAGAATGTCTGCGCAGAAAGCGTGCTCAGAAAAAATAACAGTGACAGTGTAGTACTATGTAATATTTAATGCAAATGGATTTAATGCCCCAGCTCCTTTTACACAAATAAAGTACTTGAGTAAAAGTACAGATACCCTAATAAAATAGTATTGAAGTAAGTACTTCTTTTCAATTTTACTTGAGTAAAGGTACAAAAGCCCTTGATTTTTAATGTATTTAAGCATTAAAAGTAAAAAGTACTGATCGATTAATGATTACTTTGTAATTTAGACTTGTATACTTTTATATTTAATAATTTTAGATTATATATTTTATATAATCCTATTGGTTAAAAATACCTGGGGGAGGGGGTCTGACATCATTATGAATTATTATGAATTGTCAAGTAGCCAGTCAGTAAGAAAGATTAGTGGATGCAGATACATAATAAAACAAAGTTATATTTTCTTACCAAGACTTGTCATACGCTATCAAAACATTAAATTAAAAATATCAGTTTCGGTAACTGATATCTCAATGTGTTGACAATATAAAAACAGACGTCACATGGGGCAAAATGCATAACACAGGCTAGATTTTTATCATTTGAAACTGATATGATACACATAATGTGGAAATGTCTGCATTCCAGCCGGCTTCAGCTCACCATTTACAGCTGATTTAGTTCACAAATAACTGACAGTCGTGACCTAAATGCGTGACCCTTTTCACTGACTGTGATGATGCAGTTTTTAAATGTATGTACGTTTATAACACATAACTTTGTTTTATAGTAGGCTTTGCATCCAATTAGAAAAAAAACTAGAGAGAGTGACAATATAATTGGCATATTTCTCTCTTCTGACTGCTGTACAGGATTTTAGGACAACTCAAAACACATCTGTTTTCAATAGCTTTTAATCAGTGACAATTTGATTAAACTATATAATTCAAAATAATATATTAATTTTAAAATGTATCATTAACATGACAGTAATTTATAAGTAGCCGTTGTTAAAATAATAGCCTAGTAATGAAGCAAAACAGTAACCTTAGCAAAAAAAGTAAGACTAGGCCTGTTTCCAAGTCCACTAGCAAGCAGCGGCATCGGGTAATCGCACATCAGCTACTACAAACAACTTTATAATGTCTTAAAGGGATAGTTCACCCAAAAATTAAAATTCTGTCATCATTTACTCACCCTCAAGTTGTTTCAAATTTGTAAGAATTTCTTTTTTCTGCTGAACACAAAAGAAGATATTTTGAAAAATGCCTGTAACCAAACAGTTGATGGACCCCATTGACTTCCACAGTATTTTTTTTTTCTACTATGGAAGTCAATGGGGTCCATCAACTGTTTGGTTAGAGACATTTTTCAAAATATCTTCTTTTGTGTTCAGCAGAAAAATAAATTCTTACAGGTTTGAAACAACTTGAGGGTGAGTAAATGATGACAGAATTTTCATTTTTGGGTGAACTATCCCTTTAAAGGGACTTTGCTATAAACTTGTTGTTTATTCATTCGTCATACTATATTATTTCTATCAACTTATTAAGCCAAATGCCTTTGTAAACAAGCCTAATTTATTTTTAAGGACAAATATTTACAAAGATGAAAAAAAAAAAATTTTTTTTTTACATTTTGTAATATGAAAGTGACCTTTCACACCACTGAGGTTATTTAGTGTTTAAAAGGGAACGCAAATAGTTCACAATTGGGTCAAGTATTTGTCTTAAGTATGCTTTTAGTAAACCAAGTTGAAGAGGATATAGCGCAGTAAGTATCCCACAAATACTTGAATCATCTTGAAAAACTCTTAAATGACAGACTCGCAGAAATAGATACCTGGTTTAAATGTAACATACTATCGCTAAACATTAGTAAAACCTTTTATATTATTTTTCGATCAAGTGGTCATAAGTACAGTGATTGTGACATTAATTTAAACATAGATGGTAGAGCTATTCAAAGAGTGGACGCAATAAAATTTCTTGGAATACATATAGATCAATTCATAAACTTTAAGGAACATATTAACGAGCTGGTTAAAAAACTATCTAAAATTGTGGGTTTGTTCTTTAAAGTGAGACACGTGCTCCCCTCAGACGTGCTCTTGTCTCTGTATTAGGACTCTGTTTGAGCCTCATTTGATTTATTGTAATATTATTTGGAATAATAATACTTACCCTACTTATACTGAGAAACTCTTGATATTACAAAAGAAAGCCATAAGAGCTATTTCATGGTCCACACGTAACTCTCATACAAATGCTCTCTTCCATATGGCCTACTAAAGCTTCCTGAATGTAACTTTTACCAAAATGCATGTACAATGTACAATGTTGTTAACAGGTTAAACATTAGATTGTGTGAGCTCATTCCATTATACACCATCTCACACATACTACACTAGACATAAGCTGCTCTTAAAAGGTAAATGTAGGAACCTAACAAAGTGCTAGGTTTAGTTTATGTTACAGTGGTCCACAATTATGGAATGAACTGGATACTAATTTAAAACAATCTGTTTCATTATCTATATTTAAAAAGAAACTAAAGCAACAACTACTGGAGAGATATAAACCCGAGTGATTTGCGGCTGAGGGTTAAACCCCTTTCACTTGGTACAAGGATCAATTCAAATTGAGGTACAAAGGTACAGTGACTGTCATTTTTTGTCTGCTTAAGGTAACTGTATTCTAAATTCCTACAATTTAAAGAATGGTTGTCCTGGCATCTAAAGTTGGACCGCTCACATAATCCTTGCCAGGTGGTGGGGTGGTGTTGGTGGTGGGATGGACCCCTACTTATAAGCTATTGCTTCTTGGGAGTCCATTTTTTCCCAATAGAACACAATTGTTTTTCCTGATCAGTTGTTGGGTAGGTTACTTTGAACTGTGGTGTGTACTATAGTAGCTGCAGCTGAAATGTAATGTGTTTTGTACTGCATAATTTATACTGCTTTGAAAATGTAACTGAGTAACTACTTGCATTTGCTTAACACATTTGCATTGGCAAGATATACTGAAATGGTAGCGATGCCACCAAGCCGGTGTACAGCCAAAGATTTCCTTTTCCTCATTCTCTCATGTTTTGTTTTGACGTTGGCTATAAGCTCCTGCAGATAACAGTATTCAGCTTGAGTTGGCATGCTGCATCTTATTTGTTTGTAACTCGTGTTACTTGAATTGTGATGACTGATATATTACCATATTTTGTGTGGGTAATATGTTGTAGTCCTTGGCTGCTGAAAAAGTCATATATTTTGTAACTTGTCACTTTTGTAAAATGCTACAACTGCTTCATAGCAACAAATGCAATGTGTGAAATTGTGGAAATAAACTAAACTAAACTAAAGGTTTAATTTAATTGTTCACATGATTCAGATCAGTTTGATTAGTTTTAAAACCTTGCAAGATATCTGATAATACAAAAGTATAATGAGAAAAGGGAAAAAAGAGAATAAATTATTATTATTCAAACAATATGAACAGAAAAAAGTTGGATCAAACACAATTAATAGTTTTTTTTTTTTTTTTTTGATTATTTGGATTTGTACATTATGTGGATTTATTGTGCATTCCATAGGCTACTTCGACCACATTAACAATGAGGAAGTCCTGCGACGAAGCAATACCAAGCCTTAGTACAATGATTACATGCCGCGGCTGTCTGGACACATGCAATGTAGAGTTGAAGTAAACTGCTATGTACACAACATGTGGTTTAACCTACATATCTGTTTTCTTTATAAATCAAAAAAATCTAAATAGGCAAATACTTCAATAAATAATATCTCCATAAATGAGCAAATAGGCTTATTGCTGTCATCTACAAACATGCATTCATTTTATGCCATACCAAATTAAGCAGAACTGTTTGTGCATGTTTAGATCGACATCAAATGTACAAAAGTAGGTGAATGAAAAAAAACAAAAAAAAAACATAAAACCAAAAAAACATCCTTTTACCCAACATAATCTTTTTCTGCCTTTGAGGCATGTTGTAAAAAAAGCTCAATGTTTGTTTAGTTGACTGAGCAATTAATGTAGAAATAATAGCATTATATTAATTAATTCACTGGAGTAAAACAGTATGGCAAATGCAAAAGAGGAATAACAGGTTTACTTTCACTTTTGACACTGCAGATCTAGATTAAACCCGTCATACCTCATTGAATGTGAGAGAACATATAAGCATTCACCTTCTTGAAGAGTGACATTCCTCGGTTAATCATTTGCTCTCAGGTCAAAATTGAAACAAATGTCAAAGCTGATGGGAAATAATATGCAACTGCATTTCAATCCACAATGACTTGATTTGCTGATTAACTTCCCTGAATGGGGATGTTTTAATGACAATGATATTTGATTTATGATATTAATGAACCAGCTGAACATTGTTTCTTGTATGAGTAACATTTTATGATATTACAACCCATTCTCACTCCCAAGGCGTCAAAAATTGAAGCATCAAGCGTCAAGCGCCCCTCGGCGTCAGTCTATGGAAGAATTTGAAACTCCGTTGCTTTCAATGGGACACCTGTGGCGTCAACCATAGACATTATAAAAACATATTGTATTTATACATATACATACAATACTATTGGCCGCGTTGGAACGTTGCTGCGACACGTCCGCCAAATTGCTGAGGGCAAAACTGCGCTATAAACAAATGCAAGTAAACGGGTGAGCTGCGGTTTTTCTGGATAAAAACAAAAATACTGATTAGGCTACATTTATCAACCGATTTCAGTGGTTTGTACGTGGTGTACAAAAAGTTCCATCTCTTAAAATCTCAATAGTTACACTTATAAAATATTCTTTTAATAAGGAATTGTCAAAGCTCAGGCTTGTCATGTATTTGGCTTTTTATTCTTGGAATTGTGAAGACCCCTATACTGATATATAAAATTAAATTTTCACATTCAATGAAATGGCAGGACGGCAGGCTGCTTTCTTTATTTTTATAGCACTAAAATGATAGATATTTACAGATAGATACTCTAAAATTTAATATACAATAACAAAGATAACTGATGGATCCTTTATGGTAATATGATATTGTACCACTAGTGCAATGCAAATAGTAAATATAAGATAAAGTGATAAGTAATAGTAAATAGTTTAGTGTATAGTCAATAAAAAAAAAAACAGTATACAGCAAATAAAATAGTAATGAATATTATACTTATATAATATCATAAGTACAATAACATAATAATAATAATATATTGATAATAGCATATAGTTTATGTATAATACTATAATATAGCAATAGAATATGAAATATCAATGAAAGAATATAAACAATAAAAAAAGTTAAATAGTGACTAGTGAATAGTACAATAATTTAACAGCGTAACTATAATAGATTTATAATCACAAGTGGTATAATATTATAATACAATTTTTTTTTTAAATAAATAAATAATAATAATAGCAAATACAATGTAATATCAATTGCAGAATAATATAGACAATAATAAAAATAGTAAATAAAATTGTGACTAATAGGCTACCTACCCGAAACAAATACTTGTCATAAAAGTCGGTTTTAAGAAAATATAGAATAGATGAATATTTAGATTTCAGGAAATTTACTTTATAATATAAAATATAACATTTAAGCTAAAACTATAATATAAATCATATCAACTCATGTCTCAATTTTCAAAGCTAAGTTAACTAGCGACATCGCTAGCTCTTTAAGTCTGACACCGGTGGCCAACTAATGTTACTATTACTAATTATATAATGACCAAATACAACCAGAAACAAATGTTCAGTCTTCCTTGTGAAAGGCAATTCCCCGAGACCTGTTTTCAATTGTGCGGCGATTTGTACAGCCCCAAGCAGCACACGAAGCGGGCATTCTCCCGTAATGAGAGTTAGTTGCCCTCCACAACTTGAAAGTTGCCCTCCGCAAAATGGCGGCGCCGTTGACGTACGATCCAGCGGCCAATATGGCGTCTATGTATTTATTATGTCTATGGTTGAGCATATCAGTTGTATGTTATTGCTCTCAATAACGTTATTGCACTCAATAACGTCCACTATGGTTTCGGACACCACTACAAATGGCTGTCCCCTCAAATAGTGCCCTATTTAAGGGTATAGTAGGCGATTTCGGACACAGCCTTACCTGGCTATCCACCTAAATTGCCTTCATAGTATCGGCCTCAGATCTCTAGACAGGCTTAAAGAGTGTGTATAGCAATAGGCTCTATGCACGATCGCTTCTGCGTTTTGGCTCAGCCTGCCCAGTTACATCCGGTGCTGTGCCGGAAGCCGTTTTTGCATTCGGTGGAGATAATGGCAAATTACACTCGCTGTTTACAAGAACTTCCTGCGGTTAACGTGAATGATGTTAACAATATTGTAAAGCAGTTAGCTGTCACACCTAAAAGAGAGAAAGAGAGGGGCTTTAAATTATATATTTTGAGCTACATCGACAACTTTGAGGGTGAGTATTCTCTCATATCATGCGAAATCCGACTAGCGAATCGGTTTCTAAAATCGTTGTCTCCGTTTCTGACCAGTTCATACCAGTCTTTGTATTATTTGATCTATTTAGTTAAACATATAGTTTTACATACATTTGAAAAGTGCTTGTTTGTGCAATGTACATACAAATTTTGGAGTGTGATTGTTACTGACTATGAGTAATTTCTCAGTTTCCAGTAAAGATCAGTTCTCAGGAGAAATCAGCGTGAGGGCGACATGTTTCAGGTCAATGAGGAAGTCAGAGAAGCCCCATAGATTAAGACGTGGACCCTCAGCCGAGCAATGGACTGTGTCTTCCTCACCTCATCAGCCGTCATCTGTAGCATGGCACACAGTCATCAACAAGAAAACCTTTGTCGACCATTATTGCCACTCCAGGTTTCAACAGAGACAATCCCAGACTGCTTAAAAAGCTCCTTGTCACTGATAGATCCTGCATACAGGGATGACACAAAGGTGACCACACCATGTGGTGCCATGTCGATTAACCCCTTGAAGGTGCATTGGGACTTGTAATTGGAGAAGACTTCACTTTGAAGTAGGAGAGAGGATGGAGTTTGGCTTCCGTGCAGTCGTTCACCACTTGTGTGTCTGGGTAGTCCTGGAACTCATTTGGTAGATGAGCCTTGACTTCCTCCTCAGACATCCATATGCGGACATAGCCAAGAACGGTGTACAAAAAAATGGCCCAGGTTGTAATATTTCGGCTAACTGTAGACTGATAAATGTTGAATCTTTGGGCCAGATCCCGCTGTGTTAGACCAACTGAGAGGTGGATCATGAAGAGGAAGAATTCATCAATGGGCTGCAGGGACTGACCCTATAAAAATAACAAGGTTTGCAATATACATAGGCTGAGCTTTCACTGAAAATGTAAAATTAAGTTTTATTTTTCTATTTCTTTATTTACCCATGCACTGCCTCTTGTTTCAGCTTCACTCCTCATTGTAATTGCTCTTGCTCTGGTCACACGAATCATGTTGTGGGATGCAGGTTCAATGAGTTTCCAGAAAGTCATTAAATACCTGTAAGTCATGAATCTAAATGAGATGCAAGACATGTTTATATACATACACACACACACACACACACATATATACACACAAACACATACATATACATTTACACACACATACAGACATTTTAAAACATACCTAGTGTAGAACCTTATATCATCGTTGGAAGCTGCAAATCGCCCCAAACAAAATCTTTGACTGACTGACAACTCCTCCACCTGTCTCATTAGTTGCTCCACCTTTTTATGGAGATCTTCAGTCTGATCCAGTGCATTATCAACTGCCGCCGGTTCTGGAACTGAACAATAATCATATAATAACAATAATATATAATAACAATAATCAATAATCATGATAATGGGACCTCATCCACTTGAGTGTGGGTGTGGTAGTGCAGTGGATAAGACACATGCCTTTGGTGTGAGAGACCCGGGTTCGAATCCACTGTGAGACACCAATGTGTCCCTGAGCAAGACACTTAACCCCTAGTTGCTCCAGAGGCGTGCGACCTCTGACATATATAGCAATTGTAAGTCGCTTTGGATAAAAGCGTCAGCTAAATGAATAAATGTAAATGAGTGTAAACCTCCCTTCTTTGCCATACTCCGGTTTTACTCCCTTTTGCAGCAAGCGACGCCCTTTAGGGGTCGATGGCTCAATCAGATCATCACTTTTAAAGTGACGACTGCAGACCCTTGTGTGAGATGTGATGTTAAATCTCTCATGTCGAATGTTGTGAATCCACACTCTGCGTGTTTCTTCATCCACAGAAAAAGTGTGGAAACTCAGTATAGAGTTAAACTTTGAGGAGGCCTCACATAACGGGACACAACAATGTTTAGCCAAACTACTGTCTTTAGTCCATGAGCCAGGGCCCCAAATTTGGTCCATCGGTATCAACGGGGGGGCAAATGCTATCATTGTTTTTTGGCAAGGTATACACCCCTAGTATTAGAAAAATCACGATAGCAGTGAAGGGGTGGTAGCGAAATCACTTTTTTCAGCTCATGAAGTTACTAACCCCCTGAAATAAATTCCGTTTTTGAAATCTGGTGTATATCTGGTTGAGGCTCATGCTAGGGATATTGTCAATAATCTATAATATGGTGCTTGGTATCGTTGGAAAGGGGACCTTTTAGGCTTTCATTTAAGCCCAGTATTGAATCTGTCTGACAGACACAGAGGTCACATGACTTCTTTAAACCAGAAATAACACACATTTTTCCACAATTTCTGCCTAAACTGTATGCTTTCTTTAATCCCTGTGGCATGAAAGAACACCACGGACACAAAACTCAACAACTTCAATACTCAAGGCACTCTGATGACTCAGAAAATGTATAATATACCTTTACTATTTATTTGTGAGAGCCTTAAATTAGACTTGTGCAGCCAGCACAAGTCTTCAAAATAGAATAGAGCCAATAGAATGGACAAATAGCATACCCTATTAGCCCAGGGCCAAATGGCCTATTTATTCATGTACAGTTGTACTGATGTACTGAGTTGTAATGGTGTTGTCAACATAACATTTGTAAGTGGTTTAACAAAATGTTTCTATCATGCATTTTGATATTCACCCACTTTCAGTTAGAATGTCAGAAAGTAGCTCATGCACTGAATGTTGATGGATTTTGACAGTTTGACAAGGTTTTGTCAGTTTTGTGAAAAGATTGTTGGTTCAGTTGACTGGTTATAACAACACTACCAACTATGCCATCTTCAATCAACTTCCATTGAGTTCCAGGGGTATTAAATGTAAGTACAAAATATTTTTTCTCTTGTGCTTGTGAATTGGTGGGTAATAGTAGCAGTAGCTAATGTAAGCTTGGTGTTTTTAGCAGGCTAGCTATCTAGCAGGCTAGCTAGCTTGCAGGTTAAACAGTGTAACAGTAACTGCTACAGTGCAGTCAGGGCTCTCAAGTGTCACGTGACAGTCACTCATTTCGGTCTTTTGTCACGCCCTCTCGCCACACATTGTATTTCTCACGCGGAAAAAATATTTATAATATATTTAATATGCCGCAGCGCCCAAAATGTCTCTGGCCGCGCCAGTCTCATTATGGAACCGGCAGGAATCAATCGCTGTAAAAATATATTATTGTCTATCCATTATAAAAGTGCATCTATCCATTATCCATTATAAAAGTGCATCTATCCATTATAAAAGTGCATCTATCCAATATAAAAGAGCATCTGTCCATCATAAAAGTGCATCTATCCATTATAAAAGTGCATCTATCCATTATAAAAGTCCATCTATCCATCATAAAAGTGCATCTCTCCATCATAAAAGTCCATCTATCCATTATAAAAGTCCATCTCTCCATCATAAAAGTGCATCTATCCATCATAAAAGTACATATATCCATCATAAAAGTGCATCTATCCATCATAAAAGTGCATCTCTCATCATAAAAGTGCATCTGTCCATCATAAAAGTCCATCTATCCATCATAAAAGTCCATCTATCCATTATAAAAGTCCATCTATCCATTATAAAAGTCCATCTATCCATTATAAAAGTGCATCTGTCCATCATAAAAGTCCATCTATCCATCATAAAAGTGCATCTCTCATCATAAAAGTGCATCTATCCATTATAAAAGTGCATCTATCCATCATAAAAGAGCATCTGTCCATCATAAAAGTGCATCTCTCCATCATAAAAGTGCATCTATCCATCATAAAAGTCCATCTATCCATTATAAAAGTGCATCTATCCATTATAAAAGTGCATCTATCATTATAAAAGTGCATCTGTCCATCATAAAAGTGCATCTGTCCATCATAAAAGTGCCTCTATCCATCATAAAAGTGCATCTATCATCATAAAAGTGCATGTCTTCATGTTCATTTTATGAAGTATACTTAAGTAATTTTCAAGTATATTTTTTAAGTATACTTTATGAAGTAAGTATACTAATATCAATGTGTACTTGTAGTAAACTTGTGTACTATTTCAATACTGCTTGGGACTAAATTGGCCCACTTTTAGTATTTTTATTATTTGTAAGAGTAGTAAACTAAGTACACAACTAGGTTTCTCATTTGTAATGCATCTGTACTACAAGTGAACTTATAAGTATACTAGTAGTTTACTATTTTAATACAAGGAGTAAATTTTTTAGTTTATGAAAGTACACACGTAGTTTATACTGCAAGTATACTTGTAAGTTTTCTTTAAGTGAACATAACATTATACTTATAGTTTACTATTTATATATTATTTTGCACTTGAAAAATACCTTTAACTGTACTTTAATTTTAAAAACATTTTATTAGCTTCATGCATCCTTTTTTAATCAACACTTGAATGTCAGTAAGTTTCATAAAGAAAGGCAACATTTTAAACAAAAAAGTATAATTAGAGTAAATTGCTATACACTACCATTGGACTAGCCTACACAAAAATTCATATATGCAGAATTAGAAACATATCTGTTTTATATCAATATTCTAATCAATATTTTCAAAAAATGTAAGTTTCATAAGACTGTATATGTAAAAACTATGTAAAAAAAGTATATTTAATTGACTAATCAATCAAAAGAGTTAACAGAACTACAAGACAAGAATACAAGAATTCAAATACTTTGAATTCTTAATTATTCTTAAGTATACCTGGATCAAAAGATTGAGTTCAAGTACAGGCCAAATATACCTGGGCCCGTATTCATAAAGAATCTAAATGCAAAGAGTAGCTCCTAGTGACAAAATTCTAAGAAAATTCTTAGAAATGTGGCCGTTTACTCTTAAAATGAAAGAAAAAATCCCAGTAAAGAAAAAAGTAATTCAGAAAGCATCTTAACCCTTAAAAAAGGTACGGACGAGGACTTTTCAGAGGCTGAAGAGTTTCTTTATCAGAGGAGAACATGGCAGAAAGATGAAGAGGGAGAAAAAATGTGTTGCAGACAATGGATGACAGTGAGTTAATAAGACGCTATAGATTAGATCGTGCAGGGATCATGTTTGTGACTGATCTTATTAGAGACGCGCTAACATCTCCGACACAGCGCAGGAATGCCATAGCGCCAGAAATGAAAGTAATCACTACATTACGATATTTGGCAACTGGGAAAATGCAACAATGCAGCAGTGTGTAATGTACACAGTCACATGTAATTTCAAAGTGAAGGCTTAGAATAGACCCTATACTTAAAATCACTCTTTTTTTCCTTCTTGGACAACCAGCCAATCACAGTCTTCAAAAGATTGTGTCATACATAGCAACGGGGTCAGCCCCGCCTCCTCACTAAGATGAAAGTTTTTGTCTTTTCCTTGCTCAGAGTTGCTCTCAGATTGGCCCCGAATTGCTCTTAAGCTAAGACTAAAAGTTTTTAAGCTAAATTAAAGGACAAGTTCGGTATTTTACACTTAAAGCCCTGTTTTCATCAGGTATACTGATGAAATAGAACGTTTAAGATTGAAATTTGGACACATGCTGCTGTCCCAAGAATTTTCGGTTTCTGTGGTAGCACCCCCCCACCTCCACAATGGCTGCATAGGTGCACTGGAACAATCCTTCCTAAAACACATTAAACTTTCGTTTACAAAGACGTGAAACTCACCGAGTGGTCAGGGGTGTTCACTGATATGCTCACACAAAAATCGCAGAAAAGATGCTTTCCAACAGGTTTTATCGTAGTTTTTGTCCAACTCCATTGACTTGTATTGGATGTGCTGTGAGGTACGGTTTTACTCCGCCTTTGTATTCTTTCTGTAGGAGTATCTATTATTCAAGCTCTCAACGGAAAAATTTACGGATGTGAGGCGTTTGGAAAAATAGGTCCACAGTTTTACAACGAATGGTAAAACACCTGTTGGAAAGCATCTTTTGCAGCGATTTTTGTGTGAGCATATCAGTGGACACCCCTGACCACTCGGTGAGTTTCACGTCTTTGTAAACGAAAGTTTAATGCGTTTTAGGAAGGATTGTTCCAGTGCACCTATGCAGCCATTGTGGAGGTGTGTGGGGGTGGGGGGGGGGGGGGAGGTGATACCACAGAAACCGAAAATTCTCGGGCCAGCAGCATGTGTCCAAATTTCAATCTTAACCGTTCTATTTCATCAGAAACGATCTGAAACCAGGGCTTTAAGTGTAAAATACCAAACTTGTCCTTTAAGAGTTTTCTGAGAGGATTCTTAGAATCTTTATGAATACGGGCCCTGGACTTTTCTCTCAGTATAAATCAAGTAGGCCTACACTGAAGTGTAATTTTAAGTATATTTCTGAGAAGTACATAAAATGTAGACTGAAAGTATACTTTCTTATTTTAAGTTTAAAAGAAGTATACTAAGTGTGAAAAACACCAAGCTTACATTACTGCTACTATTCTGCTACTATTCCCCACCAATTCACAAGCACAAGAGAAAAAGTATTTTGTACTTACATTTAATACCCCTGGAACTCAATGGAGGTTGATTGAAGATGGCATAGTTGGTAGTGTTGTTATAACCAGTCAACTGAACCAACAATCTTTTCACAAAACTGACAAAACCTTGTCAAACTGTCAAAATCCATCAACATTCAGTGCATGAGCTACTTTCTGACATTCTAACTGAAAGTGGGTGAATATCAAAATACATGATAGAAACATTTTGTTAAACCACTTACAAATGTTATGTTGACAACACCATTGACTACACTATTGAAACAATTACTTTTTATTACAACTGTACATGAATAAATAGGCCATTTGGCCCTGGGCTAATAGGGTATGCTATTTGTCCATTCTATTGGCTCTATTCTATTTTGAAGACTTGTGCTGGCTGCACAAGTCTAATTTAAGGCTCTCACAAATAAATAGTAAAGGTATATTATACATTTTCTGAGTCATCAGAGTGCCTTGAGTATTGAAGTTGTTGAGTTTTGTGTCCGTGGTGTTCTTTCATGCCACAGGGATTAAAGAAAGCATACAGTTTAGGCGGAAATTGTGAAAAAATGTGTGTTATTTCTGGTTTAAAGAAGTCATGTGACCTCTGTGTCTGTCAGACAGATTCAGTACTGGGTTTAAATGAAAGCCTAAAAGGTCCCCTTTCCAACGATACCAAGCACCATATTATAGAATATTGACAATATCCCTAGCATGAGCCTCAACCAGATATACACCAGATTTCAAAAACGGAATTTATTTCAGGGGGTTAGTAACTTCATGAGCTGAAAAAAGTGATTTCGCTACCACCCCTTCACTGCTATCGTGATTTTTCTAATACTAGGGGTGTATACCTTGCCAAAAAACAATGATAGCATTTGCCCCCCCGTTGATACCGATCAACCCCCCTGGCTCATGGACTACTTCCCGCCGTTGATATTTAAACTTTCTGGAAGCCATCACTACAATGCTTAACTATATAATACTACATACATAATACTTAAATTATAAATCGCTATCAAATGAATTTTATGAAAGTTTTGCCGCTAGTACACTTCGCTACAGACCTTATACGCCAGAGAAACGAGGGTGCAACCATCTTTAGAATATTGTCTTTAAATTGTCTGTATATTTCTATGGCATTGCTGTCCAGGAGTAATTCGCTTTTGAAGTGGATTTACTTAATGTAAAGTTAACGAAAGATATCATGAGGATTGTAATGTTTAAAGCAGATGTCTTAACAAATGTCAGTCGACCGGGAAGATTTTAAAACGAGCCGTTCATTCATAAATACGCAAGATCACTGTGAAAATACAGACCGGAAGACAAAAGACTAGTATTTTATTTGCAACAACAACTGTTACACCAACTGTTTGACCACAAACACGCAATGTTCTAAAAAACTAATAATAATAATAAATTAAATGCACAATCAAATAAACAAGCTTTGAATAAACTTCGAAAAAGATTCCCATCTTTTTTTGTGGTTGACATCAAAGCTTGTGTATATCAGACTGGTATTTTGGCACAAAATCATTTTTCACTTCTAGAAGCAAGTCAGATTGCCAACATAAACATGATATGCCCTCATTGTCAAAAACCATAAACAAAACTGTACAATTGTGACCCAGACTATGTTTAATATGAGGGGTTGGCACTTTGTTATGCTGCCAATTGATGTCCAGAAACCAGTTGAAAGCTGCTGTCCTTAAGTTCTATGGTTAAAAATATATTACACAGTAATTTCCATGAGAACGATACATGCACATATTTTTGATATGGGTGAGTGATGCTTCTGGTAACTGGAGTTGTAGACAAAGAACAGGTTTAATTGCATTGTTCACATTCTACATTCCAAAGTTTAAACCCCTGATACTTGTTAAAGATATCTGATAAAACAAAGCATGAAAAGACAGAGAAAAAATTAGGTTGGAACATATATAATTAATGTAATGAATTATTTAATTATCTAATGTATCATATTCACATTGTCATTTTTTCATCATATTTCATTATATATGCTAATTTATGTTTGTGTTTGGATGATATGTGTGTTATATATGAGTATGTGAGAATAAGAAGTTGAAGGGTAAGAAAATATAAAAGATTCCCTTCCTGCACAGTGACATTTTTCTCTTTAATTAGTTTCTACATCTTCAAGGTCACCATTTTAAGCTTTTTGAGTCTTGTATTACGGCTGTGTCTTTTTGACATATCTTAACTTCATCTCAACGGAACTTGGCACTCCACGATTGACCAGCTCTTGTTTTATCTGAAACAAAGATGGACAGATGTATTTAATTTCCATTGTACTCTATTGGTTTTAGAAGTCTGTAAAACAAATGTGAGATAGTTTAAAATAATAAATAAAGCCACAACTGTCAGATATAAAGTCAGAGATATACGATTAGAGATATAAAGTTTTTTTTTTTTTTTTTTTTACTCTGAGGTGGAAATGTGCTTCCATTCAACAACTTTTGAATGAAAGTGTGACTTACTTTCTGCAAAACAACCTCAAAGTTTCCACTCTGTCTCAGGTCTAAAAATGACCGTAGTTTTATTTGAACCCCTATGACATTTTCTAAAAGGAAACACACACATAATGAGACATAACACACACCCATATATATATATATATATATATATATATATATATATATAAAAACAAACTGATAATACTAACACATTATTTAAAAAAAAAACTCCTACCTGTTCCGTTGTTCACAAGAAAGGCCCAACGACCCGGAACGTTTACGTTACTCGTGCTCTTGAGTTTTGGGATGGAGTAGCCATTAGATGCATTATAATGAATGACATAATAGTCAGTGGAGTCTATTGTGTCATATCCAGCCTATTAAAATCATGAAAAATGTATGTTATGTCTAGATACAGAGTCAGTATATAATATTATTTAAATCCTGTGATGTTTGCTTTACCTCCACCGGAAAAGATATCCCAGCACAGTCACCATAATTCATCAGAATGAAAGAAAAACCACCTCCTGAAATTAAAACCACTTGAAAGGTGATTGCCTGAAAAGAAAAGAAACAATATCACGATTCATAGTCTAAACAGTATGTGACCTTGTGCCTGAAAAAGAAAAACTATTTACCGGTGCTGAGTGAAGATTTAATACATTCACATCAAATGTTTGAACATAGTCCCATGTTGCAACAAAGACCCAAGAAGCAGAAAAGCCCTTATGAGGGAAATACTGGTTTATATCCTGAGTGGCGCGAGTGAGCACACTTCCATTAGTGTACTGCTGATACGAGTATCTGCCAAAACCAAAGTCATCAAGGTCAGTCCAGAGCGGAGCAATGAAATCTTCAGTTCCATGTGTGGGAAACTGGTAAGGGTCAGTTTCTGGTAAAGGTTGGCTGAATGTAAGGAGTCCGTTATTATTAACCTGAAATAAGAAAAATCAGTTCAAATCCAGCAGTAAAATATGAACTGGCTTATTTGTATTCATATCAGACTGCCAATGGAACTAGATTCTCACATATGTATAGTTGTACTTGCGGCCAAAGAATGTAAATGGAGTGGAGAAGTTAACATCTCTGTAGGTTTCACTACCACTTTCAAGCTGTTCTGTGTCTCCTGCCGCTGAGCCGAATGGATAGAATATCGCCGGTGCTGCAAATAGAATCAACACAAAAAATACAAATGAAGATGTGAGCAGGTTTTACAAGTCAGAATCTCATAATTATGGCGATTCTGACATGAACGAACCATTAATTCAAAAGTCAATTAATACCTGTCCATGGAGTTGTTGTTGGAATGGCTGTCAAAGAAAAAGAGTATTCAATTATTAAACACTTCTGTAAAGTACATTGAAAAATGCATTGCACGGTCATATGATGAGTCGTCTAACAGTCGCAGTATTATTACTTGTTGAGACTGTGGTGGTTGCTGTGGTGGTTGCTGAAAGAATGAACACAAATACCATTAATTACCTCATGAACTCACTTAAAAATGGTAAATGTGTTTCCTATGTATAACATAGTGGTGAATAATAATGAGTTATCCATGACTCGCAGCCTTATTACCTGGTAGGACTGTGGTGGTTTTAGTGGTGGTTTCTAAAAGAATTAACACAAATACAAACACCATTTACTGAGGGCCATTTTATTTCCTGTGTTGATGTATTTCCTACGAAAACGTGAAGTTGTTACATTTGATTGTAATTCTAAGGTCTTTTACCTGTCAGTGGTGTTGTTGTAGGTACTACTGTGATAACTGTGTGTCAAAAAAAAAAAGAACATTAAATTATAAAACACTTATGTAAAATACATAAAAATGTTGCATGGGTGTATGATATTTGTCTTGCAACTCAACTCATTCTCACTCTTCAGGCGCCCCATACTTTAGAAATAAACACAAGCCCGGACATGTTTTAGCTGGCAAAAATGTCAAGATATTTTAAGAAGCTAGCTTTACAAGCACAAAACAGCCCAAGACGTTCAAGGTTTCCATTAAAAGCAATGGGTTTACTGGCCAAATCAGTAAACAGCAGTTATTTTACTATCATTAATATAATATTATAGTTTCTATATTTCTATTTTCTGTATTCATTTCAATTTAAGTAAACATTGTAGAAATTTGTTTGTGTCTAGACGTAGGTCAGATGTCTAAATATTGGATATGTATCTGACTTAAAACCACATTTGGAAGGGGCTCAGAATGGATGCAGGGGGAAAAATTGTTTACATGTGTGCAAAAAATTCTGATCAGTGTCAGTTGCAGGTAAAAAAAATATATATATTTTTTTGGCGCCACTGTAAACAGCCTTTCTCTTCTAAGAAAAAGGACAAAAAATATTGCCGACTCATCTAGGGCTGTAATGATTCCATGAAATGAAATGTGTTTCAACAAGCAATAAGGTGATAACTTTGCTGTTTTTGTAATTAAACTCACAGCTTCACTATTACATAGAGATGCTGTACAGACGCAGGTAATTCACACTCTCAGTCTCTCTCTCAGGCGCTCTCTCTCTCTCTCTCTCTCTCTCGTTAATTCATTCGAATAATTTAGATAAATGTAATCATACCACTCTACTTTATTTCACTGAAGAATTCAGATCTAACAAACCGTCGATAAAAGAAAAAACAAAAATTGCCACTGCAAACATTCATGACAGCTTTTAACTTTTCAATGCCGGCAAGTAATCATGGTACCACCCGGCGGGAATTATATAAATAATTTGGTAACACTTTACTTAAAGCCGGCATGTATAATTCATTATAATAAGTATTTAGAATGTATGTAATAATTAATTATATCTTTTCATAAATAATTGTAACCAAAGTCAAAACAACCAATTTCAGAATCTGCTAATATTATAATGCATTTTGACTTTGGTTACAATTATATCTTTTCATAAATAATTGTAACCAAAGTCAAAATGCATTATAATATTAGCAGATTCTGAAATTGGTTGTTTGTCGTGTTTTAATGCATTATATACTTTCTAAAGGTGTGTTCAAAGAATAGATATGTAAGAATTATAATCTATTATAACTGTGGTTACAATTATTCATGAGACCATTCAATGCATTATAAGGTGCATTACAAGGCATAAAGGCTTTAAACAAAGTATTACCAATAATTCCAATAGCTTGGACATTCAAAACCTGAGGGTCAACCAGTGTCACATAGTAATGTGATCACTAACAGAATCATTTTGGGCGAGGATTATTGTAAACAGATATTGGATACCAGCCGTGTCTAAAGTGTATGTAAAGAGGCCAAACAAATTGGATATTATGGTCACAAGATCAGATCTTTGCATTAAACCTTGCAGTGTAAATGCAGCCAAAGACTGATAAACTCATGACTAATTACCTGTTGTCAGGACTGTGGTGGTTTCAGTGGTGGTGGTTTCTGAAAAAATTAACACAAATACAAACACCATTAAATACCTCATGAATTCACTTGACGAGTGCAGCTTTCTTTTTTCGGTTTATGTATTTTCTATTGGGATATAAAAACAGGAAATTGGGATATAAAAAACCCCAATAACAATTGAATAATGCACTGATCTATGGTTTGCTACTTGCTATTGCTAGTCAGAGGCAGGTGTTTTTAGGAGGAGGGACATTATTCTAGAAAAAGAAAATAAATTAGTCATGTATAAGGACTATGTACAGTATTTTTGGTCCCTTTTCTTGGAAGAGAGAGTCTTAACATTTGAAATGAGTAATGTATATCAGGTAAACATTCATTTGGTCTTCACTCTCACACTAACAGAAAGATAAGCTCATTAGCTGGTAAGACTATGGGTTTCAGTGGTGGTGGTTTCTGAACGCATGAAAACAGTTATAAACATCATTAAATACCTCATGAACTTAATTGACGAGTACAGCTTTCTTTTTCTGTTTATGTATTTTCTATTGAAGCCGGAAATTGGGATATAAAAAATAATTATAGAATAATGCACTGATCTATGGTTTGCTACTTGCTATTGTTAGTCAGAGGTGCTTATAGGAGGAGGGACATTCATATTCTAGAGAGAATTTGATTGGACAAAAAATGTAATATTGAGTCATGTATAAGGACTATATACAGTAGTATTGGTCATTTTTCTGAGAAGACAAAGACAAACATTTGAAATGTGTGTATCAGCTAAACATTTATTTTGTCTTCACTCTTACACTAACATAAAGATAAGCTCATTACCTGGTAGGACTGTGGTGGTTTCAGTGGTGGTTTCAGTGGTGGTTTCAGCAGTGGTGGTTTCAGTGGTGGTTTCAGCAGTGGTTTCAGCAGTGGTGGTTTCAGCAGTGGTGGTTGCAGTGGTGGTTTCAGTGGTGGTTTCAGCAGTGGTGGTTTCAGCAGTGGTGGTTCCAGTGGTGGTTTCAGTGGTGGTTTCAGTGGTGGTTTCAGCAGTGGTTTCAGCAGTGGTGGTTTCAGCAGTGGTGGTTGCAGTGGTGGTTTCAGTGGTGGTTTCAGCAGTGGTGGTTTCAGCAGTGGTGGTTCCAGTGGTGGTTTCAGTGGTGGTTTCAGCAGTGGTGGTTTCAGCAGTGGTGGTTCCAGTGGTGGTTTCAGTGGTGGTTTCAGCAGTGGTGGTTGCAGTGGTGGTTGCAGTGGTGGTTTCAGTGGTGGTTTCAGCAGTGGTGGTTGCAGTGGTGGTTTCAGCGGTGGTTTCAGCAGTGGTGGTTGCAGTGGTGGTTTCAGTGGTGGTTTCAGCAGTGGTGGTTTCAGCAGTGGTGGTTTCAGTGGTGGTTTCAGCAGTGGTGGTTTCAGCAGTGGTGGTTGCAGTGGTGGTTTCAGTGGTGGTTTCAGCAGTGGTTTCAGCAGTGGTGGTTGCAGTGGTGGTTGCAGTGGTGGTTTCAGTGGTGGTTTCAGCAGTGGTGGTTTCAGTGGTGGTTTCAGCAGTGGTGGTTTCAGCAGTGGTGGTTTCAGTGGTGGGTTCAGCAGTGGTGGTTTCAGCAGTGGTGGTTTCAGTGGTGGTTTCAGCAGTGGTGGTTTCAGTGGTGGGTTCAGCAGTGATGGTTTCAGTGGTGGTTTCAGCGGTGGTTTCAGTGGTGGTTTCAGCTGTGGTTTCTGAAAAAATTAACACAAACACCATTAAATACCTCATGAACTCACTTGACAAGAACAATTTTCTTTCCAAATGAAGATGCTCACTGACTTCTCAGGTTCATATTGGGTTTGTTTTACTGACACCAGAGACAACATTTTATAAACAGATCTGGTTCTAATCAAAAGTATATAAGTACCTGACAATGTTCTAGAGAGAATTTAATTGGACGAATAATTATCTTTGAGTCATGTATGAGGAGTCATCAGTATCTTTTGTCTTTTTTTCTTGGAAGAGAAGTGGGGTCAATCCATCTCAAGTGGTCCAATGGAAGGTGTAATATAAGCTTAACAAATACTGTAATTTAGTGCATGAGTTAAGACAAAAACTTATTATGAGCTCAAGAATAACAGACCTGAGCTAAAAGCAACAAAATACCTTTTCTGAAGAGACACAGTCGCTTTATATGATGCAGATTTTAACAGATTGAAATTAGGCTTTTTTCACATATAAACATTTATCAACTCACTCATCATTTGTGATGAATGGAAGCACAAACATGCTTGCTTGACATGCGAGAACCAATGAGATTCATTCTTGTGTTACGCATCACCTTTGAGCTTGCTCAAGAGGTTTGTTCTCTCGCTTCAAGCAGGTTCGGTTGAGCTTCTGTTTATGTCCACTAATCAATGTTTATATGTGAATAAAAGCCTAAATTAAATCGGTTCATCATATTAAGCATTCTAGTCTCTTCAGAAAATTTGGACTAAAACACTTGATTCATACGATCTCTTTATGAACTTTATGAAGCTTCAAAGTGTCAGCTGCCTAGCTGTCAATGGAGGGCCAGAAATCTCTCAGATTTTATCAAAAAGATATTAATTTGTCTTCCGAGGATTAATGAAAGTCTAATGGGTTTGGAACAACATGAGGGTGAGTAATTAATGACATAATTTTCATTTAAACAAACCCTTTTAAGACTGCAAAAAAGTAACATATCAAAACATATTTTTGGCTAATTACTAGTGTTGTGAATGCAGTCACGACTGAAGAGGTTGAAGGCTTTGCGTCTGTCCTAATAATGTCCTTCAGCCATGATTGTGTTCACAATACAGCATGTCCCATCATACTTTATGGCTTACTTATTATGTATTCTGTAAACTACATAAAAACATTGCATAGGCGTGTGATGAGTCATCTATCTATCACAGCATTATTACCTGGTAAAACTGTGATGGTGGTTTCTGAAAGAAACAAATAAAATACCTCAAGAAATCACTTTATGAGTATAGTTTTCTTTCACTGTATTCCAGTTTAAATATGCATTGATCCATGATTTTTCTACTTGCCACTAATAGTCAGAGAAGCATTAAATTGGACAAATGTATATTGAGTCATATATGATAATACATATTTTTGGTCCTTTTTCTAAAAAAGAAAGACAGTACATTTTCTTTCCCGATAAACTGATTTCTCAGGTTCATATTGGGTTTGTTCAATTGACACCATTTAGCGACAGTCTATAAGTACTGGCCAGTGTTGTTGTTTGTGCTGGTAGAGTTGTAATGCTTTAAAAAAAAAAAGACATTAAAAAAACACTTCTGTAAACTACATAAAAATATTACGTATTTCAGTTGGTTGTACAGTTGTTGCTGTGTCATTTGATGTTGCTGTTGGTTGTACAGTTGTTGTCTCAGTTGTTGCTATGTCAGTTGTTGTCTCAGTTGTTGTTTGTGCCCTGGCTGTAAAAGAGAAAGAGATTATTAAATTCGGAAACACAAGATTGTATATTTATATAGTCTTTCCACGTAAGACTGATAATCTAACAGAAACTAAACCTTACTCAGTGCCAGGACTGATATGAACACCAGCAGAAGCTGTGAATCCAGAAATAATCTCATGATGATGAAGTCAGAGATAAAACCAGCATGTAGGAGTCCTTCTTCTGTAATCAGGGGGAGATTCATTATTCTCACTATACCCATGTTAATCTTGAATATAAATAATAATAACTTCTTATAAATGAAATATTTTCAACTTTAAAATATGTCTGTAGGAGCAACTTTTGAAGCGGTTGGAAAAAACTCAATATTCTAAAAGGTCCCACGTTATATTTATCTTTAACAACAAATTACTTCTATTATTACTACATATTAGTATTACGTATTAAGTATTAATAAAGTTGAATATTCATTGAACACATATTGCTGTTTTATAAAATCATAAACACATTAAGCTACTTAACTATCTAATTGTTTTATATTTATTTATTATATTTATAGCAAAATCATAATATCATAATTTAATACTGTAGTTCATTTCATTACACAAGTAAGGACAAATTGTGAGAGAATATAGCTTATGGAGAGTAACATTAAATAGAAAGATTTGACTTACCGTTCTTCTAAGATGCTCTTGCACCTGTGGTGGGTTAGGAGGAAGTTTGACTGATTTTAAACACGTCCTGGCACTGTTTACAAGGAACACCTGCCCTGGAATGGAAGAAAATATGTTTTGCTGGAACACAGCCAGCGATAAAACTTGAAACTAAAAACATGGCACATGATTCAGTACAGGAACATACTGTGGGTTTTTTATTGTTTACACATCAAGTGTCTCACACACCCTGAGAATGTCTGTGCACACATCTCTTGACCGAGCTCAGAAAGAATAGCAATGGCAATGTAGTACTGTCATCAATTTACTTGTCCAATATTAGTTCAGTAATATTAAATGCACTGGAATTAATGCCCCAGTTCTTTTTACACTGATGAGCCAAAACATTATGTCCAATTACAGGTGAGGCGAATATCGTCACGTGTCTAGTATCTGTAAAACCGCATTTTTCCATCTTAAAAATATATCTAAATTACGTTATATGCTCTCATTGACAAATGCGGAACAATTAGTTAGATCTAGGTACAATACCTAGAATATCAAAATCAACTGCTGGAAGTAGATCCTTTTACTATTTAGCACCCAAAACTTTGAAACAGTCTTCCTAACATTGTCCGGGAAGCAGACACACTCTGTCAGTTGAGAGCTAGACTAAAAACACATCTCTTTGACCTAGCATACACATAACACATTATAGACATTCAATGTCAGGCTGCATAGTTTAGGTCAGCCGGAACCGGGAACCCTTCCCATAAATCCTAATGTACTCATTACATCATACGAAGAATGGCGCCTACGCTAATATTAGTCTGTCTGTTTATCCCGAGGTTTACAGCAGTCTGCCGGATCTAGGCTGGATCCAGATCTGATGAAGGACCTGCGCCTGGACACGACGACAGTGCAGTCCTGAAGTGTCAACTAGTCTCTCCCCTGTGAAGGCCTCCCCCACCCCTCCCTTTACCTCTCTACAGATAAAGTGTTGTCGGGATAATTTCCGGTTTGCATGGCTACGCGGAAGCAATATAATAACCAGACAAGTAGTTTGTTGAGGGTTGGTTTGTAGGGAAGGACTACACGCCTGCGCCGCTGCCCGCATATATTCAAACGCGCATACCTATAGACTGAACTCGTAATACGCATGTTCTCGCCATCAGCATTCTCACATATTCGCGCAGAAAGAACTTAAGAGTTTTCTGTTAAATCGGTGTTGTGTTAGCGGCCCCTAAGTTAATAACTAATGATCGTTGCGACGGATGTGAATCAATCAAAACTAACTTTAGCTGGACAATAACAAAAAAGCCAAAACAATCTCTGTTAATTTAATTTCCTATTATCAATGTAAAGCCGCTTTGGAACAATCTACATTGTTAAAAGCGCTATATAAATGAAGATGACTTGACTAACAAGGCCACATATTGAGTTCTTGGTAGATTAGATGGTAAGCAAACAATCAGTTCTCATAATCAACGTTTTGGATGCGGGAGAAATGGGCAGGAATGAGGATCTGAGCGACAAGGACCAAATTGTTATGGCAAGGCGACCAGGTCAGAGTCTCTCTGAAATGCCAATGCTGTAAACCAACAGTGGTTTGAGGAAGGACAAACCGGCGTCAGGGTGTTGGCCGCCCAAGACTCATTGATGCACGAGGGTAACGAAGGCTATCCCGTCTGGTCTGAGCCAACAGAAGGTCTACAGAATGAGGATCACACCAATGTCACTTCGTATCAACATCACTTCAGTAACATAGGGTTCAGTAATCATGCCAAAACTGAGTGAGAGTAACTAATCAGATGTCAAGACTTTATCACCACCTGCTGTTCAAAAGGATGAAATGAGATTTAAAGGTCCCATATGGTGACACTTAAACTTATATTTGTACCATTTATATGTGTCTATTAAACACTCATTTCACGAGTTCACATCTACATATAATTATTACGGTAAAGGTTATGCATATTTGGCGTGCTGTCCGGGTGGAGGGCTCCAAGCTCAGAATTTCTGCCCGAACCCAGAGTACTCCCCCCGTTGGTAAGAGTAGATGGAACTAGAAGTGAGGAGACGGAACTAAAAGTGAGGAGATGGGGTGGAGGTGGGATGCTGATAAATGGTCAATGAACAGTTCTGCTGTTATTTATATTGTCCTGAGTTGATTACTGTTTGATCTCCACTTGTGCTAATGGGTTAATTATCTGCACCTGCTCCTCCCGAACCTTGTTAATAAAACATCATTTAATAGTGTTACCAAAAAAAAAAAAAGAGTTTGGTTGATTTTCCCACACTTTTCTGAGACCCTTTTTTCTCCCCTCCCACAAACGCTTTGACTCGCTGCTGGATGGAATGTTCAGCCCACAACTAAAGAGCAGAACACTCTGATTGGCTAAGCACAGATCTACATAGAAGGCGGCCTGGAATCAGATTTTGTTCAAAGCCTACTATAAACCAACATGGCAGCGCGATTTGCTAGCCCTTACCAGTTTGAGCCTGAATGGTCAGAGGATTCAGGCGAAGAGGACCAATTCATTTCTTTTAGAAGAGGTCAGCAGGACGTTTCAGAGTGGTAAGTTGAGTGTTTTTATTTTAGTAGGCGGTAACGCTTTAGACAAAGTCAGCTAACGTTAGACGTGTGTCTTCAGTGATGTGCTATTCGGGGCTATGGCTGACTTTGTATGGTGGCTGTGTATTTTTGCGTCTTTTGGTTTTTAAACATTTGAAAGTCACAGAAACCACTTAGAGTGAATGATGTGTTTTCATTTTATCATACTTTCGGTAATATGTCTGTGTTTATAACATACCAGCAGAGACTTTAGGCAACAGTTTTAAATGCAGCCTATAAATAGGTTGTGATGCTTAATGTGAGTCAAGTGCAATTAATCCCTAAAAAGGGTCGATTAATGCGTCCAAAACACCATAGCAACCATCAATAGTAGGCTAATCGAAAACAACGTGAACACTCACAACACACCGGCACGCGGACGGCTACTTTTTGAATGGGTGAATCTGAATGATGGGTAAACAACTTTCCTGCTAAATAACCATGAGGAGAGACAGAGGAGTGTCTACTTCAGTCTGTGAGTAATCTGAGAAAGTTATTAGCATTCAGAATTAATTTGATTTTTATATTTTAACGAAATATGAAGAAAACATCACTAACTACTGTGGTAAAATGTTGATATTGGCGAACAATTTGACTGATTTATTTGAGTGTTTCATTTACTGCAGTGAGTGCACTGCTGCTGTCTCCCCCTCGTGGTGAGCAAAGGAACTGACAATTTTTCTCAGCCACATCAGGCACAAATTTTGTTTCTCAGTCTATCAAATGACGTCAGTATTTCCTTATAATAAAAAGATAATTTATTGTGCCAAATAAATGAACCAAGACCCTTTTACACTTGCTAATGTGTGAACTAACCAGACGAAACAAACCATTTTCTCTCAGTAATATCCTAAAATAGATTATTTTAAGTTCCTTGACAGAGATGGTGACCATCAATACAAAATAACCTGATAACAAAGGTTAGTATATCAGAACAGATGCCTTTTTAATGTTAATACATTTTATTATAGCATAATTATGTTAAAATACTATAAACCTGTTGTTTATTAATTTGTCATATATTATTTTAAACCACATATTGCCAATGTCTAAACAAGCCTAATTTATTTTTAAGGTCAAATCAAGATGTTAAAAAAACATTTTACATATTGTTATATAAAAGTCATTTTTCTTACCACTGAGGTTATTTAGTGTTTAAAAGTGAAAGCAAATAGTTCACAATTGGGTCAAGTATTTGTCTTATGCAAGTATGCTTCTAGTAAACTGAGTTGAAGAGGAAGGTCGGTTTAATTTCATTGTTCATGCTTCAGATCAGTTTGATTATTAAACCTTTGCAACCTTGCAAGAGATCTGATAATATAAAAGCATGATGAGAAAAATAGAGAATTAATAATTTTTATTCAAGCTAAATGAACACAGAAATATGTTGGATCAAACACAATTAGTTCTTCTGTATCATTATGTCGATTTGATATTTTTGTATGTTTGAAAATTGAGGGGTGAGAAAATATAAAGGCTCCCTTCCTGTAAAGTGAGATAAAACCAGGTGTGTGTGTATAGATAGATAAATAAATAGACACATTAGATCAACATGAACAACATGAAGATGAGTAATGTCAGAATTTTCATTTTTAGGTGAACTAACCCTGCAAGAATAAATGTTTTGGATAAAAATGCCCACATGAGGATTGAGGCTTTCAAGAATACAAAAGCACCATAAGTGTCATAAAAATGGTCCAAACAACTCGTGCATTATATTTAAATTCTTCAGGCAGGAACAGACTGAATTTGAAGCCGTTATTCACTCATAATCCTGGCCTTCAACTGGTTGATAACAAGATCATTTATTCAGTGAACTGAACTTGAGGACCAGATCAGTCCCATTTGTGATTAAATCATTCAGAATAGGGTTATAAAAGTAGAAACTGATTCACTGAAAAGATTTAAATCAAAAGATTGTTGTTTTTTCTTGTAAAATGGATATCATCAAATCAGTGAACTCTCATGAGCATACAAGGAAATCTTGGGTGGATGTCAGTACGTTATACAACTTTTTGGTTTAAATTTCAGTCTGTTCTTCACACAAAGCTACCATAAGACAAAGTTTATTGTGTTTTATGTCACTTTTGAAACTTTAATCATTCAAATAAAACCACAATAATGTAAACCAGGGATCTTTACGGTCTTCTCGTGGACTGTTTTATTTCTTTTCCTGAAGGAGACTGAATTCACGGCTTTATCTTTTGCAGTTTTCTTAACTTCAGCTCTATGCTGCTTGGCAGACTGTTATTGACCAGCACCTGTTTTATCTGAAACAAAGATGGAGAGACAGATCAAACTAGCTATTATCTATTACCGTATTTTGCATAAATATTTGTAGTAAGTGAGACGTACTTCCTGTAAAACAATCTCAATGTTTCCAATCTGTGTAAGATCTGAAAATGAGGAAAGTTTCACTTGAAGCCCAATGACGTTGTCTAAAGGGAAACACACAGACAAACATTTGTTGACATTAATCACACAAAAACATTACATGGGGTTATATGTTATTTATCAAAACAAAAACAAAATCTATTTATTATCTATTTCTAGAAAGACGAGACTTCTTACTTTTAGAGATGTTGCGTCCACTGTCCACCCTGAAGGCCCATCGACCGGGAACATGGACGTTACTGGAGTTCTTGAGGTTTGAGATGAAGCTCCCATTGTTTGATCCAGGAATCACAAAGAAGTCAATGGAGTTTACTGTGTCATAACCAGCCTGAAAGTATGTAAAAATCATTAATCATATAAATAGTATATACACTAGTGAATAGTAACATATTGCTCTGATACAGAAAACAAGTTTGTTTTACCTCCACCGGAAGTCCTGTTACAGCAATGTCTCCATAATTCATCAGAATAAATGAAAAATTACTGCCTGAAATTAAAACCACTTGAAACGAAGTTTCCTGAGAAGATTAAAAAAGATAATCACTTTAACCTGAGCATTTACATCTTTTTCATATACAAAATTACATTTTTGTATTATTGAATATTATTTTTATGAGCATTACTGACTGATCTCATTGTTATTTTTACCGTTTTAATTTATTATAATTTTCTCTGTCACTGTCTAAAGTTTTCAGAAATTTTATTGGATTGTGGATAAACCAAAAACATTCACATTTCATAAGTACATCAACCTTACTGTGTTAGTGATGGGATAGTAAGCGACTTTATCCCACGTTGCAACAAAGACCCAAGAAGCGCTGAAGGTCAGATTTGGGAAATAATTGTTTATATCCTGAGTGGCGCGTGTGAGAACACTTCCATTAGTGTACTGATGATATGAAACCACACCTCTCGCATGGTTGTCAAGGTCGGTCCAGAGACCAGCAATTATATCTTGGCTTCTATTAGCAGGAAAGGAGTAGGGAATATATTGGTATGAAGGCTGGTTGAATGTTAGGAATCCATTATTATTAACCTAAAACATGAGAAATATCGTCAAAATCACAGCCACAGGTTTTACTGATAACAGATGAGTTTATAAAGCATTCGTCATTCACATTTAGACTTAGAATTCAAATTCTTACATAAATCTGCCTGTATGTGCGGCCAAAGAACAGAAATGGACTCCACAGTGGAATAACTGAGGAGCTTCCATCATCAACAGCAGGGTTTCTTGCGTCTCCTGATGAGCCGAATGGGTAGAATGTTCCTGGTGCTGTCAAGAGAATGAAGATAAATAATTTCTGTTACCTGATGTTTACATTTCACACTGATTTATGGGCCTCATGTTTGAATCTGGCTGATTAGTAGCGGGATGGTGATGATGCCCTCTGGTGGATGTCTCATGTGAATATGACTTTAAAATATTTAACCACTACATAATTAATAGTCTTGCAAATATTTTTGAAGAAACAAAGTGCTACAGATAAGTGTTTCTCCGGGAAGAGTTTATCTGCTTAAAGCTTATTTTTTCCCTAATTTTTACAAGTACTGTAGCATATAGATGAGCTCAAAGCTAGCAGACATGAACTGAAAGCCACACATCAACACATACTCATTTGCACATTGTTTTAAATATATGCAAAAACTAATCATATAAACACACACATATACATATATATATATATATATATATATATATATATATATATATATATATATATATATATATATATATATATATATATATATATATATATATATATATATAAAAAAACACTGGCTTGTAAGACAAAATCTCATACATATCTCAATATCTACATACAAACATTTTGTTTTTTAACTATATTTTAGTTTAACTAAAATATAGTTATATTAATATATAGTTAATATAATATAGTTTATATTATAGCAATAAAAAAAACTAATATGTGGTAATGAACATGTGCTTCAGCATCTGCAAATTTCAAACACTGTTTTATCTACAGTCTGTACCTATAGACACAAACACATACAGAATTATAGATTTTCACAATACATCCCATCAAAACTTCAGCAGTCAGTAGAAGCCACAGCGTATACATTACCAGTGTTTGGAGTGACAGTAGCATTATTGGTGGTAATGTTCCTAACTTCTGCAAAAAATAAGATTATGAATTTTAATGAATAAACAGATACAAACATATATTTCATAAGTACAAAAGGCACGTTAATGTATTTACCGTAACAGTATTCCAAAAAAACAAACAAAAAAACAGTCAGATGGTCTAACAAACTCATAGATGTAATACATTACAAAAATACATTCCTGTATGAATGCAAATTATGTTTACTGTACCTGCGCAGTATGCCAGATAACAGGCAATTGGGCTCACAAACTCATAGACGTAGTAATTGCCAGGACAGGCTTTGACTTTAATGGGATTGGATCGGAACAGGCAGCAGTCATTCAACCAGTTTCCGCAGACAGCTCGAGTGACCACTCCATCCTCAACTGTTGGATGTCCTCCGTTCAGCCACAGTGGAGCAGCAGTGCCACAACTTAACTTGGCAACACATGTGTCCGGCATCTGAGCGCTCTGACCCTGAATGAAGAGACGGTACCAGCCGTTCCAGCTGACCGTAGTGTCACACTGTGTGACTTGATGATTGTTGGTGGATCTCCATGAATCATTCAGCGCAGTGTAGCTAAAGCAGGGGTCTGTGAAAACAATAAATCAATTAGAAAATGAAATTACTATTCATATTAGACACTTGTGGCATGGGATCTATCTAAGAGTGGAGTTAAAAAAAAAAAGCTTTTGTTCCTTGTATGAGTTTTAAGTTGTACATAGGATATTGTAGAGCATCTCTTCATTTAGAAAAGACGAAACAGTTGAACCACAAATTCCATCACAAATCCTACGAAGAAATAAATTAATATACGTAATTCTATTTTCCATTAATATATAATTTCTTTCAACGTAGGGCCTTTCTTACAACACAGTTGACAACGTAGAGAGATGATGCACAGATGCAGGTAATTCACTCACAAGCATGTTTTATGGGTACATAGACCAAAATTATATCATGAACTTCTCTAATTGATACTATGTGCATTATAATGATATTATTATGATACACTGTAAAAAATTTCTAACCCTCCCAAATCAAAAATTTCAAGTGACCGATAACATCTAAATTTTTCAATTGGCCCAAGTGAAATTCTGTAAATTATAAAATTAAATTTACAGAATTTCACTTGGGCCAATTGAAAAATTTAGATGTTATCGGTCACTTGAAATTTTTGATTTGGGAGGGTTAGAAATTTTTTACAGTGTATGATATAAAGTATCAAATTGATACTTTAGAATTATATTATCATTCTAAAGAGCATATATGATTATATTTTTGGTCCTTTTTCTGGGAAGAGATTGTATAAATTGAATTTGTTTATCTGCTAAAAGTTTATTTTCCCCCCCTAATTTTTACAAGTATAGCATAGATGAGCTATGCATATGCATAAACTAATCATACAAACACATCATATGAGGTTATGCGAAATGTATCAAAACACTGGCTTGTAAGACAAAATATCCTTTATCTACATTATCTACAAAATATCTTTTATCTGCAGTTTTTTAAAAACTATACTTTAGTCTCGTCTTTTTTGTCAACAATATTGCATATTGATATAGACAGCATTTAAAGACGTCTGTGTCACAATCTCGTCTTAGTAATAGAAGAAAAGGTGCGTTAAGATTTTGTAGTTACATTTCTTACAATTCATTCAAACATCAAGTGGAGTTAATGCAGTAAAATTACAAATGAATATATGTTAATAAACGTGATTCAGCATCTGCAAATTTCAAACACCGTTTTATCTACAGTCTGTACCTACATACACAAACACATACAGAATGATAGATTTTCACAATACATCCCGTCAAAAATTTAGCAGTTAGTAGAAGCCACAGCGTATACATTACCTGCCAAAGTTGTGTTTGGAGTGACAGTAGGATTATTGATGATTATGTTCCTAACTTCTGCAAAAAAAGGAAAGAATTGTAATTAATAAACAGATACAAATATAAAGTACAAAAGGCACATGTTAATGTATTTACCTCCACAGTATGTCAAAAACAGATAGATGGTCTAACAAACTCGTAATGTAATACATTACAAAAATACATTCCTGTATGAATGCAAATTATGTTTACTGTACCTGCGCAGTATGCTGAATGACAGCTAACTGGGCTCACAAACTCATAGACGTAGTAATTGCCAGGACAGGCTTTGACTTTAATGGGATTGGATTGGAAATAGCAGCAGTTATTGCCCCAGTGACCACAGACAGCTCGAGTAACCACTCCATCCTTAACTTTTGGATGTCCTCCGTTCAGCCACAGTGGAGCAGCAGTGCCACAACTATACTCATCAACACATGAGTCAGGCATCTGAACGCTCTGACCCTGAATGAAGAGACGGTACCAGCCGTTCCAGCTGACCCAAGCGTCACACATTAGTTGAGAGGAGAATAGATTGTTGGTGGCTCTCCATGAATCATTCAGTGCAGCGTAGCTATAGCAGGGGTCTGTAAAAACAAAATAACAATTTGAAAATGAAATTACTATTCATACTATACACTTGTGGCATGGGATCTACCGAAGAATGGAGTTATAAAAGCCTTACATGAGTTAAGCAAATTGTAAAGTGTGGGATTACAAATTTAAGAATCTGTTTAAAATCTGCTGATCTTATGTCCTTACATACCATAACATGAAAAACTAAATTAGAGTACATTGAATTTAGCATGAATAAAGCTTGGAAGAGCCAGGACATTTTTTAATAGAACTCTGTATTAGTCTGAAAGAAAAAGTCATATACACCTAGGATGGGTTCAGGGTGAGTAAATCATGTGCTATTTTTTCTTTTTTGGGTGAACTAACCCTTTAAGGACATACATCATTCTTATGAAAATACCTGAGATAGCTTGATGAACACAGATATATTATCGCTATCATGTGTTTGTCTTCATGTTTTATCAGTCAAAACGGCTCTATCTGCATGTTATTATATCCATATAAGGCATTTCCTGAAACGTCATAAGTTTAATACTTCTATGAATCTCACTTGTGGACTTTCTGCGCGAGGTATGAATAGAAAAATAATACTAAAGTAATTTGTAGTTACTTGTTGAGTAGTTTTTATGCAAACTATACTTATTTAATCTTACTTGAGTCATATTATATTTCAGTACTACTTCTTGTACTCAAGTAAATTATTACTTTAGTAGCCATAATTTTACTTAAGTACAATTTTTTTGTACTCTTTCCACCACTGTACAACGGTGTTTTGTGTACAAGAGCACTTAAGCTGAAAGGTTAAAAGTTATGTTACAGTTGAACATATACAGGTATAGTGGTACACTAATGTTATGTGTACTAGAAATGTTACGTGGATGTATATAGTGGTACAATGATGTTATGTGGACAAGAGCACTTAATACTGACAAGTCATAATTGTAATAAAATTACCTTTACACCACCTAATAGGTGGGCTTTTTACCCTTAACTGATAATATTTTTTAAACCAATATCACTCTAAGCAAATAAAATACAATGTTCATGCCATGGTATATTTGATGTACTGTTTGAATATGGTGCCAATTTTATTGTTACCACCAAACATTTTACATATTCTTGAAGATTTCTTTAGGTCTCGTCTCAGACCCAACCTTAGATTATCCAACCTCCCTGGTCTCGGGAGGGGGTGGGCGGGGTTCACTTCCAAACCCTCGATGTCCACCAGCACTCACTCGGCGATGCATGGCTTGGCCAGCTCACACACCTGGTCAGGCGCGCGCTGCTGGGGCTCCGTGGCGATGTGGTCCTCGGTCGCTCTTGTTGGCGCGGGCTCATTCATTGAGGCGGTCTCTGTCACGCTACCTGCGATGGGCTCAGGTTGTCGATCCTCGCCGTCCTGGTGGTTCTGGCTGGGCACTGGATGGGGAGTGGGGCTGGCGGCATCCTCGATGGTGAACGCAGATCCGCAGGACGCCAGCACCCACTCCACATATGTTGCGAAGCTTCCTCGAGGAACCTCTCCAGGCAGTTATGCGGGAAGGTGGTCTGATGGGCGAGATCCAGAAATTTTTCTAAATGTTCCTCAATCCTCGAGAGAGAATTCTCCCTGCTCAAGGCACATGAGTTTAACTACCGGAAAGTCCATGGTGCAAGCAGGGGTGAAAATTGAACAAAAACACTGAACATGAAAAATGGAAAAGAACATTTTTACAAACGCGTTCACTTGTTAGGTCCGGTATTCTGTCACGGGTGGTTGCTGGCAGACAGATGAGGAAGACGGATACAATTAAGTACAAAGGTTAACCCTTTCACGCATAGTGGACAGCTATTAAAAAAGCATTTTCTTGAATTTGCACGGGTTTTGATGGCAAAGTTGCACATCAGCCTCTTCAATTATAATGTGAATATTGTTTTTGAAACTTAAAACTTAAAAACTTAATCTGCAATGATATTTTTTTTACTGTAAATAAATGTATTTGTATTATTAGAATGTAATTTTCATTGACATCGGAAAAAAAAAGTCATGTGATTACATAATGTATGACACTTGTAATGTATTACTTTACTTGTTAGATCAAAAAGTAATCTGATTACGTAATGCATGTTACTTGTAATGCGTTTCTTTACTCATAACATCAAAAAGTAATCTTATTACGTAATGCGTTACTTGTAATGCGTTTCTTTACTCATAACATCAAAAATTAATCTGATTATGTAATGCGTTACTTGTAATGTGTTTCTTTACTCATAACATCAAAAAGTAATCTGATTATGTAATGCATGTTACTTGTAATGCGTTTCTTTACTCATAACATCAAAAATTAATCTGATTATGTAATGCGTTACTTGTAATGTGTTTCTTTACTCATAACATCAAAAAGTAATCTGATTATGTAATGCATGTTACTTGTAGTTAATTACTTGTTAGATCAAAAAGTAATCTGATTAGGTAATGCATGTTACTTGTAACACATTACTTTACTTGTAACATCAAAAAAGTAATCTGAATGCGTTATGCATGTTACTTGTAATGCGTTACCCCCAACACTGATCATTTCAGATGAGATTGAAAAAACGTATCGCTAGGTTTTCTCAGAGGAGGGCTATGATAGAAATGTGCATGTCCATCTTGAACATAATCAGAATTATCAGCTAATAAGGGTAAATCTCCATACTCTGGTGCACTGGAGGGAGCATCTGAGTGGTTTCCACAGTTGTACCTTGACAGACTGTAGAAAATTCTGATGGAATCACGTCCTCATGTTCTGATATCAAAGATACGCGAAGTGCAACTTGTATGAAGTTTGTATGAAGCCTTTGCAATATTTCGCATTTATATTTTTTGTATATATTTTATAATTTTCACATAATTTGATATAATTGTATTGATTAGTTTGTTAAATTCACATACTTTATCTGTTTGATTGTCTTATATTTAATACAGTATATCTTCAGTTTAAACCATAACCGCATGCTGTCCACTCAAGTGGACATCTGAAAATCTCTTTGAAAAATTTGTAAAAAAATAAAATGAAAATCAATTCTTGTTTTTCATGCCCTATAAGAGCAATAAAAACACATAGGAAAAAAATCCTGACTGAGGTTATCATAATTCATGCATGAAAGGGTTAATTTACAATAGTTCCAACAGAATGGCAAACGGAGAGCAACACACACACTTAACAGACGATACCAGACACTGAACTGAAACAGAACTGAACATATATAGGCTACAGGTGTTAATGATGGTGACTCAAGTGTTTCACCTGATTAAAAGATAAAAAGATGGCGCCTAGTTACCTGTCTGCATGCCGTCGCTCTGGCCGCTCAACGGCTCTTGTTTATATTTTATTACTGTATTTTATTACATTTATGGACTGTTCTCGCATAGTATACAATCTTTATATTTTGCTCAGTATTCGGACAACGGTCATGGAACAAAGTATGCGGGACTCTGGACGAGAATGGTATACTACTCCACAATCTATGTCTGTTATACCGGCAAATACGTGGCGCTTGGTTGGGCGTCATAGAAGGAAACCCCATAGCAGCAGGATGCGTGGGAAATGAGCCGGTCTGCAGGTCCGAGCGAGAAGTGGTCTGGGTCCTGGCAATAATAACCAGAAATTCCATCTAGAGGATCTCGGATTGGAGTTAAGGAGCTCCTATCTACAGTATGTCTGCCCTGCATCGCGTGTGCCAACGTCACGAATCGTCTTGGCTAGATCGCGGAGATGCGGCAGAGGAATACAGTTCAATAACTCACGGCATGTGGATACACCTACACCAGTGAAGGCCAGTACTCAACACGATACTTCTGATGTTATAGCAACTATAGCATTGGTTAATGCTAGATCTTTTGCAAACAAAACATCCATTCTGAATGATTTCTTTGTATCACGAAAATTAGACTTTTTATTTATTACTGAAAAATGGCTTATTGACAGGGATATAAGCCCCTTCTCCAAACTTTTACCTATGAACTGAAACTTTTTTAATACCCCGAGAACTGTAGGTAGAGGTGGAGGAATAGCGGCTATTTTTAAAAATGAGTGGAAATGTCGATTAATCCCTGCTGAGAGTTACCAGAGTTTTGAGGTGCAGTCATTTTTAATTGCTCTGCCTACCTAGTCCTGTATTAAGTGTTCTTGTATATAGACCTCCTAAATATAATGCAGACTTTATACAGGAGTTTTCAGACTTTTTATCTGTAATTGTAAATTATTTTGACAACATTGTACTTCTTGGTGATTTTAACATTCATGTTTGCTGTCATTCGAAGCCTTTAGTCACAGAGTTTTTAAACATTATTGATTCATTTAACTTGGTGTACACAATGTGTAACTGGCCCTACTCATCAGCATGGTCACACTCTTGATTTGGTAATTTGCATGGGTATTTCTGTGTGTAATGTACAGATCTTAGATCATTATTTTTCTGACCATTAGCCTATTGTTTTTAATATTAACCTTTTATGTGGTCTCCCTGAAAAACAGCCTGTTGCTTATTACTCTCGTGCGATTACATCTAATACAGTCAGTGATTTTTCATCAGCATTTTATACTCATTCATTAATTCACACTATTGAATCTCCATCTGTTTCAGTGGGTCCAGAATAATTTATTAATCTGTTCAATGATGCTTGTTCTGATATCCTTGACCATGTTGCCCCATAAAAATTAAGGAGATATAAGACAAAACCCAGGCCATGGTTAAATGTAAATACTCTGTACTTAGACGGGAGTGTAGGAGAGCAGAACGGAAATGGCAAAAAGAAAAGCTTCACGTATCTTACAAGGTTCTAAGAGAGTGTCAATGCAAATATAAAAAAGCAGTGAAAACATCAAGAGCAGAACATTTTTCAGGGATAATTGCACAAAATGCTCACAGTCCACAGGTACTATTTAAAACTATAAATACTATTATTAAACCAAAAACCAAAATATTATTATTAAACCAAATACTTGTGACATGTTTTTAAAGTTTTTTTATTAAAAAAAAATAAGGATATACGACTGTCGATTACACCATCTCAATCTAATATATCCTCAATCTCAATCCCTATGTCTCAAAAGTTATCTCAATTTGAGCCAATTTCTCTCTAATTTATTATGGATGTTTTTTGGATGCACATTTAAATCCTACTTCCTCGTCTAATGATGTGCTTCCCCCCCAAGCTGTTCGTCAAGCTCATAGATACTATTGGACCAATTATTCTCTCTATTATTAATTGCAGTCTGACCAGTGGGTGTGTTCTTTCAAGTCTTAAGCAGTTAAGCCTCTTCTTAAAAAACTTGGCCTAGATCCTACAGATCCAAATAATTTTCTGCCAATATCTATGCTACCATTCTTATCCAAAATATTAGAAAAATTAGTTTTTAGTCAGCTTACATCATTTTTAACAAAAAATGATGTTTTTGATAAATTTCAATCTGGTTTTAGATCAGGTCATAGCACAGAATTGGCTCTACTTAGGGTAGTTAATGACCTTTTAGTAAAGACTGACTCTAGTAGCAATGTTGCTTTGGTTTGGCAAGATCTTAGCTCAGCATTTGATACAATTGATAATTTAATCTTGATTGAACGTTTAAGACAGTATGTGGGTATCCAAGGAGCTGCTCTAAGCTGGTTTGCCTCTTATCTTCAAAATAGAACCTTTTCTGTTAAAATTGGAAAATTGGAAACCATTCTGGGACCAGTGCTATTTTCATTGTATATGCTTCCTCTTGGTTCTATTTTTAAGAAATATAGTATTTCGTATCATTTTTATGCTGATGAGATCCAGATGTATCTGCCCATAAAGCCTCCCAGCTAACAAAAATATGTTCTAAGAACGTTGTGGGAACGTCGACTTGAAACGTTCTTAAAATGTTGAAATGTCCAGTTTGCATAACGTTGCTGGAATGGTATTTTAATGTTAGAAAAACATTGCTGGAACGTTAGGATAATGTTGCTGGAACGTTATCTTAAGGTTAGCATAACGTTGCCGGAATGTTAGCATAACGTTGCTGGAACATTGTCTTAAGGTTTACATAACGTTGCTGGAACGTTATCTTAAGGTTAGCATAACGTTGCTGGAACGTTAGCACAACATTGCTGGAACATTATCTTAAGGTTTGCATAACGTTGCTGGAATGTTATCTTAAGGTTAGCACAACATTGCTGGAACATTATCTTAAGGTTTGCATAACGTTGCTGGAACGTTATCTTAAGGTTAGCATAACGTTGCTGGAACGTTATCTTAAGGTTAGCATAACGTTGCTGGAACGTTATCTTAAGGTTAGCATAACGTTGCTGGAACGTTAGCACAACATTGCTGGAACATTCTCAAGGTTAGCATAACGTTCATGGAATGTTATCTTAAGGTTAGCATAATGTTCATGGAACGTTATCTTAAGGTTAGCATAACGTTCATGGAACGTTATCTTAAGATTAGAATAACGTTAATGGAACGTTATCTTAAGGTTAGCATAACGTTCATGGAACGTTATCTTAAGGTTAGCATAATATTCATGGAACGTTATCTTAAGGTTAGCTAACATTGCTGGAACGTTAGCACAACATTGCTGGAACATTCTTAAGGTTAGCATAACGTTCATGGAATGTTATCTTAAGGTTAGCATAACGTTCATGGAACGTTATCTTAAGGTTAGCATAACGTTGCTGGAACGTTAGCACAACATTGCTGGAACATTCTCAAGGTTAGCATAACGTTCATGGAATGTTATCTTAAGGTTAGCATAATGTTCATGGAACGTTATCTTAAGGTTAGCATAACGTTCATGGAACGTTATCTTAAGATTAGAATAACGTTAATGGAACGTTATCTTAAGGTTAGCATAACGTTCATGGAACGTTATCTTAAGGTTAGCATAATATTCATGGAACGTTATCTTAAGGTTAGCTAACATTGCTGGAACGTTAGCACAACATTGCTGGAACATTCTTAAGGTTAGCATAACGTTCATGGAATGTTATCTTAAGGTTAGCATAACGTTCATGGAACGTTATCTTAAGGTTAGCATAATGTTCATGGAAAGTTATCTTAAGGTTTGCATAATGTTGCTGGAACATTATCTTAAGGTTAGCATAACGTTGCTGGAACATTAGCACAACATTACTGGAACATTCTTAAGGTTAGCATTACGTTCATGGAATGTTATCTTAAGGTTAGCATAACGTTCATGGAACGTTATCTTAAGGTTAGCATAATGTTCATGCAACGTTACCTTGAGGTTAGCATAACGTTCATGCAACGTTATCTTAAGACTAGTATAACATTGCCAGAACATTGGCATAACGTTGCTGGAACATCATCTTAAGGTAAGCATAACATTCCTGAAACGTTCTTTCCCCCAAAATGTTATTAACAATACAACATTCAAAGAACATTAAAATGTCCACTTTCTTTCAAGTTAAAATGTTATTTTAAGGTTAGAAAAAAAATTCTGCAGAATTTGTACAACTTTATTTTTTATTAACACAACCATGTGAATTATAAGTGCACACTTTTACAGCACATCAAAAAGTAGAACATTTCATATGATTATCATACATTTTTAAACGCTACATTATAGCTTAAAAAAACAACAACACATATTTTCATATAAGCATTTAAATGTAATGAAAACGGTGTTTAAGGGTTAGTTCACCAAAAAATTCTGTCAGTAATCACTCACCCTCATGTTATTCCAACCCCGTAAGACTCTTCAGAACACAAATTAAGATATTTTTGATGAAATCTGAGATCTGGCTCACTCCTCAATAGGCTTCTAGGCAATTTTATTCTGGCGAGTTTATCAAGTGACGACAATAATTTTTATGCACAAAAAAACAAAATAAAGACTTTATTCAACTATTCATTTTCTTCCGTATTGGCTTCTGAGTGACTTCACTAGTGCTGGGAGAAAAAATCGATTCACCTAGGTATCGTGTTGTTGTTTTTTAAACGTTCTTAAAATGGATTATTTCTTTATTACAGAATCGATATTAATTGAAATTCAAGTTAGAGACGAGGTTGACCGAAGTAAGTCTCTTCGTTCCAACAAAGGATGAAATGTGTTGTTAAATTTCGAGTGTCGAGTAACTTAATATCCCTTTCAATTGGACACGTAAAAGCGGCGTGAGATTGAATGCATTGATAAGCCATCACGCTACTCATATACTGGGAGAGAGATAAGACAATAGAGCTGCACGATTCATCTTTAAAAAAATGTGATCTCGATTCAAACACCCACACAATCTGCTTCCATTTCGTCTGTCTATTAAACCCTTGACAAAATCATATCGCAACATTTAAAGCTGTGCTGACCCGGAGAGAGTCGTCATGAAACAGCTTCACAATCAGTCTTTTCAACCTCATAGTATCATTATTTCTGTGATGCAATAGGCTAGTTCAAATTATCATAGAAGTACTAGGATAAAAGTTTAAATTTCAAATATAAACACTGATGTTTATGATAGCGATCAAGATAGAGTAAAGCCCCAATCACACCTAACACGTTTTTCCGGTTCGAAAACGCGAGGCACACAGCACTGCCCCAATCACACAGAACAAGCAGTGAACTGCGTTTTTTGTTGCTAGGCGAACACAGAAACAGCTGTCCTGTCAGTCAAGTAAATGTCAAATCAGACTTTTATTAACTTTGTTTATTTTCTGTTAACATTGTGATAGTTACGATTCGTGAAGTCGTTAAGCTCCTGGTAACCCGCAAGAGCACCACAAGTTTATCTTCCATCATCGCACTCTCTGGCGTCCAAAACAACTGTAGCTTTCATCACTACAATGGAAGACCCGCCTCTCTATTCATTCGGTTCGAGTTGATTTTTTTTTCAACTCAATCATATATTAAAGAGAATGTAGTACTAACTGTATGATGCTTCTGAAATAAGTCAGAAAGATGAGATGAATTGTTTTTGTAAATATTACTCATCTTATACATCATGTAGCCTATACAGTCTGTAAAAGTGTGATTTAACATTTTCTGATGGTCTAGTGTTAAAAATAAAATAAAAATCGCAATATCGAATCGCAATTCTTAAAAAAATATTGTAATACCAGCAGTATCAGCACCCAAGTATCGTGATAGTATCGAATCGGGAGATAGTTGTATCGTCCCAGCCCTAGAGTTCACGAGAGCAGCGAGAACTGAGAAGATGACGCAGATGGGACTCGATGTAAATTTCACTTTTGTGAACTCACTCAGAGGCTCACACATAAGAAAATGAATAGTTGAATAAAGTTGTTATTTTTGCACACAAAAATAATTGTCGTCGCTTGATGAACTTAAGGTTGAGCCAGTCACTTGGACTATTTTAACAATGTCTTTACTAACTTTCTGGGCAGAATGAAATTGCCTAGAAGCCTTTGGAGGAGTGAGCCAGCTCTCATATTTCATCAAAAATATCTTAATTTGTGTTCTGAAGATGAACGGAAGTCTTGAAGGATAATTCTGGTATTTAGCACTTTGAGTCTCTTTTCTGGTTTGTTTTGGATGAACTAGAGTGGTGGACACAGAAATGTTGACGATGGGTCCTGTCTCGACTTTTTGACTCGTTTAGAATCGCCTTTGAGCGCTTCAGAGTGGCTGTCTATGGGCATGCACGAACATGTCCTAAAAACAACCCTTAACGTTCGTTTTCAAAACTGTGCAACTCACCGAGTGGTTAGTGGTGTTCGTTGATGATTAAAAACAAGTAGCGTAGCAAAATACAGTTTCTGTTGTGTTTTATTTGCCATTTTGTAAAATCCCATTAATTTCTGTTGGAGGACTCATTGCTCGTTGATATTACTGCGCTACCGGGAACGGAAAAGATGCTTCAGACTCAAATATCGAGCGGAAGTTTATACTTTGTTGTGAGCTATCTGAAAAAATTGTATATTAGTAAATATATAGCAAATAACACGGATTGAAATCATACATTGTGCCGATATATTTGTTTTTAATCATCAACGAACACCACTAACCACTCGGTGAGTTGCACAGTTTTGAAAACGAAAGTTATTAGGTTTGTTTTTAGGACATGTTCGTGCATGCCCATAGACAGACACTCTGAAGCCGTCAAAGGCGATTCTAAACAAGTCTAAAAGTCGAGACAGGACCCATCGTCAACATTTCTGTGTCCACCACTCTAGTTCATCCAAAACAAACCAGAAAAGAGACTCAAAGTGCTAAATACCAGAATTATCCTTTAAAGGGACACTCCACCTCTGGAAAGATGAATGTGTATTTAAATTGGGTCATTTATGTAGAAGAAATGTGAAATAGGGCTGTGCCGGTAAACTTGACAACTGCACCACCGCGGTTGTAAAGCGCCACCGCGGTGGCTGAGGAGTACCGGCGGTGGTTTGCCAAAAAAAAAAAAGTTTGTATGTAAATGCTGTTTTACATTAATATTATGACACACAAAGCTTTGTTTACAAAATAAATAATAGGTTAGCAATTAAATGTTATATCGCAGCCATGGAAAAGTTTGAATTCATGAGAGAGTTGTGCGTGAGTCCATAAATTTAAACTTTGTCGGCTTTGAATTCTGGTTTGCGATCTTCACCCGATAATCAGTGAATTTAAAAATATTCCATTAGTTATTCCATATAAAAAGTTGAATTGTCTACTTTTAAACAAAACAATTCAAAACGAAAATAAACCGACTAGCATGTTTATGTAGTCCGTAGTGTGCAATTCTCTAGGCGCGTTCACTGCGAAGATGACAAGTGAGCAATGTCAACTTCATCTTTGCAGCCCGACACTGACACACAAAAAAAAACACTTTATTAATAAACAATTCAAATGTCTCCTTGCTATATTTGACACGTTCATAATCATTACGGTTTGTGACAGCTGTTATGTGCGTTATTGGCAGCGTCACACACATGAACGCGTCAACCGCATCAGCACCAGAACATGGAGATTTTATTTTAGAGAATGATCACACAACAGACATTAGAACATAATCGAATATAACTCATAACGTTGCTGGAACGTTAGCACAACATTGCTGGAACATTCTCAAGGTTAGCATAACGTTCATGGAATGTTATCTTAAGGTTAGCATAATGTTCATGGAACGTTATCTTAAGGTTAGCATAACGTTCATGGAACGTTATTTTAAGGTTAGAATAACGTTAATGGAACGTTATCTTAAGGTTAGCATAACGTTCATGGAACGTTATCTTAAGGTTAGCATAATATTCATGGAACATAATAATCAGTGAATTTAAAAATATTCCATTAGTTATTCCATATAAAAAGTTGAATTGTCTACTTTTAAACAAAACAATTCAAAACGAAAATAAACCGACTAGCATGTTTATGTAGTCCGTAGTGTGCAATTCTCTAGGCGCGTTCACTGCGAAGATGACAAGTGAGCAATGTCAACTTCATCTTTGCAGCCCGACACTGTCACACAAAAAAAACACTTTATTAATAAACAATTCAAATGTCTCCTTGCTATATTTGACACGTTCATAATCATTACGGTTTGTGACAGCTGTTATGTGCGTTATTGGCAGCGTCACACACATGAACGCGTCAACCGCATCAGCACCAGAACATGGAGATTTTATTTTAGAGAATGATCACACAACAGACATTAGAACATAATCGAATATTCAAAAATCGTGACTCATCCCTGCATGGAATCTCTTTTTACTTTTCCCATACTTTCACTCGTGTCTCACCCATTTCCAAAGGGGATTATAAACGTTTCTTCCTTTGTTCGCTTTTAGGTCGATTATTTTCGTATTCTTTACTGTGCAGGCTAAAGTAGAAAAACCGCTGTAGGACAGATATAGCCTACATTTTTTACATGAACGTCAAATTCTTTTCAACACAGTTTGTGCTTGTTATTAGACATATTGGTATAGGCGCGTCAAGTTCATTTGTAAAGCGCGTTTCACAAGGACGGGTGATTTTAGTTTGGCTTTCTCTGGCAGCGCGCAAACATAACTTAAATGTCTTATCCATGTGGAAAATAAAATAATCTCCTCATACCTTTTACAAGTAGAAAACCTGAAGATATCAGAAAAGAGATCGATGGTCTCTTTCCTGCTCGTGTCCCATATCCCTCTCAAAGCGCAGAGCGGTAGGCTATATCACGCGTCTTTGTGTGGAAATAGTAGTTAGCAGACTAATAGTAGTTAGCAGACTAACTTTTTTTTTATGCATGCAATGGGATTAATCATAGCATGCTGATGAATGATGTATAATAATAATAATTAATCTGCATTCCCTAGTTTTGCACTGATGTAACAAGACTGACAGTGACACAATAAGACCTCATGTTAGCAAAATGTCTTAATCTTTTAACTCTTAAAAAAAAAACTATTAAAAAACATGTATGTTCTTTAATGTTTGATTATAATTTTACTGTATTCACATAGGGATGGGATTTGATAAGATTTTATCAATAATAATGCCACTGACGATTCTGATTATCAATCCAATTCGTTAAAGGAGAAGTTCACTTTTAAAATGAAAATTCTGTCATCATGTACTCACCCTCATGTTGTTTCAAACCTGTATGAATTTCTTTCTTCTGCTGAACAGAAAGGAAGATATTTAGAAGAATGTCAGTAACCAGACAGTTTTTGGGTCCCATTGACTTCCATAGTATATTTTTTTTCCTACTATGGAAGTCAATGGGACCCAAAAACTGTCTGGTTACCGGTACTGACATTTTTCCAAATATCTTCCTTTGTGTTCAGCAGAAGAAAGAAATTCATACAGGTTTGAAACAACATGAGGGTGAGTACATGATGACAGAATTTTCATTTAAAAGTGAACTTCTCCTTTAACGATTCTCTTATCGATTCTTGATAGCACTGTGTGGAAAAATGTTTAAAATGCTTTAAAAAAAAGTGGTTTTATTTATTTTAAAGTTTAAGCTTGAGTTAGCAAACTGTACTTTTTATATAATTTATGTAATAAATAAAACCTAAAGTGTTACTGATTAGTTATACACCGATTCAGACGTCTCCTGAGTTCATTAAAATGAATCGGTTCAAAGGAGTCATTAGTTCGCGAATTGGACGTGTCGTGCGCGTTGTGTGATTATCCCAGCAGTTAGGACATGGAAATCCAAGATTTGTGTCAACACAGAAAACATTTCATCACTGTATAGTTTTATTTCGTTTAATTAAAGTGTTGTTTTATGTCAGCTGAATGTCCGGAACGCGAGAAGATAAGGAAACTTATTTAGCACAATTCACACCCAGCAGTATAATTCAGGGAAAAAAAAACCTCCGAATGCTCCACACGAAACTTTGGTCTTCCGACATTTTACCACCGTGTCGATTTATTTTGATTAATATGTGCGAGGGAGAGAGAGCAAGGGCAGCGCTTATGGAGACGGTGAAGTCGTTTACACAGAGAGTGCGCGCGCGCGCGACCGGCTCTCTCTCTCTCTCGTCGTTCTTTTAGTTAAAACATACGCCCTGTCACAAACGCAGCCGTTCATCTACATTACTCACCGATCAAATAAGACTTTGGCAGGACAAAAAATCACTTTGGCGGGCGCTAAAACAAGTTCAATGCTGGAAAATTCCTGCGTGAGTTTCCATGGTTTCCATTAGACTCGCACGGTAGCCAGAGGCGTCTCATCAAATCGCGAGCTCAGCTGTTGTTGACGCTGTGCGTGTGCTTCAAGATTATAAAAAGTGCTAAGATCCCGATTGGCCCAGAGAAATGTCAATTATAAGAATTATCCAATAATGTTTCGCAATTCTAGCCTGCATGGCAGTTTACTGTGAGAAACAATACACCCCCAAAAAAAAACCTCTCCGGTTCTACGCGATTCACATAAATGACACAATTGACCAAGAAAACGGCGATTTTCGGCGAAAAGCGACAAGTTTGCAGGTATGTAAACAAAAGTTTTTTTTTGTTAAATAGATTAAGATTTTTCTTAAATAGAATAGATTTATTATATTATGTAAGTTACCAGTATTTACTTATATTTATAGCAATGCTTTACAGGCTTTATTGTGTCGTTTCTTTGTTTTTATTTATTTATTTCAAAACAACCACCCAAACACCGCAACACCGCCGGTATTTGGGTCCATTACCACCGCGGTGGTAAAAAACTGCCACCGTCACAGCCCTAATGTGAAATTATTTTTTTAGTTTGGAGCTTTCTAGACTAAGAAAAGCCAGAAAATGTATTTTTGGCTTATGTGGATGAAAGACAACAACTCCCAGAATGCACTTGCTTCGCTGCTCTACGAGGCCACTCTCAAGCCACACCTACCGGTTAGAGAGCAGTTGTAAATAATAAAGCTAAGCTAAGCTAAGTTACTAGTCTCTGTGAGTATGCCCGGGCACAAAATGTCCGGGATTCGACTTTTGGGTTCTACAGTCGCCATTTATTGTGTTTACTGTGACGAGCAGGACGAGACTAGGGCCACAGGAGAACGACGCGAGGCCGGTGGCGTGATTACTGATGACCGACACCTGTGAGGCACTGGCTCGTATCTCTCACGGAGGAGCGGGAATTTTCTTAGCAGTGGTAAAACGCACATCAACCGATCACGCCACCGGCCTCGCGTCTTTCTCCCGCGGCCCTAGCCTCGTCCTGCTCGCCACAGTAAACATGATGAATGGCGACTGTAGAATGCAAAAGCGGTGGCATGATTACTGATGAGCGGCGCCTGTGAGACGCACCGGTCTCTGGGCTATCTCTCACGGAGGAGCGAGTATTTTCTTAGCAATGGTAAAACGCACATCAACCGATCACATGTTTAGCGTTAATGTAAACACTACATTCAGATTCACCAATCGGAATGAATTCAGTTAGATTGAAACAAAAGGTGTGCATGTAAACAATGAATGGCGACCGTAGAAAGCAAAGCCGAATCCCGGACATTTTGGACGATCTCGACGGCCGGACATGCAGGTTTCTGCCGGTGAAATCAAACGCACTGGCACTGATCTGTGATAGGTCTGTTAGCATATTAGCTCCAACCCCCTATGGGCGGGTTTGAAAGGGTGGGAACTAGTGCTTGTAGTCTCAACAGAAATCCCCCCCTCTTACACTTCCTCCTACAATGACGCAAAATGACGATTTTTGCATCATTGTAGGAGGAAGTGTAAAGAGGTAAATACAGATTTCTCCCGTCTCAGGGGAAAATGAGAAAATGTTGCACGACCATTCAATAGTATGACTGGGTTTCTAACATTGCAAAGCTTAATGCAAATGGGTGGAGTGTTCCTTTAAAGGGATAGTTCACTTTGAAATTAAATTTTGGTGTTTTAGCTTACCTGAAGGGCATCCAAGATGTAGGTGTCTTTTTTTCCACAGTAGTTTCAATTTTGATATTTTTAGGTCAAACCGTTCTTGTCTGTCAGTCATATAATGCAGGTCTATGGTCACTGTCTCAAAGAGCATGCACAGAGTCCAAATTAAACAATTCCCCATCGTAAGTACACATTGACGGCCTAAGACACGAAACGAGCGGTTTTTGTGAGAAAACGAACAGTATTTATATCGTTTTTACCTCTTATAAAACAACCACGTCAAAGTGATCTGAGGGCACGGGCGCTTCCTGCTGTGTGACGTGTGCGCATAGATGTATATACACTAGATGTTAGGGCTGCTCGATTATGGAAAAAATCATAATCACGATTATTTTGGTCAATATTGAAATCACGATTATGTAACACGATTATTTCACATGACTGGGAACGTGTTGCATTTATTAAAAAGACACGGTAACGCTTTACAATAATGTTAATTAGTTAACATTAGTTAAAGTATTAACTAACATGAACTAACAATGAGAAAAACATTTGTTACAGTATTTATTAATCTTTTTTAATGCTAGTTAATAAAAATACAGCTGTTCATTGTTTGTTCATGTTAGTTTACACTGCATTAAGTAAGGGTTAATGCCCGACGAGGTGTCCATTATCAGGTTTTAATGGACGACGGCGAGGTGTGAACCTCCGCTGAAGTCCATTAATACCTGATAATGGACACCTCGAAGGGCATTAACCCGCTTATACCATGGTCACTTACTAAAGTTTAATGTGTTTTAGAGTAAAAATCGTGAGGGTTTTTATTTATTAAGTCGAGCGCACTATTTAATAGTATACAGGCGTTGCCAAGCAACGTGGCCACAGCGAGCTGACCGCAGCAGTTGATCAGTGAGTTTGAACCAGCGCATCATTTAAAACTGTCATCAGTTCCTAGGTGTACATTATCACTTTTTAATGGACACCCTGCAGCCAATCAGAATCGAGTATTCACCCAGACCATGGTATAACTAATGTTAACAAATACAACATTTCATTTTAATAACGTATTAGTAAATGGTGAAATTAATATTAACTAAGATGCTATAGAAATATTGTTAATTATTAGTTTATCTTAAGGTATGTTAGTTATAATGCTAATTAATGAACCTTATTGTTAAGTGTTACCAAAGACACCTTTCAACAATTCTTAAAAAATCAAAATTTGAACATTGATTGTACTTTTTGAACTATTAAAATAAATAATGTATCAGATAATACTTCAATGAGTATTTAATTCCCGCAGGTCTACCACTTATAATGCGGGAAATCCCCCCGCAAACATTGATTCACTTTAGCATGTAGATTGTATGAGTATCTTAAATGAATCCACACAGATTATAAAATCAAATCAATAATTTTAAAACTTTCTCCAAGATACAATTTCACAAACCGCGTGAGTGTTCAGCGGTGATGCGTCTTCTCTCTCTCTCTCCGTCTCTCAAAATGCGCTGGACTGGACAAGGCAAGCGTCAAATTCAATTAATTGCACAGCCCTACTAGATGTCGCATTAAAGACATTCGTTCCAATGAACTGCCGTAGCCAAGGCGACATCTAGTGTATATACATCTATGCGCACACGTCACACAGCAGGAAGCGCCCACGCCCTCAGATCATTTGGACGTGGCTGTGTTATAAGAGGTAAAAACGATATAAATACTGTTCGTTTTCTCACACAAACCGCTCGTTTCGTGTCTTAGGCCATCAATGTGTACTTACGATGGGGAATTGATTAATTTGGACGATGGGGAATTGTTTTAATTTGGACTCTGTGCATACTCTTTGAGACAGAATCCATATTCCTGCATGAAATGACTGACAGACAAGAACGGTTTGACCTAAAAATATCAAAATTAAAACTACTGCGGGAAAAAAGACACCTACATCTTGGATGCCCTTCAGGTAAGCTAAAACATAGCAAAATTTAATTTCAAAGTGAACTATCCCTTTAAAGGGGTGGTTCGGGATTTTTGACATCGGACCTCATTTTTAAGTCAGCCTGGTTGTTATTCATCAGTGGAGACTTTTTTTTTTTTTTTTTTTATTTATTTCTTATATTTGGATAGTTAGCCGATGCTAGGCTAGCGCGAGTCAAGGGTATATGTTAGCCAGCCATTAAAAAAACGTTTTACCCACTCCACAGTGCACCAAACGCAAATAAATTATAACACTAGACTATCGATGCAAATGTCCGTTGAGAGAATAATGTTAGAAATCAAACATTACCTTTCATCTCAATGATCCCAAAGGAACTAGTTTCTCAGCAGCTGCGGAATTTTACTTTGCTCCGGTTAGTAATGCGGCAAAAAGTAAACACAGTGTGCCAGCGGCAGGTAATTATGCCGGTACTCTTGCATCATGTGTGGACCGGCTCACTCGGTTGCCTAGGTAATCAATATCACTCCGCTGCTGCTGTAGACAAGGCTTATGATTACAGGGAACAAATTATAACTAATGCAATGTGATGAAAGGTAAGTTTGATTTCTAACATTATTCCCTCAACGGACATATACATCGATAGTCTAGTGTTATAACTGATTTGCGTTTGGTGCACTGTGGAGTGGGTAAAACGGTTTTTAATGGCTGGCTAACATATTGTGGGAATATGTTTAATTTATGTTCATGTGAGGCATAGATGATGACAGTTTAATTTATGTTCATGTGAGTTGACAGTTCAAAGAAGATTAAGTCAAGCAACCCAGTCATCGGACATTAACCTTTGTATCTGTGTACACCTCCTGAACAGTGACATGACTCCAAGTTTTGTCTATTATCATGTGAAGGTATGGGTGATGCTATCAGGCTGATTAGATCATTTGAATGATAGTGTTATGCTTATTCTTGATTGAATCAAGAATCATCCCTCTGCTTTGTTTGACTTGTCTCCACCTCCAAAAGTCCCACCTCCTTGTAAATGTATAAAAACTATACTGTATAGAACTCAGACAGACTTTGGTGACTGCAGCTACCGACAGCTCGCGTTCTCAATAAAGAATCCTGCTGAAGAAACAACCAAGTCTCCTGGTCTTCGATTCTGAGTTTACTACAATATACTCATTGACTCGCGCTAGCCTAGCATCGGCTAACTATCCAAATATAAGGACTGGATGATTTTTTTTTAAAAAATGTCTCCACTGATGAATAACAACCAGGCTGACTTAAAAATGAGGTCCGATGTCAAAAATCCCGAACCACCCCTTTAAGGGGTTGGAACAACATGACGGTGTATAATTACTGACAGAATATACATATTTGGGTGAACTAACCCTTAAATATAAGTAGTGTGGGGGTGCCAAACTAGCACTGTGGTCCAGTCTGTTCATGATGTGATCCAGTCTGTGGTCCAGTCTCTTCATGCCCTGTCTGTAAAGTGAACAGATTGACTGATGTTACTAATGGTGATTTATTATTTCATAAACATTTAATAATAACAACAGTGTGACTACTCTATAAATGTTAACCCTTAAGTTATTTAGGCTGTGCTTTGAGTACTATAAATATTAAACACACAAGATTAAAATGTAGGTTACAAATGTTATACAATGGAAAGGTTTAATAACACATTGTAAACGATTAGCTACACCTGAAAATGAAAACTTCCATCATTGAGGGGAAAATAAGATAACGTGCATCAAAATTATGTACCTGCTAAACTTTTCTAATTTGTACTAATTTGCCATACTATGGAAGTAATACTTTCATTGTATGACAATAGCAGCATTGAGAAAGGTTTTCTTAAGCTTTTATAATAAAATTATAAAAATGTATAAACAAGGGCTTGGCATTAACCCTGGTCTTGTAACTTGTCCTTTGGACAAATAAATCGTTCATTCACTTGTAAAAAAAGTAGCATTTTTTTGAAGCAAGGTTATTAATCTGTGTGTAACGTTAACGTATGTGTGTGTGTGTGCGGCTGTAAGTTATGCTTAAATTAAAAGAGCACATTAATATAAAACGGTGATTCAACTGACTTACCTTCGAATTAAGCGGTTGCGTGACATTCATGTTAATACTAGGCATGATGGCATTATAAAACCCCAATTTGCCCTCCAGGTGGGCATTCCGTCACGTGAAAACTATGAATTAACCATCCAGAATACTTTTTAGTTTACATCCATTCACATTGAAAAATTGCCAGCAAAACTTTTACAAAACCTCAAATCAACACATAAGATTAAAAGCCTAAAGCCTAAACTTACAGCTAAAGTCTAATCAACCTAACCTCACCTCTATCGTTAGTTAACGTTAGCCTAAAATTTGAGATGCTAACGGACTCTTCCCAAAGACACTAAACCATTTCTATAAAGTAAATATTCAACGGAAGGGTGTCATTTACATGAAAGAATGTGTCAGAAACATTTGTATGTACTATTTGTGTAATGTTGGTGACAAAACTCACCAAACTTACCTGAAATTAGCGAATGCATCAGTGAAAGACGGAGTTCCTGCTTGTCGTCAGTAGGGTTGCAAAATTCTGGGAATTTTCAAAGATGGAAACTTTCCATGGGAATTAATGGGAATTTAAGGGAATTAACAGGAATTTATGGGAATAAACGGGAATAAACTGGGAATTTTCAAAGTTGAGGGTTGGCTCTTCATAGGGAACTTAAATATAGTTGAGGAAAGTATATTTTAGCATAATCTTGACTAAAACAAAAAGATGCCATTCAAATACACTTGAATATCCATGCCATTCCTCAATCACACGCACATAGCACACTGCTTACTGCATGGCTATTGAGACCACACCCCCTACTGGCACTGTGCATGCCTCCATGACATGTACAGAAGTCCAAAGCACAAGACTATTGAAGGCACACATTTGAGCCTGTGGACTAAACAAAGTGAAGTAAGTTTTGATGATATTATGGGGAAATATTTTTATTAAATATTTAAATTGCAAATATCACATACAAATGTATTCATCTAGTAGATAGCAAGCTGATAAGTTAGATGCTAAATAAGCTAGCATAACTTTATTTACCACATAAGTAGGGCTGGGCGGTATGACGGTATATATCGTTACCACAGAAGAAAATGTCAACCGTAACAGATTGTTTTATTCCGTGTATACCGCAACATGTAAATAAGTAGGCGTGGTTAACTCACGTGCAGCGTGCGTGAGACTGAGACACTGATATTTGTCAAAGAAACATGAAGAAAGACCAAGAGGATCCACAAAAGGAATTACGTTTTCAAAATTAACGTGATATTTTCGGGGGGGAAGGTGCACACTGCAGAAGTCAACTAGAGCAGTGCAGCACACTGAAAGTTTAGAGAGGGCACATGCTCGCAACGGGGCTTACTTGACAACAAGTTCATATATCAATATTCTAACGAATAGAAATAACCTTAAATAATGTATCTATCCATCTCTTATGTGTACAGTTACTTTCAGAGTGGATGCGCAAGCGGTTGCCGTGGTAATGAATATTTCCAAAATTCCCCAGCTTAACTTCCCATGGAAATTTACTGGAAACTTTCCGGAAATTTACCGGAAATTTTCCGCCCCTTTGCAACCCTAGTCGTCAGTTAGTTGAGCTCCCCGCCCGTTTCCATGGTAACTCAGTTCAAATCTGGTTCAAATGTAACTCGAGTGCGCGCGCCAATTAAAAGACGTAACGTTAGAAGTCACGCAGAATTTACATAAAAGAAGAATTGATGGAGGGAATTATTTGGTAATCATTTAAAATATCCTGAAATGTGAGGTTAACATTTTTAAGTGTATAGGCTAGTGGTCATCACCAAACTGTAACAGAATGATGAAGCACGAGTGTATGTTTACAAAATCATAGGTTATAATAGGCTATAATATAATGTAATGTGTAATAGCCTATAATATTATAAAAAGCTTTATAAATGGTTAATGTGGTGTAGAAATAAAATTGCAAAAACATTTATTAAAAACTAAACATGATATAGGCTAAGGCATGAATATATTTTGTGAAATATATCCAGGTAAACATATTTACAGATGTAACATGAGGAACAATTTAAAAGATGTATGTTCAATGTATTTTTGAAATAATATATTTTCAAAATGTATTTCAATATATTTAACAGTGCTTCACATATGTGGATAGCATATCTATCCATACATCTATCTATAAATTATAGGAAGGTCTGTCAGTCTGTCTATGTGTCTGTATGTCTGTCTGTTAACAACAACATTTTCAAACTTGACAGGTTTTTTGCTACAGGCACAAGTGAGTGCAGTGTAAAGTTTGACGTTGTTTGGATTAGAAATACAAAAGATATTGTTAAATATATTAGTAAAAGAAGGTAATTGTTTAAACATTCTGGCATAAACACTCTGTCAGCAACTGCTACACTGTTTACTTCTGAATATTGTATTTTATTCACAGCTTTTCTCTGAGTTCACTGTGTAGCCTGCTCTCTGAATCGTGTAGTTAAATTTTCCTTGGTGCTTTCTTCCATGCATAAATAAAAATGTCACTGAACTTTTGCTGTGTAATTGTAACAATGAGCACTCAAACACACCAAAACAAAAATTATTAAAAACACACACAAAAAAACGATTTTGCACGGGCAGTTTGCCATCATTTGTAGTATCACACTGTTTGCTCAAGCGTAGCGTTTTCTCTGAGTTCACCGTGTAGCCTGCTCCCTGAATCATCACGCTTACTCATTTGTGCATGTTAACCGAATCTGTAAGTCAGCTATGCTGTTTACTTCTGAATATATTTCATTCTGGTGCTTAACATTATCACTACTAATAGTAATAGTAGCATGCTATTAACCAACAAAACATATCCTATTCAATGCGTTTACAATCTCTTTCACGGGCATCATTTGTAGTAGCCTATTCACAAACTGTTTTTACTCAAGCGTAGCATTTTCTCTGAGTTCACTGTGTAGTCTGCTCCCTGCATCGTGTAGTTCAATTTTCCACATTTATTTTATGTCATTATTTCAGGATCAGTATTTGCTTTCTACTGTACACAAAATAAAAATGTCACTAAACTTTGGCTGTGTAATTGTAACAATGAGCACTCAAACACCAAACCAACAATTACTAAAAAAACACACACAAAAACTGATTTTGCACAGGCATTTTGCACTAGTTAATATTAATTTATTAATAGGCTATATAGTGCTGGTTTATTGGGGTGGTGTTATAAACTACTGTGATGTTTAAAATGTTTATATGGATATATATAGTCATATTATACAAATCTAGTGATTGTAAACTGTTAAGAAGCAAACAACATGTTCCCAGAACGTTTTATGATAGCCTAAATATAACATTCAGAAAATACTAATAACGTCATAAAGACATTCCAAGAACGTTGTTCTAAGAACGTTTTCTATCAACGTTATGAGAACTTTCATCAGTCACAAATAATGTCATAAAGACGTTCCAAGAACCTTGTTCTAAGAACGTTTTCTATCAACGTTATGAGAACTTTCATCAATCACAAAATAACGTCAAAAAGACGTTCCAAGAACTTTGTTCTAAGAACGTTTTCTATCAACGTTATGAGAACTTTCATCAATCACAAAATAACGTCAAAAAGACGTTCCAAGAACTTTGTTCTAAGAACGTTTTCTATCAACGTTATGAGAACTTTCATCAATCACAAAATAACGTCATAAAGACGTTCCAAGAATGTTGTTCTAAAAATGTTTTCTATCAACGTTATGAGAACTTTCATCAATCACAAAATAACGTCAAAAAGACATTCCAAGAACTTTGTTCTAAGAACGTTTTCTATCAACGTTATGAGAACTTTCATCAATCACAAATAACGCCATAAAGACGTTCCAAGAACCTTGTTCTAAGAACATTTTCTATCAACGTTATGAGAACGTTCATCAATCAGAAATAACGTTATAAAGATGTTCCAAGTACGTTGTTCTAAGAACGTTTTCTATCAACGTTATGAGAACTTTCATCAATCACAAAATAACATCAAAAAGACGTTCTAAGAACTTTGTTCTAAGAACGTTTTCTATCAACGTTATGAGAACTTTCATCAATCACAAAATAACGTCATAAAGACGTTCCAAGAATGTTGTTCTAAAAATGTTTTCTATCAACGTTATGAGAACTTTCATCAATCACAAAATAACGTCAAAAAGACGTTCCAAGAACGTTGTTCTAAGAACGTTTTCTATCAACGTTATGATAACTTTCATCAATTACAAAATAACGTCAAAAAGACGTTCCAAGAATGTTGTTCTAAAAACGTTTACTATCAACGTTATGAGAACTTTCATCAATCAGAAATAACGTCAAAAAGATGTTCCAAGAACCTTGTTCTAAGAGCGTTTTCTATCAACGTTATGACAACTTTCATCAATCACAAAATAACGTCAAAAAGACGTTCCAAGAACTTTGTTCTAAGAACGTTTTCTATCAACGTTATGAGAACTTTCATCAATCACAAAATAACGTCATAAAGACGTTCCAAGAATGTTGTTCTAAAAATGTTTTCTATCAACGTTATGAGAACTTTCATCAATCACAAAATAACGTCAAAAAGACGTTCCAAGAACGTTGTTCTAAGAACGTTTTCTATCAACGTTATGATAACTTTCATCAATTACAAAATAACGTCAAAAAGACGTTCCAAGAATGTTGTTCTAAAAACGTTTACTATCAACGTTATGAGAACTTTCATCAATCAGAAATACCGTCATAAAGACGTTCCAAGAACCTTGTTCTAAGAACGTTTTCTATCAACGTTATGAGAACTTTCATCAATCACAAAATAACGTCATAAAGACGTTCCAAGAACCTTGTTCTAGGAACGTTTACTATCAATGTTATGAGAACGTTCATCAATCAGAAATAACGTCAAAAAGACGTTCCAAGAACCTTGTTCTAAGAACGTTTTCTATCAACGTTATGAGAACTTTCTTCAATCAGAAATAACGTCAAAAAGACGTTCCAAGAACCTTGTTCTAAGAACGTTTTCTATCAACGTTATGAGAACTTTCATCAATCACAAATAACGTCAAAAAGACGTTCCAAGAACGTTGTTCTAAGAACGTTTTCTATCAACGTTATGAGAACTTTCATCAATCACAAATAATGTCATAAAGACGTTCCAAGAACCTTGTTCTAAGAACGTTTTCTATCAACGTTATGAGAACTTTCATCAATCACAAAATAACGTCAAAAAGACGTTCCAAGAACTTTGTTCTAAGAACGTTTTCTATCAACGTTATGAGAACTTTCATCAATCACAAAATAACGTCAAAAAGACATTCCAAGAACTTTGTTCTAAGAACGTTTTCTATCAACGTTATGAGAACTTTCATCAATCACAAAATAACGTCATAAAGACGTTCCAAGAATGTTGTTCTAAAAACGTTTTCTATCAACGTTATGAGAACTTTCATCAATCACAAATAACGCCATAAAGACGTTCCAAGAACGTTGTTCTAAGAACATTTTCTATCAACGTTATGAGAACTTTCATCAATCACAAAATAACATCAAAAAGACGTTCTAAGAATGTTGTTCTAAAAATGTTTTCTATCAACGTTATGAGAACGTTCATCAATCAGAAATAACGTCAAAAAGATGTTCCAAGAACCTTGTTCTAAGAGCGTTTTCTATCAACGTTATGAGAACTTTCATCAATCACAAAATAACGTCAAAAAGACGTTCCAAGAACGTTGTTCTAAGAATGTTTTCTATCAACGTTATGATAACTTTCATCAATTACAAAATAACGTCAAAAAGACGTTCCAAGAATGTTGTTCTAAAAACGTTTACTATCAACGTTATGAGAACTTTCATCAATCAGAAATACCGTCATAAAGACGTTCCAAGAACCTTGTTCTAAGAACGTTTTCTATCAACGTTATGAGAACTTTCATCAATCACAAAATAACGTCATAAAGACGTTCCAAGAACCTTGTTCTAAGAACGTTTTCTATCAACGTTATGAGAACGTTCATCAATCAGAAATAACGTCATAAAGATGTTCCAAGAACCTTGTTCTAATAACGTTTTCTATCAACGTTATGAGAACGTTCATCAATCAGAAATAACGTCATAAAGACGTTCCAAGAACCTTGTTCTAAGAACGTTTTCTATCAACGTTATGAGAACGTTCATCAATCAGAAATAACGTCATAAAGACGTTCCAAGAACCTTGTTCTAAGAACGTTTTCTATCAACGTTATGAGAACGTTCATCAATCAGAAATAACGTCATAAAGACGTTCCAAGAACCTTGTTCTAAGAACGTTTTCTATCAACGTTATGAGAACGTTCATCAATCAGAAATAACGTCATAAAGACGTTCCAAGAACCTTGTTCTAAGAACGTTTTATATCAACGTTATGAGAACGTTCATCAATCAGAAATAACGCCATAAAGACGTTCCAAGAACCTTGTTCTAAGAACGTTTTATATCAACGTTATGAGAACTTTCATCAATCAGAAATAACGTCATAAAGATGTTCCAAGAACCTTGTTCTAAGAACGTTTTATATCAACGTTATGAGAACGTTCATCAATCAGAAATAACGCCATAAAGACGTTCCAAGAACCTTGTTCTAAGAACGTTTTCTATCAACGTTATGAGAACGTTCATCAATCAGAAATAACGTCAAAAAGATGTTCCAAGAACCTTGTTCTAAGAACGTTTTCTATCAACGTTATAAGAACGTTCATCAATCAGAAATAACGTCAAAAAGACGTTCCAAGAACCTTGTTCTAAGAACGTTTTTTATTAAACGTTATGAGAACGTTCATCAATTAGGAATAACGTCATAAAGACGTTCCAAGAACGTTGTTCTAAGAACGTTTTTTACTCAACGTTACAAGAACGTTAATAACGTTGTATGAACGTTCCGAAAACATTATTTTAGTAACGTTTTGTGCTAACATTTACACAACTTTTAAGGAACGTTAGTGAAAGTTCTGGGAACGTTCCCTGTTAGCTGGGCTGGAGATGATAAATCCGTTAATTCACTTTTTGAGTGTCTAAAAGATGTAAAATCTTAAATTAAAGTTTGATAGACAGATCAATTCAGTGGTGAAGAATAGTTTATTTCAATTGTGAAATATCGCTAAACTTAAATCTTTCCTATTTTTTAATGATCTGGAGAAAGTAATTCATGCTTTTATTTTGTCGCGTCTGGCACCAAAATATGTTTCTGAACTTATACATTTTAGTTGCTCACAGAGATCTCTGAGATCCCAAAATCAGTTGCTCCTTGAAATTCCTCAGTCACGCTTAAAAACTAAAGGAGATCGTGCTTCTCAGTCGCTGCTCCTTAGTTGTGGAATGGGTTACCAATGTTTATCAGATCCTCTACTTCTGTAACCATGTTTAAAACTCATCTTAAGACATATTTGTTTGATGAGACCTTTGCTACTTTGTAAGGACCGTTAGGCTTTGATTTTATGTTTAGACTGTGTTGGTTTATATCAGTATTTTATTTTTATTGTTTTTTCATTTTTATATTGTATTTATTTATTTGTATTTTACTGGGTTTTATCTAATCCGTATTATTAAATTGATAGGCTATTAAAATTATTATATATATTATATATGATATATTATATAATTTGCCACACAATAATTTAATAGCGCATCACCACATAACGCGCTGTGAGAATAATAAAAGATTACATAGCCTACTGTAGAAGCTTACTCCTCCTCATTGAAAATTGTCAAAAACATTTGGTCAATTACAATGAATTATAGGCATATAATTGAAATTATGAACAGTCTATAGTATGTCCGAAGCTCCGAACACTGCAATAATTAGTCATCAATGAAAATTAAAAACAGCTTTATTTCAAAAACATTGTTTAACAAATTATTAAAAGAGGCACGGTGTAGGTACATCGCAGGTGGCTAGACGTTGGTAATGTATGATTAGTCCATTTTGCAACACGAACTGGAGGTAAGCAACAGTAATTTGTAGCTAGTTTGAGCTACAGAACCTAAAGATCTCCCTCTTTTCGTTTACTTTCTTGCTGCAGATGAAATGGATAAACTTCTGTTTTCGCGCAGGTGCAGTGAGGGAATAACACTGAGTTCATGCCCTCTGGTGGATGACTTGTGTGGATATGACTTTAAAATATTTAACCACTTAATTAATAGTCTTGCAAATGTTTTTGAAGAAACACAGTGCTACAGGTAACAGTGTCTTAAAAAAATATACATAGCCTATAATACAAAAATATTTAAAAAATATAAATACAACATCTCCTGGCACGATTGGTAAATATAAGCAAATTTACTGAGCTTGGGATGTTTCTGATCATGAACGCACCATTAATTCAAAATTGTCTGTGCAACGGCATATACTGTAATTAAAATATAATTATAATTAGGTGCTATTATTATTTTAAATAGTTCCAAACATAAACATATACTCATTTGCATGTTGTTTAAAATGTATGCATAAACTAATCATACAAACACAATACATGAGGTTTTATGAAAAGTATCAAAACACTGGCTTGTAAGACAGTATCTCTTTTATCTACATTTTTTTTTTTTTTTTACTTTATTTTAGTCTCGTCTTTTTTGTCAATAATATTGCTATTTGATATAGACAGCATTTAAAGACGTCTGTGTCATGACTTTGTCTCGTCTTAGTAATAGAAAAAAGGTGTGTAAAGATTTTACGCAGTTACATTTCTTACAATTCATTCAAACATCAAGTGGAGTTAATGCAGTAAAATGACAAATTAATTAATGAACATGTGCTTCAGCATCTGCACATTTTAAAAACTGTTCACTGTACCTACAGACACAAACACATACTGAATAATACATTTTCATGATACATCCCATGAAAACTTCAGCAGTTAATAGAAGCCATAGCATATACATTACCTGCCAAAGTTGTGTTTGGAGTGACAGTAGCATTATTGATGGTAATGTTCCTAACTTCTGCAAAAAAATAAAATAATGAATTTTAACTAATAAACAGATACAAATATAAATTACAAAAGTACAAAAGTCAAGTCAAATCATCTTATTTATATAGCCCTTTTAACAATGTAGATTGTTCCAAAGCGGCTTTACATTGATAATAGGAAATTAAATTAACAGAGATTGTTTTGGCTTTATAGCAGCTCTAGAATAAAGTTATTGTCCAGCTAAAGTTAGTTTTAGATTGATTCACTTCCGTCGCAACGATCATTAGTTATTAACCTGTTAGTCTGCACCCCCACTTTTGAAAAATGCCCAGAAATGGCATACCCAAAGTAAAACAGATACAGTTCATGAACCCTCTGCACTAAAAGCACAAGTATTGTATCATTTGAAAGCTGACACTTGGCAGTTTATTGTAAATTTAGAATTAATTATTGGCATAATGAACAAAAAATGTATAAATAGCTTCAAAGTTTTGTAAAGTTATTAGAAATGTATTTTTATGAAATATCTTCATGAAAATAATATTGAAGTTGGCAAAAGGCACATGTTAATGTATTTTTCTCCACAGTATGTCAAAACCAGATAGATGGTCTAACGTAATCGTGGATGTAATACATTACAAAAATACATTCCTGTATGAATGCAAATTATGTTTACTGTACCTGCGCAGTATGCCATATGACAGGTATTTGGGCTCACAAACTCATAGACGTAGTAATTGCCAGGACAGGCTTTGACTTTAATGGGATTGGATTGGAAATAGCAGCAGTTATTGGTCCAGTTTCCGCAGACAGCTCGAGTGACCACTCCATCCGCAACTGTTGGATGTCCTCCGTTCAGCCACAATGGAGAAAAAGTACCACATCTATACACATCAACACATGAGTCTGGCATCTGAGCGCTCTGACCCTGAATGAAGAGACGGTACCAGCCATGCCAGCTGACCGCAGTGTCACACATTAGTTGAGAGGAAAACAGATTGTTGGTGGATCTCCAAGAATCATTCAGCGCAGTGTAGTTATAGCAGGGGTCTGTGAAAAGAAAAAAGAAAAAAAATATTACTATTCATACCCTTATGGCATGGCTACTTATGCCTATACACTTATTTTTACATTTTAAAAACATTATTTAGTATGATTTATAAGCTGTTTTCCTAATAGAGACCAAAAGATGTCCCTACAAGATCACACATTTATTTTCCTTGTAAAAATGTATCCCCCCACCCCACACACAATCTCTGTCTTTTTCTCTTTCTTGATAATTCTTTCAAATATTAAACAGACATAATCTGCTCAATAACTGTTATTTCCTTTATCTCTCTGTCTTAATTAAAGTGGTATGTGGGATATTCCACAACTCAGTGTGCATTACACCATTTTAATGAAGATATACAGTTGTAATCCAAGTTTTCCAACCCCCATTACAATTCAGGTTTATTGGCAACATTTACAAACTTTCAGCTTTTTGCAATGAACAAATCAAACAAAAGTAATTGAAATAGCTCTTTTAGCAACTTTTAATGACTTCTGCAGTCTCAAAATTATTAAAAAAATATCAGGTTCTTCTCAGGTTTGTTCTATTCACACCACAGATCTGGTTCAACCCCATTTCCAGAAAGTGTGGGACATTTTGTAAAATGCAATAAAGAATCTGTGATTTGTTAGTTCTCTTGAAACTTTATTTAACTGACACATGTACAAAGTTTTTACAAATATTTCCAATGTTTTTACTAACCAACTTAATTGTATTTTGTACATTTAAAACCTTTCCTTTTAATAAAATTTGTAATAATATGGGAATTGAGGATACTAATTGTTGCAGTTTTGCAAGTGAAATCTTTACCCTACATCGCCTGATATAAGACATCTCCTCAACAGTCCGTGGTTGTCGTTGTCTGATTCGCTTTTCATGATGGGTCATACTGTACATTTTCAACAGGAGACAGATTTGGCCAGCAGGCAGCCCGTCACATACATCCCTTCTACTGTGTATTATATGAAACCTCTCTGTTGTAGCGCGTGCAGAATGAGGGCGGGCATTGTTTTGCTTCCCAGGAAAGATGTCATCTTTCATCTTTGGGACTGAGAACTCGATGTCTGTTTTTCCCAAAAACAAGCTGAAACATGAACTCATTTGACCGCAGCACACATTTCCACTGTCTTCTATCTAGACCATCTGAGATGAGATCGGGCCCAGATAACTCGCTGGCATCTCCACATAGAATTATGTTTAGCTTTCTCCTTGTATAACAGAGATTCAAGTTGCTGTTCTTGATGCAGCGTCTGACTGAATTAAGTGAAAACGGTTTTCCAAAAAAATCTTGAGCACATGTGGCTGTATTTAACGCAGTAGCATGATGGTTTCTCATGCAAAGCCATCTGACGGCTCAAAGGTCACGCACATTCAACAGAGGTCAACTGCCTTGCCACAGACTAAGATTTCTCTGGATTCCCTGAATCTTTTCAAAATTATTGTAAATGGTGAAAGACAAATTCTTTGCAAACTTGCATTGAGAAATGTGATTTTTGAATTTGGCACAAAGTGATTAGCCATGACCCATCTTTGCTTGCAAAGACAGGAGAAAGCTCCTTTTTCATCCAAACATGATACCAAAAGAGTTTCAAAAGAGTTTAACTTGAATATTCTATCATCTTTTCACTTTTATTTTGTCTCTGTCCCAACTTTTTTGAAGTGTGTTGCAGCCATCAAAATCAAAATTGGTTTATATTTGTTGCATTCAAAATACAACTATGCTGGTCAGTGAAAACATTGTAAAACTTTTCTTTGTACTTTTGTCAGTTTACTTTTCTGGAAACGGGGTTGTACTTCAAAGGTCAATAATTACCTGCCAATGTTGATGCAGATGTTGTCGTTGCAGATGTTATTAATGGAGATGACGTTGTTGCAGATGTCATTAATGGAGATGTTGTTGGTGCAGATGTTATTAATGGGGATGACGTTGTTGCAGATGTCATTAATGGAGATGTTGTTGGTGCAGATGTTATTAATGGGGATGACGTTGTTGCAGATGTCATTAATGGAGATGTTGTTGGTGCAGATGTCATTAATGGAGATGTTGTTGGTGCAGATGTTATTAATGGGGATGACGTTGTTGCAGATGTCATTAATGGAGATGTTGTTGGTGCAGATGTCATTAATGGAGATGTTGTTGGTGCAGATGTTATTAATGGAGATGACGTTGTTGCAGATGTCATTAATGGAGATGTTGTTGGTGCAGTTGTTGTTTGTGCCCTGACTGTTAAAGAGAAAAAGAGATGATTCAAATTCAGAAAAAGAAAATTCAATAAAGGAAATAATTTTTATTTTTTAATTAATATTGTCACGATAAGACTGAAAATTAAACTGAAGGTAAATAAAACCTTACTCAGTGCCAGGACTGATATGAACACCAGCAGAAGCTGTGAAACCAGAGACAATCTCATGATGATGAAGTCAGAGATAAAACCAGCATGTAACAGGAGTCCTTCTTCTGTAATCATAGAGCATTATTTGAGCATCATGCATAATTATAAATGCATTTAAACCAATGTTAGTCTGGAATCTCTCTTAATAAAAAAACCTTATTAGAAATTTTAAAATTCTATAAAATCGTACTGGAGTCATTTACAGTCTTTAAACTGAAACAGCTAAAATTCATCAAATTATTATCAAACTATTATAAATATTTTAAATTATCAAACTTTTTTCTGCTATGTTCTTACCTTAAGATTGATTAAGATGTACATAAATATGCATCTTAATTTGCACTACAATGTAAGTAACATATGCTGTTATAATATCAAACAAAATTAAACAGTTAAATTAGTTTACAAAGAATTTACAGTCATGTGCAGTATAACCTAAATGAGATTACCCAATCCGGTAACACTTTATAATAACTGCACACACTATTAATCATTAGTTAAGCATTAGTAAACAGTTAATTCATAATTTATAAAGCATTAATAGACATTAATAAGCAGTATATAAAAGCATCTATAAATGCTTTATTCTTCATTTATAAGATTTATAATTTATAAGTTCATTAGATCACTTAGAAAGTGTAAGTAAATGATTAATAAACTATTTAAATGTACATTCATACATCTTATTATTCAGACATATAGTAATAGTTACTTAGTGTGTTAGTAAATGCTTTATTAATATGTATTTTTACTGTAATTCAGGGTTAATTCATGTAGTTATAAAGCATTTAGTAGTGGTCAGTTAACTATTTTTGTGAGCTCATCTAAAGTGAGGATATATGAGCCTTTAAATATCATTTGTAAATGCTTTACAAGGTATGAATAGTCCTCACTTTAGATGAGCTCTAGCTGACCACTACTAAATGCTTTATAACTACCTGCATTTACTACATTTACTTACACTTTCTAAGTGATCTTAAGAACCACTGACAACTCCTAAATAACTGGTTTGTAAATAATGCAATACTTCATTTAGAAATTATATATTGATCATTAACAAAGTATGAAAATACAATTATGAAAATACAATTATTAAACACATTATAGATGTGCTTATAAATCAAAAATAAAGCATTTATAGCTGTATTTATATACTGCTTATTAATGTCTATGAATGCTTTATAAATGATGAATGAACAGTTTACTAGTGCTTAACTAATGATTAATAGCGTGCAGTTATTATAAAGTGTTACCTAAAATCTTTATGCTATTCATGCTATTGGTCAAATCATCCACTCACTCGAGGTCAGAGTATCTAGAGCAGTGGTTCTCAACTCCAGTCCTCGGGACCCGTTGCTCTGCACATTTTGAATGTCTCTCTTATCTGACACACTCAGTTCAGTTCATGGAGTCTCTCTTAACAAGCTGATGATCTGATTCAGGTGTGTTAAATAAGGGAGACATACAAAATGTGCAGAGCAGTGGGTCCCGAGGACTGGAGTTGAGAACCACTGATCTAGAGGACATTGTTATAAGGAAAAGACACGGTGCAGTGGTGCACACCCACCCACTAGTCACAAGCACTTTTCATATTCCATAAAGTTTCCACTGTACCCCCAGAGAATGTTGCAAAACTTAATGCCCCAAAAATTTTTGCAAAACATGTTCACAGAACACATTATAACATCACCTCGGGGAACTGTCGATCCCTTAGAGGCGATGAGCCACTCAGACTCTGTCCAAGTGCTAAGTCCCCACGCATGTGCAGTACACACCACAAACTCATTCATGACTCAGCCACACGATGGCACCAGAATGCTACAAATAAACAATTGGAGAGAGTGCACACAGTCCCGGCATTCACAAGGGCAGGATAGTGAATGGAAGATGGGGTCATCATCTGACCAATCTTCACATAAACTATCTGGAAATGCTGGCTGTGTTTCTGACGATAAAGCATTTTCTCACTTTTCTGAAAGGGCATCATGTTCTCGTGAGAACGGACAACACTACAGTTGTGGCATATATAAATCAACAGGGAGGCCTCAGATCACTTCCCTTGTACATGCTGGGAGGGGGAGATCTTTCATCCCCACCCAGAATGCTTGGCACTATGGGCCTGGACAGTGAGTGGTTAAATTTGAATACAACCAGTCTGTCTGACAGTGTCATCAGAACAATACAGAATGCTAGAGCTTCATCGACTAGGTCTCTCTATGAATGCAAATGGGGCGTGTTTGAGCGCTGGTACGCTAAGCACAAGATTTCTTTTCAGTGCTCAGTGGCAGTTGTTCTATCATTTCCACAGGATTTGATAGACCAAGGGAAAGCATTTTAAACCATAAAGGTGTATTTGGCCACTATTTCTGCTTGTCACATAGGTTTTGATAATAAAACTGTTGGGAAGCATCCTTTAGTGTGCAGGTTCATGAAGGGCGCGCGTCGTGCTTTGTCAGTTTAAAAACCGCTTTCCCCTTCATTGGATCTAGCACTGGTACTTGATGCTCTCTCAATGTCCCCATTTGAGCCACTATAGGAGTGATTTAAAAATATTGTTGTTTAAGACGGTGCTGATGTTAGCCTTGGCTTCGGTGAAGTGCATAAGTGAGATTCACGCACTTTCGGTGCATTCAGCTTGTATGCAGTTCATGCCCGGGGATGCAGGGGTAGTTCTGAAGCCTGATCCTGCATTTATGCCCAAAATATTTAATTCTATCACTCCTTTTGAGCTAAGAGCTTTCTATCCACCACCTTTTGCTTCATCAAAACAGCAAAAGCTAAATGAGTTTTGCCCAGTGCGTAGGCTACTTTACGCATTTACACGGAAAGAACCAGAGGGTTCAGGGGTGAAACCACGTACGGGGAAGACGATTACTAAGCAGCATTTGTCGCACTGGATAGTGGAGGCGATTTCATTGACATGGTTTACGTGCACACTCAACAAGGGGAATGTCAACTTCGTGGGCTCTCTTTAAAGGAGTCACGATTAGGGCTGAGCGATAAAACTTAAACGATAATTAGCGCAATATAATTTTTCCTTGATAAAACGATATCAAGAGTTCGATAAATGTTCGATAATGTTTTTGCTCCACAAGCGGAACTAAACTCATTTGAACCACGTGCCACAAGGACCATTAATCCTCTCGGCTCAAAGTCCAAATCGCAGCGCGAGCTCACTAGAGCAGATGCGTTTATTCTGATCGCTCAAGGTCATGAGATCCAGCGAGAAGCGCTTGAATTCAGCGAAAAACACAAATGTCTCAGTGATTTAAACCAGTTTAAAGGCAGATGAAACAGTGCTGAAAAACAGGAAAGACACTGTGCCCAACGATACAGTCAGAAAGTTTTCTGTCTACAAATTCCCATCATTTACCATGGATTTACTGTAACGTTAGCCTAGTAATATTAACTGCACCATGAAATGTGGGATATATTGAATTGTATATTATTAATGTAGACTGTATTAAAGGACTAATGGAATATAATTACAGTATTTAATAATGTACTGTATTTAGGCTACTGTTTTTATACAAATACCATAAAAACCATAGTTACATTTTGCCATGATAGTGAGGTGCTATAGGCTATGCCTGGTTTTATCTGTGGTTATCATGACCTAAATGCATGATACTGGATGACCAATGGTTAATTTTAATAAAACTCAAACAGTCAGAATATTACATTTTACCAAATAAAAATTAGGTTGTTAATTTTTTTTTTTAACAGATGTTACTGTTTTTGTTAATGAACATAAATTTAACATAGTAAATCTGCATCCTAACTCAAGCTAATACTACTGTCAACTCAGTGTCAAATATGCGTTTCGAGACAAAACATGTAATATCAATATTGCAGCCTGCACTGCAAACTGTGCTGAAGATACGTGCCATCAAAGTCAGGCAACACAAACCTCTTTCAAGACTTGAAACAATTTCCCCCATTAGCACATGCAGAAACTAAGAAATACATTTTTTCTATTAAGATGTTAAAGGGTAACTAAACCCTAAACCAACTTTTTTTAGTTAATGATCTGTAAGAATGGGGCTTTATTAGTGCTGTTCATTTGATTCGAGTAACTTTTTTGACATTTGGGTATAAAGTGTTTTAATTTGACAATATATGGTGTAAAAACGTCTGAGTGCTGCCCTCTTCAGGTTGAACGTTGGCTACTGCAGTTGAATTTTCCTATTGGATGTTGCGGTGGCAAGTGACGTAAGCGGTGGCAGGTGACGTAAGCAGGTTCCAGCTCACCTCTCCCCTGGTACGAGCTCACCACGCCCTTGGTACGAGCTAGCGCAGATTTATCTGTATTGTACAGTGGGCAGGAGGGTACTAGGTGTAGTGTATCTGGTTGTAACAGCACTGCTGGACTACATAGCTTTCCAGCAGACTTGGAAATTAGACGCCAGTGGTTGCATGCACTTGGCCTGGAAGACCGTGAGTGTGAAACCTGCATTTTACGCGGGAATGCTTCTCCAACGCAATAGAGGTGGAAATGGGCTTCTCCACACAGCTCGCGCTGAAAAGCGACGCAGTGCCAAACGCCACTCCTCCTGCATGGACTCCACCACAGCGGCGTCTTGATGTGAGTGATCATATGTATTTTAATCACAATTTATGGTTAGGCTAAAGTTAATCCTCTGGGGTCGACAAACGCGTCAGCGCATTTTTCTGGATTTTTTCACATAGCAGCAAAATATGAAAATGCCTATAGAGAGCGCGCTATTGACATCAACTCGATAAAACTCATCAGATGCATGTACTTTACGTTGTCTTGCGACCCTGTGAGCAAACTCTCCATTTTAGAGAGTCTGACAGCCATAGACAGTAAAAGAAATGGACACAGCGACCCCATTGGATTCAACGGAGACAAAGTGAAGTCAATTAGAAACTCTTACTTCATGGGGGTCGAGCGTACTGCGCAGACTCAAACTGAGCTTGACGACGTAGATGTGACGTGAGCAACCCGTCTGTCTTCTAGTAGCTGTGCCAAGAGGAACCTGAATCATTCCCTTCCGAAACTTGCAGAGACGGAGAGTGTGAGTAGGAGCTGTCCATGAGGTAGGAGCAGGAGAAACGTTTGCTATGTATTCTGATGAATTATTTTGTCATTTTGCCTCCACGTCCCCCCGATTGCCCGCGAGCTTCTCCTCCTGTCCATACAGTAATTCTCTACTGTGCGACAGAGAGTCGCGTGGTTATGACACAATCGTTTGCCTATTTTTACAAAAACTGCTTCTACGGGGCCATAACGGAAGCTACAAGGTAATGAAGCCTTTTATACATTTTCGTGTTTCTTTAGAAATAAATAATGGACAAATGGAGTCTTTAAACGCCTCAGATGTGAAGTTATTCGCTGTCAAAGTGATGCCAAAATGAATGGGAGTCAATGGGATGCTAACAGCAGGTGGGGGTCCGCTAGCCAATGGCGGCGCCCGGGGGTACCTTCAAAATAATAGAAAACCCTGCCCCCCTGCTGACAGCAGGTCTCAGGTGCACGCCCCCCCGCTCACGGTTCGTCCCCTCTATCTCCTCTGGGGTCTGCCCACTTTTCTAGCATTTTTCAAATATTGCCAGTGGGTGGAGTCAGGCTCTGACCAGGGGAAAAATGACAAATGCTTGATTCTACCTCAGATTTGTGAAATGTTCACCTGTTTGGCAAGTGTTTGTCATGATATGTTCTGACAATAAAGAGTAGTTTAAAACCACAATTAACGCTCTGGTTTCTACAACTTTCACTTAGGAGCAAAAATCTGCCTTTAAACTTGAAAGAAATAAAGATTTGACATTTATCGTGATAATTAGCGATAGCGACTGATATAAAACAATTATCGTAATAAATATTTTTGCCCATATCACCCAGCGATATTTGTGAAGCGGTGAGTTGGTCCTTGCCGTATACATTTGCAAGGTTCTATAAACTGGATGTTACAGCTCAAACTTTAGCACATGCAGTATTGAGCATTGGATTTGAGTCATGACTCATGACTCGTCCAGCCGGCGGTGCTGTGGTTGGCAGGAGACTTCGAGGCAGGCTATCTGGCAATACGGGAGATAGGATATCCCCATAGTGAGACACTGAAACGTGCTTGAAAGAGAAATATGGATGTGCAATGTGTATTATGATAAAATGAAAGTGTTTTTTGATGATGTGGATTAGCAGGAAGTTTCGGATTTTAAATGTGTTCTGGACCTGCATGTGTTTAAGAAGAAACATCTCCTGGAATGAAAAACATATGCTGTTATCTACATATTTTACTTCTAGAGGTCGGGTTAGGCTACATGCCAAGAATCAAATGTTGATCAGGAAAGAGTGACTGAATGCATTTAGCCTAACCAGAAATATTTGTTGACAAGATAATGCATTGTGACATTAAATGTTAGCAGTATAGAAACCAAGTCTACAATAACTTACAAGAACAATTGTATCAACTGAGGCTAAAAATACTCTAAAAATACTCATACTGAGAAGGACTTCAAAAATATATAGACTCTTTCCCATATATCCCATATTGTACTCCTTACAGGAGCATAGTCTGGGGGTTGCCTTTTTTTCTCCTCATGTTATGCTGTATTTTGTTTTCTTAATCTTCTGTCTTCCTGTCCTGTCTACCCCATTGTCATGTTGTATACGTTTGTATGGACAGGTTGATGGCTCATTTCACTGGTACTTGTGACTATGTGACAAATAAAGCTACTACTATATCATTCGTCATTTAGGACTGAATTGTGTCATGAATATAAAGACAAATACACTGTAAACAGACAACAATTTTAAGTGACATAATGAAAAAGGAGAAGTCCATGTTTTACTCTGCTGCCAGCCATTGCAACATTGCAACAAGGTTTATGTTAACCTTTGCAAAACCATTACGACTTTCTTTAATCTGTGGAACATCCTTTCAAAAAGGATGCAAAGGCACTATAAAGGTATCATGAAAATGAGCTACACAAACTCTGCACAATATTTTAATTAGTCATTCATACTTGAGATTTGTGTGTGGACAAAAATGTGGTCTGAAATGAGGTGAGTCTTACTTGAAGTCCAATAACTACTGTCAAAATTGAAACCAACATATGCATACAGTATACACACATTGAATTATTTGCTAAAGGTGCATTTGCAATATAACAAACTAATCGATAATGATATTACTGGAGCTCTTGAGGTCACACTAGATAGTTTGAATCAGTCAAAAAATTAATAAAAAAAATAATTTGTATAATTAATTTACATAATTTAAAAATAAATAAGATACAAAATGTAAATAAATTAAATTTGTATATTGCTATTAATATTCACTAGTAAAAGATTGCGATGATGATTCAACAAATATTTTATCTCACATATTTTCTTTTTCTGTGAGTCTTTTTGCTTTGGCACAATGTAAAACAATCATCATAATAATGTACTTCATTAGCCACATTCTCCTTGACTCTTATGGCCATTTTTTTTTTAAAGTCCCCCTATAGTCAATAACTCTCTCCCTTAAACCTAATCTTTGATCACCAAAATGACATATTTAAATGTTTTTTCCTGTAAAAAAAAAAGAAGCTTGAATGTAACTCTTCACCCTTGCTTCATTTAGTATGCGGAACCATGTAGATGCATTAGCCCCGCCTCCTCACTCACACCACCTCAGAATACCTGATCCACTCGTTCAACTTACTGAGGTAAACGCTGCACAATGGCAAGTGGAAATACTGTTTTAATTCAGACATGTGTTTGAACCAGAAACTGATTGAGAAGAAGCGGAAGAGTGAATCATACAGGCTTGTCTACAAGTCAATATATCAGTATGGTAATGCGTTTTATGTATCGCTCTTTACAATGTCGAACACATAATGGTAGCCTAATTAATATGATTATCCTTCTGCTTGACTACGTTATCAAACAGCGAATAATGTGTTGCTAATGTTACATAAAACATGTTCCCGTTCGCAATCTCAGGCAGCTGAAAATCAGCATCCGAAACGCTTTGAACAAACGCTTTGAAGTCAGTGGCATACAAAAGCATATACTTCATCATAACATCGTAATATACATCATATACATAATTCACCCATTATATTGCTAAATCTAGAAGTCAGAGATAAAACCAGCATGTAGGAGTCCTTCCTCTGTAATCGGGGGGAGATTTATTATCCTCACTATACCGACGTTAATCTTGAATAAAATAAATAATAATAACTTATATAAATATTTTTAACATTAAAATATGTCTGTAGGAGCCACTTTTGAAGCGGTAGAAAAAAGCCAATATTCTAAAGGTCCCACTTTATATTTATCTTTAACAACAAATTACTTATATTATTACTACATAATATTATTACGCATTACTGATTAATAAAGGTGAATATTAATTGAACACATATTGCTGTTTTATAAAATCATAAACGCATTAACCTACTTGATTTTCTAATTGATTTATTTATTTATTACATTTATAGCAAAATCCTTATAATATCATAATTTAATATTGTAGTTCATTTCATTACACAAATAAGGACAAATTGTGAGAGAATATAGCTGATGGAGAGTAACATTAAATAGAAAGATTTGACTTACCGTTCTTCTAAGATGCTCTTGCACCTGTGGTGGGTTAGGAGGAAGTTTGACTGATTTTAAACACGTCCTGGCACTGTTTACAGGGAACACCTGCCCTGGAATGGAAGAAAATATGTTTTGTTGGAACACAGCCAGCGATAAAACTGAAACTAAAACATCCGATGGCACATGATTCAGTACAGGAACATACTGTGGGTTTTTTTGTTTACACACCCTGAGAATGTCTGTGCACACATCTCTTGGCCGAGCTCAGAAAGAATAGCAATGGCAATGTAGTACTGTCATCAATTTATTTGTCCAATATTAGTTCAGTAATATTAAATGCACATGGAATTAATGCCCCAATTTTTTTTACACTGATGAGCTAAAACATTATAACCAATTACAGGTGAAGCGAATATTCATTAATCATCTCCTAACAAGGCCACATATTAAGGTCTTGGTAGATTAGATGGTAAGCAAACAATCAGTTCTCATTATCAATGTTTTGGATGCAGGAGAAATGGGCAGGAATGAGGATCTGAGCGACAACAACCAAATTGTTATGGCAAGGCGACCAGGTCAGAGTATCTCTGAAACTGCAATGCTGTTTACCAACAGTGGTTTGAGGAAGGACAAACCGGCATCAGGGTGTTGGCCGCCCAAGACTCAATAGCCGCGTTTCCACTGTCAGGCCAGGGCCGGGCCAGGGCTTTAAACGGGCCGTGCCGGGCTAATAGCTTCGGGCTAATAGCACCAGGCCTGCGTTTCCACTGTCGGGCCAGAAGCTCCGCAGCGCTTCACTAAAACACGCCCGTAACACGCCTCTCTGGAACAACGTCATACTAACCCATCATTTCACCAACAAATAGAAGTTTTATCAGAAAACGAATCAGAAATCACTGGAAACAGCGTTGAAAACAAACATGATAAAAGCGGCCGTTTGCTGGCATTTTTGTTGTTTACTTGAATATTTAAAACCCAAGCATCGATGTTTTACCTCAGGTTTACAATAAAAAGTGTTACACTGATCATAATAAATTAATTTATGTCAAAATTGCACATTAGTCACTCAGAAATAAATTACTGTTAGGCCTATTTCACAAAAGAAAGAGGAGGTAGAGGACACTTACTTACTACTTCAGTCGCGTCTGTTTCTGTTTATCTGGTAGTTACAGGACATATTTACATCACATTTAGAAAGAATGATAATTTCTACAAATATATGCCACCAAAAATACGACCTGAGGAGCTTTAGCACTCTCTCGACTCCCAAACAGATATTTTCAGTCAGAGAAACAGAGGAAGCTCCCGAAAAAAAAAGTTGCTTTATTTTATGATAGTCCGGTATAAAGAGCAGAGACGTAGGCTACTGACAGATAAAATAAAAACATGACTGTGATAGACTTTATGATTGGTCTGATTTCTTCAAGCGTTCACTGTTTTTTTACTATGCGTATCTTCAGGCGTTTACTATGTTTACTATGGTAACGGTTAGCGTATCTTTTGCATCACAAACAGAAGGCATTCAAACATGAACGCGAGTTAGTTAAATTATTTGAAGTCTTTAATGCTGACAGAATCATCCGGCGCTGCCGTCTCCCGACTCAGGTAAACTCCGCCTCTGTTGGTAACCACTCCTCTAGCCCGAGCTGGCCCGCTTTGGCCCAAGGTATTCGACGGGCCAGAAATCCTGGCCGTTGGCCCAGAGTAAGCCCCGATCAAGCCCCGGAAGTGACAGTGGAAACGCGACTGGCCCTGGCACGCACTAGCACGGCCCGGCCCTGGCCTGACAGTGGAAACGCGGCTATTGATGCACGAGGGCAACGAAGGCTATCCCGTCTGGTCTGAGCCAACAGAAGGTCTACTGTGGCACAAGTCACACAACATTTTAATAATGGTTATGGAAGTCAGAACACACAGTGCATCACACTCTTCTGTTAGACCAATCAGAGTGCCTGCGATGACACCTGTCAACCGTCAAACGCACCTATGGGCACACAAGGGTCTGAACTGGATCATGAGCAGTGGAAGAAGGTCGTCTAGTCCTGTTTTCTTTTACATCACGTGGTCAGCAGTGTACGTGTGGGCCGTTTACCAGGGGAAGTGATGGCATCAGGATGCACTGTGGGACAACAACAAGCCGCTGTGATGGTCTGGGCAATAATCTGCTGGGAAACCCTGGGTCTGGCCATTCATGTGGACACAAATTTGACACGTGCCACCATTGATGCAGACCAGGTACACCAATTCATGACAATGGTGTTCAGCAGGATAATGCCCCCTGACACACATTGTACAGGAATGGTTTGAGAAACATGACGAAGAGTTCAAGGTGTTGCCCTGGACCAACAAGTTTGATCTACGATGGCTCCTCCTAGTAACCTAAAGGACTTGCATTAACTGCTGCTTTACATTGGCACAAATATGTGCATTAACATCTTTGCATTAACATTAACATTGTGCATTATCATCTTTGTGCCAGAAACCACAGGACACCTTCAGGGATCTTTAGAGTCCATGCCTCTGCGGGTCAGTGCTGTTTTGGCAGTATGTGTAGGACCAACAGCATATTAGGCTGGTGGTCATAAAGTTTTGGCTTATCGGTGTATATATTATGTACATTTATAACACTATATTTCATGCTATATCGCCCTGGCTGGCAATGAATCACAAAATACTATAGTAGGCTAAATACTTCTCGGTTTTCCAATACGGCTGCAGAGGGGAGTAAATGATAAACTGACATCTTTCTCTCTTCTGACTGTAGCCAATGACTGTATTTACAATTAAAGAATGTAAAGAATGAGGATCACACAGAATAAAAAAATAAATAAAAATTGAAAACACCAATGTCACTTTGCATCAACATCACTTCAGTAAAATAGGGTCAGTAATCATACAGAAACTGAGTGAGAGTGACTAATCAGATTCAAAGTCAAGACTTTATCGCAACCCGCTGTTCAAAAGGATGAAATGAGATTTAAACTAGAATTTCTAGATGTAGAGAAGTTTAGTTTAATGTTTATGAGAATTAATGGTTTACCCCTCTTAGTACTACAAAATGACATAAGATTGGGGATGTTTATAACATACCAGCAGATACTTTAGGCAACAGTTTTAAATGTAGCCTATAAATAGGTTATGTGATGCTTAATGTCAAGTCAAGTGCAATTAATCCCTAGGCTCGATTAAAGGGATAGTTCACTTTGAAATTAAATTTTGGTATGTTTTAGCTTACCTGAAGGGCATCCAAGATGTAGGTGTCTTTTTTTCCGCAGTAGTTTCAATTTTGATATTTTTTGGTCAAACCGTTCTTGTCTGACAGTCATATCATGCAGGTCTATGGTCACGGTCTCAAAGAGCATGCACAGAGTCCAAATTTAAACAATTCCCCATCGTCCAAATTAAACAATTCCCCATCGTAAGTACACATTGATGGCCTAAGACACGAAACGAGCGGTTTGTGTGAGAAAACGAACAGTATTTATATCGTTTTTACCTCTTATAACACCACCACGTCCAAGTGATCTGAGGGCGCGAGCGCATCCTGGTGTGTGTTGTGTGCGCAGACTGGTGCATAGATATATACACTAGATGTCGCCTTGGCTACGGCAGTTCATTGGAACGAATGTCTTTAATGCAACATCTAGTGTATATATATCTATGCACCAGTCTGCGTACACGTCACACAGCAGGAAGCGCCTGCGCCCTCAGATCACTTGGACGTGGGTGTGTTATAAGAGGTAAAAACGATATAAATACTGTTCGTTTTCTCACACAAACCGCTCGTTTCGTGTCTTAGGCCATCAATGTGTACTTACGACGGGGAATTGTTTAATTTGGACTCTGTGCATGCTCTTTGAGACAGTGACCATAGACCTGCATGATATGACTGTCAGACAAGAACGGTTTGACCTAAAAATATCAAAATTGAAACTACTGCGGAAAAAAAGACACCTACATCTTGGATGCCCTTCAGGTAAGCTAAAACATACCAAAATTTAATTTCAAAGTGAACTATCCCTTTAATGCGTCTGTGTGAATCAGCCTTATTGTGTATGGGCTTATTGGACCCCATGACGGATGTAGGTGGGGGCTGGGAAAAGGGGAGTGGGCAGTTTTAGAAAAGGAAGTTAAAAGTGCACAAAAGTGTGTAGTTGATGCAGTCCGCTCAATAAAGACATAGTTGTTAAATAACATTGTGTATCCTCTCATGACAGCGTCCAAAACACCATAGCAACCACCAATAGTAATCGAAAAAAACGTGAACACTCACAACACACCTGCACGCGGACGGCTACTTTTTGAATAGGTGGATCTAAATGATGGGTAAACAACTTACCTGCTAAATAACCATGAGGAGAGACAGAAGAGTGTCTACTTCAGTCTGTGAGTAATCTGAGAAAGTTATTAGCATTCCGAAATCATTTGATTTTTATATTTTAAAGGGACTATGTGTAGCTTTTTAGGTATTTTATTATCTAAAATTAATATTTTTATTAATAAATATGCCCTCAATGGTGTACAAATACCTATGCCAATGATCAGACTAATCCTCGTAAACGAAGAATTTATTATCTTTATATACATAGGATGGGTAGGTCCATGGAGGCTTCCATGTAGTTCCGCCATCTTGAAAAACTATAATAGCAGAGAGGGACAAAAAGTACTAGGCCAACGCGTTTCCACAACGCGTTTTCGTTCAGAACCAGCGTCACGTGACTGAAGCCAGCAGAAGCGGAGGAGCAGAGCAGTGAGAGGCGCTTGTCACTGCCCGGCAAGTTTAAAAGGATGCACTGCACGGTTATTTATACATCGTTCATTCATACATATGCTGAGTCGCAGGATAAGGAGTCCTCGTCGTCGAAAAAGTCCAAAATAGACCGTAAAAGGAAACATGACCGGAGATTACAAAAACAAGGGTTAATGTCGGGATAGCTAATGCAGGAGAAAGCTTTCAAAAGAGACCCTGAAGTTGCCTGCTTTCTTCTCGACAGGTAAGTCAATGTTACGGTCTTAATTACAAGCTTTTTTTTCATTGCTTGGTTGTGTACTTTATTATATAGACAGTAGAACATTTATAGTTAAAAGTTAAACAGGCTCTTTGATGAATAGCAGTTATTGAGTAAAGGAACGTTAGAGAAGGCTCTGATGATGATGATATCTAACAATGCACGTACTTCAAAAAATATAACGAGTAAAGAAGGCATTACTACTAATTACCATAGTTAATGTTTTTCACAGTCAGTAATTCATACTGTAACATTCTTTTTTTCGTTGTTTCAAGTTTCAGTTTGTTTTAAATAACAAACCTGTTCACCCGAAGAAAAACTCGAAGTGCTATTATAAGACATCCTGTCATAGCTTTTTGGTACATAACGGCAACCATAGATGCAACGCGCATTTGAAAAAGTGAGGCGCTGGAGAGCATTATTTGTTTGAATGCAAAATACAATTTCACCACTAGATGGGAGAAATTCCTACTTATTGTCCCTTTAACGAAATATGAAGAAAACATCACTAACAACTGTAGTAAAATGTTGATTTTTGCCGAACAATTTGACTGATTTATTTGAGTGTTTCATTTACTGCAGTGAGTGCACCGCTGCTGTCTCCCCCTCGTGGTGAGCAAAGGAACCGACAATTTCTCTCAGCCACATCAAGCACCAATTTTGTTTCTCAGTCTATATCAAATAACATGTCAGTATTTCCTTATAATAAAAAGATAATTTATTGTGCCAAATAAATGAACCAAGACCTTTTTTTCACTTGCTAATGTGTGAACTAACCAGACGAAATAAACCATTTTCACTCAATATCCTAAAATAGATTATTTGAAGTTCCTTGACAGAGATGGTGACCATCAATACAAAATAACCTGATTACAAATGTTAGTATATCAGAACACATGCCTTTCCACTGCCTTTTTAATGTTAATATATTTTATTATAGCATAATTGTGTTAAAATATAAACCTGTTGTTTATTCATTTATGTCATATTATTTCAAACCACATATTTCTAAACAAGCCTAATTTATTTTTAAGGACAAATATTTACAAAGATGTTAAAAAAACATTTGACATATTATACATATATCATATGAAAGTCATTTTTCTCACCACTGAGATTATTTAGTGTCTAAAAGTGAAAGCAAAGAGTTCACAATTGGGTCAAGTATTTGTCTTCTTATGGAAGTATGCTTCTAATAAACTGAGTTGAAGAGGAAGGTCAGGTTTAATTTCATTGTTCACATGCTTCAGATCAGTTTGAGGGTTCAGGGTCCAGGGGTCCTAAACTTCATCTCAATGCTACTTGGAAGTCGTCGACTGACCAGCTCTTGTTTACTAATTCAAAGGCCAGCAACTACCTTACTGTTGATAGTGAAGTATGCAACCCGGTCATGCATTGTGTTTATCGTGCAATGTATATGCGAAAATTAGTTTTTACGTGCATATGATACGCATGGGTAGGTTTAGTAGTGGTGTGGGTTATGTATTATACATTTGGGTATAGGATTAGTGTTGTGGGGTGTGTTTGTATACCACACACAATAAAGTGCGTATCATATGCACGTAAAAACTCTTTTTCACATATAAATTGCAGGATAAACACAAAGCGTATAGAGACGCATTTTCATGAGATCAGGCTGGTGTGTGAGTGGGTGTGTCTCTTTTGCACTCTTGATGTTTTAGAGTTTCACCCCTTCATTGCTGAGCACTTTTTTCTGCATCGTGGCCGATTTGTAGATCTGCATCTGATTTTTTTTTTTGATTTTCTATTCATTTACTATGGTCGATCATTTTTGACATTTTACCTGCTCGAATCATGCCCTCAATTGTTTTTGTGTTCACATTCCAAATGCCATAAAAGTCGCCAAATTTCGTACCATTTCGATTAAGATGTGATTTTTAAAAATTAAAAACAGAAAAACCGAAGAGCACCAGAGGAACTAGTTTAAACTTCTGAAGCAGACATTTGTTAACAGCCTGACACACACCATGATGGGCAAAAATGCAGAAGACATTAAAGAAATAGTTCAAATCCCAAAAAAGTCCCAAAAAATGGAAATTGTCTCACTCATCATGTTATTCATCCTCATGTTATGACAAAACCTGTATGGTTTTATTTTGTAAACTTTAATTAAATGTAAATGGGATTGTAAAAGGAGAAAATTCAAATAACTGCAATGGTTGTGCTTTTCCATAAAATTAGGCTTGAGTTAAGTATTAAAATAGAGACAAAAACAGCATAAAATATATGATGTTATCTATACAACCCATGCACTATTTTTAAAAACTTTTAAAGTCATACGATAGCTTTGTGTAAGGAAAAAAATACAGAAATGTATTTTGGCCTTCTTCCTCTCTAGAGACCGGATCACTGAACTGATCAGTCTGAATCATTAATTAATCATTCAGACCAGTTGTGTAAACTGCATCATCGATTCATTGAAAACATTCAAAAACAACAACAAAAACGATTTGCTCACAAATGTTGGTCACATTGAAGAAATTATTTATTTCTTCATAGAAGAAATTTATTTCTTCATAGAAGGTTTATTTATTTATTCATTAAGGTTATGGATTCAAGTTATTGTAAAATTGGAAAAACTACATGGAAAAAAGTTATATGGATCTCTTTTATAAAACTTATAAAAAAAATGCTGTTTTGTGCCCATTTTTAATGAAACCCCATTAATGTAAAACTGGGATCTATACAGTCAAAAAAAAAAGTTGTGAGTCATCCAGGTAACATGGTAGTAATTTACAAAATTCACTTTTTCCAGAGCACTATGAATGTTTATTTATTAACAATTTATTTAATCAGTCAACAGATTGTTTACTGTATTGGATGATTCCCCATAATGAAACATTATTTACTGTGAAAATTGTTGGAACATCTCTGGGACTGGGCTGAAAATGTGAACCTGAAACTCTGCGTGTAGAGAGCACCTCAAATGAAAGCAAGCACACAATGATTATTATTGTTAGTTCAAGATATATACATACATAACACACCATTAAAGCTAGCAAAAATAACTGATGTTTCAGTAGTAAAGATATTTGCATTAATCACAGGATCATAATTTCAGGTACATAATTACAGGATCCTTATTGTTAACTTCACTAAAAAGATTCATAAATCAAATGCTATATTGTGAACCTTACCAATGGGAAAAACTCTGGAAATTCTCTACATATAAAAAAACACAGTCGTTGACTGACAAAGTACAAGGAAGCACAATCTCTTCCTCATTGCTTTAAACCCATAATTGCAACTTAAGTTACATTTTTTCAGTAACATGCAAACTGTAACGATTAGAGGCCTTTCACACAGAACACGTTTTCCATTCCATTGTTTTTCTATGTATACACACGCTAAATTGACTTACTTTAGGCCGTGTATTCACAGCCACTGAAAAACATCAGGTGCTCAGCTCAAGACGCCCAACTGCAGGCGCTTGTGGGCTTCAGCAGCATAGTTTCTTTTTTTTAATTTTTTTTGCTAGCACTGCCCTCCATCAAAACAAATCAACGTTTTCACCTAAAAATATCTTAAAAGTACATTCCGTGACATAAAATTGTGAATATGTGTAAAATAATGTGTGTGTGCAACGTAGGCCTTATGTGGCGGTTGGTCACTGTGAAAATTGTCTGTGGAAGACGTGTTCTGAACCTGAGCAACTTATATTCTTTGTACAGTCAACAAACGGTTAATTATAATAAATAGAGATACATAATATGAAATATTACTTACTGTGCAAATTGATGGAATGATAAAATTCTTCAACTCACTCGCACTGCATGAAGCTGTCTGGAAACGGCGGCAAAGACTTATTATCTTTTTAACTGACTTTAATTAATTCACATAGCTTGGTTCAAAACGCATGCAATTTCCATAAAAACAATGATTTATTATTATTATTATTATTATTATTATTATTATTATTATTATTAAAAACAACAACTAAATTTAAATGATTTAAATGAGCAAAATTTCATTATGCTTAATTTAATTGGGGCCATAATCATTTTTTTTCAGTGTGGGTCTGGCCATTCATGTGGACACAAATTTGACACGTGCCACCATTGATGCTGACCAGGTACACCCCTTCATGACAATGGTGTTCAGCAGGATAATGCCCCCTGACACACACTGTACAGGAATGGTTTGAGAAACATGATGAAGAGTTCAAGGTGTTGCCCTGGACCAACAAGTTTGATCTACGATGGCTCCCCCTTGCAACCTACAGGACTTACATGAACTGCTGCTTTACATTGGCACAAAACTGTGCATTAACATCTTTTCATTAACATTAACATTTTGCATTAAGATCTTTGCATTAACATTAACATTGTGCATTAACATATTTGTGCCAGAAACCACAGGGTTCTTTAGAGTCCATGCTTCTGCAGGTCAGTGCTGTTTTGGCAGTATGTACCAACAGCATATTAGGCTGGTGGTCACAAAGTTTTGGCTCATTGGTGTATATATACATACATTTATAACACTATACTTTGTGTTATATCGCCCTGGCAGGCAATGAATCACACTTCTCGGTTTTCCAATTCGGCTGCAAAGGGAAGTAAATGATAAACTAAAATCTTTCGCTCTTCTGACTGTAGCCAATGACTGTATTTACAAAGAATTTAAAGAATGAGGATCACACAGAATGAAAAAAAAAAAGGAAAACACCAATGTCACTTTGCATCAACATCACTTCAGTAACAGGGTTCAGTAATCATACAGAAACTGAGTGAGAGTAACTGATCAGATGTCAAGACTTTATCGCCACCTGCTGTTCAAAAAGGATGAAATGAGATTTAAACTAGAATTTCTAGACTAGGGCTGCGTTCCAAACCGCATACTCAATGAGTAGGTACTTAATTTCAATGAGTACGTACTTAACGAGCGCTAAAAGAGTAGGTACTTTATAGCCAAATCTCGTTGAGTATGAATGCGAACCGGACATCTGCCATGTTGACGTTATCATGTGACCTACTACGCGTTATCACAAGCGCAACAACTTAAAAGATTCGAACGGACACGTTTAATTAATCTATCCGTAAATCTTGATATTGATTAAACTTGCTCATTTTGTGGTCTTTTTGAAGAAACTGCTGCCCATTTATTTTGTGAGTAGATTTAGGGTTGATTTAAGTTCTTTTATTTAACCCTACTAATGTGAACTACCGTTTTATCCTTAACGATGTTATTTATTTTTATTACGAAATCCCAAAATTGTCATCTCTTGAATATGTTGTTAATTTTTTATATCCAAATATTTTCATCCACAAGCAAAAGTGGCTAACTGCTTTATTTTTTCCTCTTTTTCTTGTTGAATTTAACTGTCGTTTCATCTCTCAGGCCTATAAATAACAAAAAATGTTTTTTTTTAAATGTATTATAATGAATTATTTAAGAAAATATATATTAAGATATTCAACCTTGTAGGTTCTTTTTTCCTGTGTAAAAAATCGATACTCGGTTACTCACGTAACCTCGGTTCTCTCTAGAGAGGGAACGAGTATTGCGTAAGGAACTTACGCTACGGGAAAAGTCATCTTTTCTCGAGACACTGAAGCCAAAAAATTATCCTTAATTTTTCATAATTTGTCAACGCAGTGCAGCAGGCAGCACAGCAGAGCTAGAGCGGGCAATACTGCGTGCTCATTGGCTGCCGCGCGGCAACTGCTTAAGCCTACCAGTGAGCCCCGCGTGACGTCACGCCCAATCAGGGTGCACGCGCCCTCGCGCGTCACAGCCCGCCAGAAGGGGCGGCGTCAGAGCGTTTAAAAACAGGGCTCGGAGGCTTAATTCTCTGGTTTCTGTCGAATGAAGCGACATGAGCTCGAGGCGCAAGCACGGCAGGGAACGCAATACTCGTTCCCTCTCTAGAGAGAACCGAGGTTACGCGAGTAACCGAGTATCGTTCTCTTACGAGAGGTTCTCTCGTATTGCGTAAGGAACTTACGCTACGGGAACCCTTTGTCAACGCCGTGCGCGCCATGCATCCACACACAACTCCAGGGGGAGGGGACCCGGGGAGTGAAGAGTGGGGAGAGAGGTGGCCAGCAATGCGGGCCAACACATGTACACAAGCACCCGTAGGGAGAAACAGAGCGGCGCAGCCGGTCTGTATATAAAAGCTTTCCCTGAAAGTGCGGCTCGACCAGAAGAGTCAAATCTAATATCCAGCCTGCGAAGAGCAGGGCATGAACATGATTTTAGACTGCAAGAAGTTTAGCCTGCAGGGCGGGAACTTCCAGGTTATAAAACCTAACAAATGTAGACGGGGAGGCCCAGCCTGCTGCCGTACAAATGTCATAAATGGAAATCCCACTGGACCATGCCCACGATGAGGCAACGCCTCTGGTGGAATGAGCCCGTATGCCCAGAGGGCACTGCAGGTCTTTGGACGCGTATGCTGTCGCAATAGCGTCCACTATCCATCTGGATAGCGTCTGTTTCGAGGCGGCGAGACCCTTGGTGTGCCCACCAAACGAAACAAAGAGCTGCTCTGAGAGCCTGAAGGCTGCAGAGCGCGTAATATAAAGCCTTAACGCCCTGACAGGGCAAAGGAGGTTATTATCGACCTCGCTGGCTGCCGGCGGCAGGGCTGAGAGGGAGATAACCTGTGCTCTGAAAGGAGTACCCAACACTTTAGGGACATAGCCATGTCTAGGTTTGAGAATGACTAACGAGTCGTTAGGTCCAAACTCGAGACACGACGCGCTAACTGATAGCGCATGCAAGTCACCCACACGTTTTACTGAGGCGAGGGCCAGCAGAAAAACGGTTTTGAAAGTGAGGTATTAGAGACCCACAGAGTCTAACGGCTCGAAGGGAAAAGCTTTAAGGGCCTCCAGGACCAAAGACAGATCCCATATCGGAACCGAAGGTGGCCGCGGAGGGTTCAGCCTCCTGGCGCCTCGCAGGAAACTGGTAATGAGTTTGTTTCTTCCTAGTGCGCGGCCGCGCGCCGAGTCGGCGAACGCAGCAATCGCCGCAACATACACCTTGAGCGTGGAGGGGGACCTGCCTGCGTCCAAGAGCTCTTGGAGGAAGTTCAGAACCTGTGGAACCCCACAGGACTGAGAGTTCAAACTCTTCCCTGCACACCATTTGTTAAACACTGACCATTTAGACGCATAGAGCCGCCTCGTCGAGGGGGCTCTGGACTGCGAGGTCATGTTAACTACCCCTTCTGGCAGATCAGCGAATATTCGTTGATTACCCACGCATGCAGAGACCAGCGCTCTGGATGGGGATGCAGAATTGACCCTCGGGCTTGAGAGAGACGGTCTCTCCTCGCCGGAATCGGCCACGGGGCTGTGTCTGACAGGCTCACCAGCTCCGGGAACCAGGGTTGGTTCTCCCAGTGGGGGGCTATGAGGAGCACTGCGCAGCGCGTTTCCCTGATCTTTGCTAATACCTGAGGCAGCATTGAGATCGGGGGGAAAGCGTACAACGGGACACTGGGCCAAACTTGGGCCAGCGCATCCTTGCTCTTCGAAAAGAACCTTTTGCACTGAGCGTTCTCGCTTGTGGCAAAAAGGTCCAATTTCGCTTCGCCGAAGCGGCGCCACAACGTCTGTACCATCTGGCTGTGTAACGCCCATTCCCCTGGGGTAACATTGTCCCTGGACAGTTTGTCCGGGTCGTCGTTCAGGTGCCCGGGCACGTGCGCGGCTCTCAGCGAGCGCAGCGAGCCCTGAGCCCAGACCAAAAGGCGTTCTGTTAGAGCGCGCAGGGCTCTGGATCTGAGTCCGCCCTGGCGGTTCACGTAGGACACCACTGACATGTTGTCTGAGCGAACTAGCACGTGGTGTCCCCGCAAGTATGGGAGAAAATGCTTCAAAGCCTTCTCGACCGCTAACATCTCCAGACAGTTTATATGGAGGTTCCGCTCTGGGCCCGACCAGGGGCCGCAGATTGGTCTGCCCCCGTAAAGCGCTCCCCAACCCATGTTGGACGCGTCTGTCGAGACCACTTTGCGGTGTGAGATGACTCCCATTGTCACTCCCTGTCGGTACCATTCGGGCGCTAGCCAGGGCTGCAGGGCTGAGACACAGACCTGAGTCACGCTGACTTGAGCGCTGCCCGAAACCCACGCTCCGCGGGGTATTTTCGATTTCAGCCAGCATTGAAGCGGGCGCATTCGAAGTAAACCCAGCTGTAGGACCGCTGCGGCTGATGCCATATGGCCTAACAGCTTCTGGAAACGTTTCAGAGGGAGGTATCTGCCCTTTTGGAAGGATGCGGCGAGGTGTCGAACACAGCGTGCGCGCTGTTCTGACAGCCTGGCCGTCATCGCCACCGAGTCCAGTTCTATTCCTAGGAAGGAAATTGACTGACTGGGGATAAGTGAGCTCTTGGCCCAGTTCACCGAAAGACCCAGGCTTTCCAGATGACTGAGAAGCGCTATCTTGTGAGAGATGAGTTCCTCTTTTGACTGCGCTAGAATGAGCCAATCGTCCAGATAGTTCAGAATTCACATGCCCTGTTTTCTCAGGGGAGCGAGAGCTGAATCCATGCACTTCGTAAATGTACGGGGTGCTAGGGACAGGCCGAACAGAAGGACGGTATATTGATACACCTGGCCGTCGAAGGCGAATCTCAAGAATGGCCTGTGACGGGGTATAATCTGGATTTGAAAATACGCGTCTTTCAGATCGAGAGATATGAACCAGTCCCTCGGGCGAATTAGCGCGAGGATCTGCCTGGTCGTAAGCATTTTGAACGGCCGTCTCATGAGAGCCCTGTTCAAATGTCTCAGATCTAATATGGGTCTGAGCCCACCGTCCTTCTTGGGCACGAGGAAATAACGGCTGTAAAAGCCCGCCTCGGTCAGAGAAGGAGGAACTCTCTCTATCGCCTTTTTTCGTAGCAGCTTCGCTATTTCTGCATGAAGCAGATGGGCTGCTTCTGCGTTCACTTTCGTTTCGGTCCAGGCTTGAAAGCGCGGAGGCCGACGACTGAACTGTAGCGAATAGCCCTGTATTACCGTGTCCAGCACCCATGTCGACACACCCGGAATAGCTTTCCATGCATTCGCACTCATAGCTAGGGGTCGAATGGCCTCTGAGTCCTGCCCGCTGCATAGCGCGGGACGAGGGACCTGCAGTGGCGGGCGCGCGGTGCGCGCTGAGACAGTGCTGCGAGACGGGGACTCGCTGATAGCAGTGACCGGCTGGATTGCGCTGAGAGAGCGCGCGTGAGTGTTTATAGCAGAGTGTGAACGCAGGGGAGCGGGCACAGGACTCTTTATTAAAACACAGCAGTGGCGATATCTGAACCCTGAACGTGTGAGACAGAGCGAACAGCGTGTGGTTGTGAGCACTCGTGAGCGGGCACCTTTCCTACACTTAACACTCGAGCGGCAAGTGCGCGCTTTATGTGAGTGTGCTCTGTGGGGTACACAGGGGGAATTGTGCTTGTGTGTAGAAATGAACACTGGGTCGTGGGCATATTTACTACACTCAAACACCGTCGGCGTGAGCCGAATAACCAGAATTAACACTCTTTTCCAGATTTTCTGGGCCGCTGTACGAACAGCGTTTGTGTGCAGGCGAGCGAGTTGTATAACTGACTCATTGGCTGCAATACACACACTTTCTGCGTGTGAGAAGCTGGCCGCGAGCTTGGATCAGCGAACAGCATAAAAAATTTTGCTGCCAGAGCCGGGATCGAACACGGGTCTCTGGTGTGAAAGCCTGTTATTCTGCCACTGAGCCACAGGGGAAGAGTGCATAGGCTATCGGTTCGCTCGAGCATAAGAGAGTGCGGGTCATGTTTTTCGTCGGCGATAGCGTGCAGACGTGCGTGTATTATAACAGGCTCGTTGCTGCAACATTAACATTTTCAGCCACCTAAACTCAGAGGGGGCTGAGAAACGTATGGGAATTGGAGAATGGCCCGGCCTCAGCGGGGCTACAAACATCTCCCTCCTCATTCCGCCGGTGAGTGAGGCACGCGGGGTGCTGAGCATTACTCGTGACCGTCCGCTCTGACATCCCTGAGAACGGCGCAGTTTGCGCGGGAAGCGGGGCGAGTAGCCGGAGCGTCGTCATGTTTTGCAGGCGAGCGTGTAAGGTAACAGGCTCGTTTACTGCAATATTAATATTTCCAGCCGCCTGAACTTAGAGGGGACTGAGAAATATGTGAGAAAGGCGGAAGCCAAGCCTCGGTGGGACTCGAACGCTCTCTTTCCTCCTATCACCGGCGAGTGACGGACGCGGGGACAGTAGCTTTCTTGTAACGTAAAGAAAACTAACCCCGCGACTGTCAGCTTCTGCAATCCCTTGTGAGCGGCGCAGTCCGCGCGGCTCGAACAGAGGGAGAGAGTGCGGGGAGAGCGAGTAGCCAGAGAGCGTTATCATGTTTGCAGGCGTGCGTGTACTGTAACAGGCTCGTTTACTGCAATATTAATATTTCCAGCCGCCTGAACTTAGAGGGGACTGAGAAATATGTGAGAAAGGCGGTAGCCAAGCCTCGGTGAGACTCGAACACTCTCTTTTCTCCTATCACCGGCGAGTGACGGACGCGGGGACAGTAGCTTTCTTGTAACGTAAAGAAAACTAACCCCGCGACTGTCAGCTTCTGCAATCCCTTGTGAGCAGCGCAGTCTGCGCGGCTCGAACAGAGGGAGAGAGTGCGGGGAGGGCGAGTAGCCAGAGAGCGTTATCCTGTTTGCAGGCGTGCGTGTACTGTGACAGGCTCGTTTACTGCAGTATAGATATTCCCAGTAGCCTGAACTAGGAGGGGACTGAGAAATATGTTAGAGATGGAGGTTAGACCGGCCTTGGCGGGTCTAGAACACTCTTTTCTCCTTTCGCCGGGAGACGGCGGGCGGGGGGGAGGGGGGGTAGCTTTCTTGTAACGTAAAGAAAGCTAGCCCCGTGACCGTACGCGTCTGCGATCCCTTGTGAGCGGCACGTTTTGCGTGGCTCGAACAGAGGGAGAGAGCGAGCCCCGTAATCATCCGCATCTCTAACACACCTTGCGAGAGGCGCAGTTGCGCGGCTCGACAGAGGGAGAGAGAGAGCGGGGAGTGGTGCGAGGCATTTGAAACAACGCCTCGTGTAAAGATACATCAGTAAAACATAATGAGAAAGGATATATCGCCGGATAGCTGAGCTGGCACGGCAGGCTGAAGGCGGCGAAGATTCGTCCGGCTTCCTCAGGCTGTCCTAGGCTGGCTCGTTGCTGGTTTCGACGGCGACGGCTTCTCTCAGAGAGCAGCGATGCGAAGAGCTTCGCTGAAGAGACAGAAATCAGAGAATTAAGCCTCCGAGCCCTGTTTTTATACGCTCTGACGCCGCCCCTTCTGGCGGGCTGTGACGCGCGAGGGCGCGCGCACCCTGATTGGGCGTGATGTCACGCGGGGCTCACTGGTAGGCTTAAGCAGTTGCCGCGCGGCAGCCAATGAGCACGCAGTATTGCCCGCTCTAGCTCTGCTGTGCTGCCTGCTGCACTGCGTTGACAAATTATGAAAAATTAAGGATAATTTTTTGGCTTCAGTATCTCGAGAAAAGATGACTTTTCCCGTAGCGTAAGTTCCTTACGCAATACGAGAGAACCTCTCATAAGAGAACTCATATTATGTATGCAAACCCATTATATATATATATATATATATATATATTATGGGTTTACATACATAATGAGATTTTTTACAGATCTCATAACATCAGTAACTGGACAGCCCTACCTAGAACGGGTTTCCTCAGCGTTTGTAATGTCTGCACAAAGGACTGCTCTGCGAAGATTCGCCTTTGGAGAAAACTGTTGATTTTATACTCGAAAAATTTAAGTATCATTAATATTAAAAATTAATATTACCTCAGAATGAATTGCATTTCTATCCCACCCCAAAATATACAATAATAACAACAATAAATGCTGACCAATACTTAATTATATGACTTTTTACTGAAAATTATATAATTCAATAAAACAAACAAATTGTAATGTATGTCATATGACAGAGCTATGCATGATTGAATACACTCTAGATGTGTATATAATGAACATATCTACATTTTCTTTCAAACAATTAAATAAAACGTTAATTAAATAATTATATTTTATTTACTGACAACAATGAGAAATATTAATAAATTAGTAAAAGAATGAATGAAAGTCACCATCACATAATAAACAAATGCACAAGTCAACACATGAAACAAAGCTTTATTCAAACTACAATCATGTATGTAGGCTACAGGCGCTGAACCCCACATCCTTCTGCCATCTCAACACAGCGGTTCCCATCCTGCGGCTCTGATGAATCAGCTGACCGCCAGAGGGGAGCCGTGCCGGAGGTTGTTGTGTGATGTGTTGTGCTTCACAATCTGAGGCAAGTGGAGTGATGGAGGGACCATCTCTAGGATTCAGCTCTGTGCTCTTCATCCTCAGTGTTCACACCAGCCTGCTGACATTTCAGATCCTACAAAATGCACAAACATAACACAAAAGCAGTAATTTTAACCACACAATGTAATTTGATTTCAGTATTATTTAGAAGACAAAAACGCTTTTTTTTCACAAATGCCGCCATCATCTTTCCTTGCAGGTCCTGCTCCACCACAAAAGATCTGCAGCAAATGCACAGAAATCAAGAATCAGAAAAGTGCTGTAATAGCTCTGTTTGAAATTACAATAATTAAAATAAACTACAACTTAATATTGAAATAGTTGTTGTTATTCATTTCTGTAGTATACTCACTCAAAGCCTTCATGAGCAACTCTCCAGCAGATAAACACACATCTGTTCATCTGTCCCTGTAACATCCAGACAAGATCCACGTTACCTCTGTGATTTATGAACTCAACACTACATTTACATGTTGAGGTTGTTTTAACTTTTTATCCAACATAAATGTTCCTCAATTTATCAACAGTAATGGACAAATAAAATAGATAACTTATGTTTAACGTTAGTTACTTTATAGATTTGTTCTACATAATAGCACACATTTCACTCAGATGTCTATTTCATGTTGTGATATTTCAAGATTTTCCTGTCAGATGTAAATAGTTAATAGACATTTAAAATAAGCGTCTTTGATGTATGGTTTGTTTATGTAAATCCACTTTAGAGACGTAACTTACGTGTCCTTACTGGAGCTCCCCTGTTAGCTAACGTTATACATAATAAAACGTGTTTTTACAGCAAAATCACAAACTACTGTGTAACCTCTTTACACCTTCAACAGTTTACTCTACAGTAGTTCAACACTTGCAATTTTAGCAAAAGGAACGTGTTTACTCACATTTGAAAGCACCCGCGTCGCCGATCTCTGCGATGTTTGATAATGACGCGTGGCCTCCTGGGATAGAGTATCCATCGGTTGAGCACTCAAAAATCTGGGCGGAAGCAGTAAGCCATCCGGGAACTTCTCGCCTACTCTTTTATAAATACTGATGTTTCGAACGTACTGCTTCCTTCACGTAGCCTACTGTTTTCGCCTACTATATAGTAGGAAAGTAGGCATATTGGAACGCACTTAAGTCCGAATCTCGCGATAATTCGTACGTCACCCAGGTAATTCTCGCCTACTCTTTTGGATTCGTACATACTTTTTCGCTCGCCTACTCTTTTTCCCATACTAAATAGTAGGGAAGTATGCGGTTTGGAACGCAGCATAGATGTAGAGATAGAATGAGTTTAAATGTTTATGAGAAGTATGTTTACCCCTCTTAGGACTACAAAATGACATAAGATTGGGGATGTTTATAACATACCAGCAGATACTTTAGGCAGCAGTTTTAAATGTAGCCTATAAATAGGTAATGTGATGCTTAATGTCGAGTCAAGTGTAATACTTAAAAAGGCTCGATTATGCGTCCAAAACACCATAGCAACCATCAATAGTAATCGAAAACAACGTGAACACTCACAACAGTCCTGCACGCGGACGGCTAGCCTACTTTTTGAATGGGCGAATCTGAATGATAGGTAAACAACTTACCTGCTAAATAACCATGAGGAGAGACAGAAGAGTGTCTACTTCAGTCTGTGAGTAATCTGAGAAAGTTATTAGCATTCAGAATTCATTTGATTTTTATATTTTAACGAAATATGAAGAAAACATCACTAACTACTGTAGAAAAATGTTGATATTGGCGAACAATTTGACTGATTTATTTGAGTGTTTCATTTACTGCAGTGAGTGTACCGCTGCTGTCTCCCCCTCGTGGTGAGCAAAGGAACTGACAATTTATCTCAGCCACATCAGGCACCAATTACCTAAAACAAGCTTGTTTCTCAGTCCATCAAATAACATGTCAGTATTTCCTTATAATAAAAAGATAATTTATTGTGCCAAATAAATTAACCAAGACCTTTTTTTCACTTGCTAATGTGTGAACTAACCAGACAAAATAAACCATTTTCACTCAGTAATATCCTAAAATAGATTATTTGAAGTTCCTTGACAGAGATGGTGACCATAAAAACAAAATAACCTGATTACAAAGGTTAGATATTAAGGTTAGATATTACACATATATCGTATAAAAGTAATTTTTCTTACCACGGAGATTATTTAGTGTTTAAAAGTGAAAGCAAAGAGTTCACAATTGGGTCAAGTATTTGTCTTCTTATGTAAGTATGCTTCTAATTAACTGAGTTGAAGAGGAAGGTCAGGTTTAATTTCATTGTTCACATGCTTCAGATCAGTTTGATTATTAAACCCTTGCAACCTTGCAAGAGATCTAATAATACAAAGTCATGATGAGAAAAAAGATAATTACATTTTTTTATTCAAGCTAAATGAACACAGAAATAAGTTGGATCAAACACAATTAATTCATTATGTTGAATTATCATTATGTTGATTTGATAATTATGTATGTTTGAAAATTGAGGGGTGAGAAAATATAAAGTTTCCCTTCCTGTAAAGTGAGATAAAACCAGGGTTCCTTAACTTCATCTCGATGCTACTTGGAAGTCATCGACTGATGAGCTCTTGTTTACTAATTCAAAGGCCTGCAACTACTGTTGATAGTGAAGTATGTAACCCGGTCACACGAAATGCATCTCTATAGCATGCATTGTGTTTATCGTGCAATTTATTTGCGAAAATTAGTTTTTACGTGCATATGATACGCATGGGTAGGATTAGTGTTGTGGGGTGTGTGTGCACATTATATGCAGGCGAAAATGGCATATAATATGCACGTAAAAACTCTTTTTCACATATAAATTGCAGGATAAACACAATGCGGGCTATAGAGACGCATTTTCATGAGATCAGGCTGGTGTGTGAGTGGGTGTGTCTGTTTTGCACTCTTGATGTTTTAGAGTTTCACCCCTTCATTGCTGAGCACTTTTTTCTGCATCATGGACGATTTGTAGATTGTACATACAAACATCTGAAGTTTTTTTTTTTTTTTTTTGATTTCCTATTCATTTCCCATTTTTGACAGAAGACCTCAAGTGTGACTATTTTTTTTTACCTGCTCGAATCATGCCCTCAATTGTTTTTGTGTTCACATTGCAAATGCCATAAATGTCACCAAATTTCGTACCATTTCGATTAAGATGTGATTTTTAAAAATTAAAAACAGAAAAACCAAAGAGCACCAGAGGAACTAGTTTAAACTTCTGAAGCAGACATTTGTTAACAGCCTGACACACACCATGATGGGCAAAAATGCAGCAGACATTTAAGAAATAGTTTAAATCCCCCCAAAAAAAGTCCCAAAAAATGGAAATTGTCTCACTCATCATGTTATTCATCCTCATGTTATGACAAAACCTGTATGGTTTTATTTTGTAAACTTTAATTAAATGTAAATGGGATTGTAAAAGGAGAAAATTCAAATAACTGCAATGGTTGTGCTTTTCCATAAAATTAGGCTTGAGTTAAGTATTAAAATAGAGACAAAAACAGCATAAAATATATGATGTTATCTATACAACCCATGCACTATTTTTAAAAACTTTTAAAGTCATACGATAGCTTTGTGTAAGGAAAAAAATACAGAAATGTATTTTGGCCTTCTTCCTCTCTAGAGACCGGATCACTGAACTGATCAGTCTGAATCATTAATTAATCATTCAGACCAGTTGTGTAAACTGCATCATCGATTCATTGAAAACATTCAAAAACAACAACAACAAAAACAATTTGCTCACAAATGTTGGTCACATTGAAGAAATCTCATAAATGTGCAAAGAAGCCTAGTGCGAAAGATTTAAGGAAGTTATTGTAAAACTGGAAAAACTACATGGAAAAAAGTTATATGGATCTATTTTATAAAACTTGTATGCTGTTTTGTGCCCATTTTTAATGAAACCACATTAATGTAAAACTTAGATCTTTACAGTCTTCACATGATCAATGGGAAATTTGCTGTCAGACAATAAGCAAACCGGACTGTTTTATTGCTTTTTCCTGAAGGAGACTGAATTCACGGCTTTATCTTTTGAAGTTTTCTTATCTCCAGCTCTATGTTGCTTGGCAGACCATTATTGACCAGCACCTGTTTTATCTGAAACAAAGATGGAGAGACAGATCAAACTAGCTATTATCTATTAGAACCATTTTTTGTATACGTATTCGTAATAAGTGTGACATACTTGCTGTAAAACACTCTCAATGTTTCCGCTCGGTGTTAGATTTGAAAGCGAGGAAAGTTTCATTTGAAGTCCAATGATGTTGTCTAAAGGGAAACAAACAAACAAACATATAAAATACTCATATTTGTTGACATTAATCATACAAAAACATTGAATGGGGTTATAGGAAATTTATCAAAACAAAAACCAAACCTATCTATTATCTATTTCTAGAAAGACAAGACTTATTACTTTTAGAGGTGTTGCGTCCTCTGTCCACCCTGAAGGCCCATCGACCGGGAACATGGACATTACTGGAGTTCTTGAGGTTTGAGAAGGAGTTTCCGCTCTTTGATCCAGGAATCACAGAGTAGTCAGTGGAGTTTACTGTGTCATAACCAGCCTGAAAGTATGTAAAAACAGAGAGGTATGTTGTTACAGAGAGGAGAATAATGTCCAAGCTGCTGACCATTACAAACAATACCTCACACCACATCCATGACATGCTTGCTGGAATGAGAAGTACATTCAGCAACTGACTGATTCAGCCACGGTGCAACAGAGAACGCTACAGGAGGTCATTCATGCATACAGCTGTGAGACTTTACAATTCATCTATCCTGTGCCGAGGTATCATTGACCATTCAGTCTAGGAATTAGGTCACCCCATCCTATAGCTGTACTTAATGCAGTTAATTATCAGATATAAAATATGCATTACTGATTTTATTGTTTGACTGGTTTTTATTTTTATTTTACTCTATTTTGTCCTTCCTAAAACTTCCAACAAGATGTGCAATAATTATTTATTTGTATTATTTTTTTGGCAATTTGTTTATTTATTATATGTGTATAGTATGTTTTGCCCCTCCTTGAACTGCCACCTTAACGTGGTGGAGGGGTTTGAGTACCCGAATGACCCTATAGGAGTTATGTTGTCCGGGGCTATATGCCCCTGGTAGGGTCTCCCAAGGCAAACAGGTCCTAGGCGACGGGTCAGACTAAGAGTGGTTCAAAACACCCTTTATGAGACAAATTAAATCAAGGACCGTGACGTCGCCCGGTATGGCGCAGCTGGGGCCCCACCCTGGAGCCAGGCCTGGGGTTGGGGCTCGTATGCGAGCGCCTGGTGGCCGGGCCTCCCCCCACGGGGTCGATGATTGACTTTGTGGTCCTTTCATCTGACCTGCGGCCGTATGTCTTGGACACTCGGGTAAAGAGAGGGGCGGAGCTGTCAACTGATCACCACCTGGTGCTGAGTTGGATCCGATGGCGGGGGAGGAGGCTGGATAGACTCGGCAGACCCAAGCGTACTGTGAGGGTCTGCTGGGAACGTTTGGCCGAGTCTCCTGTCAGAGAGATCTTCAACTCCCGCCTCCGGCGGAGCTTCGAACAGATCCTGAGGGAGGCTGGAGATATTGAGTCCGAGTGGACCATGTTCTCCACCTCCATTGTCGAAGCGGCCGCTCGGAGCTGTGGCCGTAAGGTCTCCGGTGCCTGTCGAGGTGGCAATCCCAGAACGCGGTGGTGGACACCGGAAGTAAGGGATGCCGTCAAGCTGAAGGAGTCCTATCGGGCCTGGTTGACTTGTGGGACTCCTGAGGCAGCTGACGGGTACCGGCAGGTCAAGCGAATTGCAGCCCGGGTGGTTGTGGAGGCAAAAACTCGGGCCTGGGGGGAGTTCGGTGAGGCCATGGAGAAGGACTATCGGCTGGCCTTGAAGAGATTCTGGCAAACCGTCCGGCGCCTCAGAAGGGGAAGCAGTGCCCTTGGACTCGTCCATCACCCAAGCTGAAGTCACCGAGGTAGTTAAGAAACTCCTCGGTGGCAAGGCACCGGGGATGGATGAGATCCGCCCTGAGTACCTCAAGTCTCTGGATGTTGTGGGGCTGTCTTGGCTGACACGCCTCTGCATCATCACGTGGCGGTCGGGGACAGTGCCTCTGGGATGGCATGGTGGTCCCTCTTTTTATGAAGGGGGACCGGAGGGTGTGTTCCAACTACAGGGGGATCACACTTCTCAGCCTCCCTGGGAAAGTCTATGCCAGGGTACTGGAGAGTAGAATACGGCCGATAGTAGAACCTCGGATTCAGGAGGAACAGTGTGGTTTTCGTCCAGGCCGTGGAACACTGGACCAGCTCTATACTCTCTACAGGGTGCTGGAGGGTTCATGGGAGTTTGCCCAACCAGTCCACATGTGCTTTGTGGATTTGGAGAAGGTATTCGACTGTGTCCCTCACGGCGGCCTGTGGAGGGTGCTCTGGGAGTATGGGGTCCGGGGTCCTTTGCTAAGGGCTGTCCGGTCCCTGTACGACCGAAGCAGGAGCTTCGTTCCCATTGCCAGCAGTAAGTCAGACTTGTTCCCGGTGCATGTTGGACTCCGGCAGGGCTGCCCTTTGTCGCCGGTTCTGTTCATAATTTTTATGGACAGAATTTCTAGGCGCAGCCAGGGACCGGAGGGTGTCAGGTTTGGTGACAACACGATTTTGTCTCTGCTCTTTGCGGATGATTGTCGTGTTGGCCTCATCAAGCCAGGACCTTCAGCATGCACTGGGACGATTTGCAGCCGAGTGTGAAGTGGCTGGGATGAGAATCAGAACCTCCAAATCCGAGGCCATGGTCCTCAGTCGGAAAAGGTTGGCTTGCCCACTTCAGGTTGGTGGAGAGTTCCTGCCTCAAGTGGAGGAGTTTAAGTATCTTGGGGTTTTGTTCACGAGTGAGGGAAGGATGGAACGGGAGATTGACAGACGGATCGGTGCAGCTTCTGCAGTAATGGGGTCGATGTACCGTTCTGTCGTGGTGAAGAAAGAGCTGAGCCGCAAGGCGAAGCTCTCGATTTACCGTTCAATCTACGTTCCTACTCTCACCTATGGTCATGAGCTTTGGGTCATGACCGAAAGGACAAGATCCCGGATACAGGCGGCCAAAATGAGCTTTCTCCGCAGGGTGGCTGGGCGATCCCTTAGAGATAGTGTGAGAAGCTCGGTCACTCGGGAGGAGCTCAGAGTAGAGCCGCTGCTCCTCCACATCGAGAGGGGTCAGCTGAGGTGGCTCGGGCATCTGTTCCGGATGCCTCCTGGACGCCTTCCCGGGGAGGTGTTCCGGGAGCGTCCCACTGGGAGGAGACCCCGGGGAAGACCTAGGACACGCTGGAGAGACTATGTCTCCCAGCTGTCCTGGGAACGCCTCGGTGTTCCCCCGGAAGAGCTGGAGGAAGTGTCTAGGGAGAGGGAAGTCTGGGCATCTCTGCTTAGACTGCTGCCCCCACATGGTATGGTATGGTATGGTATTATGTTTTGTGTGTACTGTGAGTAATTTACTGTCTTCATGTATTGCTGCTAATGCATTTTAATTTCCCAACTGGGATCAATAAAGTACCACTACTACTACAACTACTGTTATCACTTGCGAAGAAAACCAAATGGTAGCGCCGTGGGTGGAACGTGCAGATTTAGGGGCGGTAATATTATGATAAGATCCCTTTTCCTACGTCAGAAGGGGAGCGAAATCTGAACGGCTTATTTTGCTTGCAGAGAAAGGGTTACCAAATCAAAGTTACTGGGTTTTCACTTTTCATGTTTTCTGGGTTGGTAGATGTACTGGGGACCAGATTATAGCACTTAAAAATGAAAAAAAGTCCGATTTTCATGATATGTCACCTTTAATGATAATACCCTGACCAAACAACCTATGATAGAAAATGTATAGGTTATATATGATTTATATAGGCTTCTGCGTATGTTATGGGGCCCACTAATTCCCTGATGCCATAAGCAGCCGCTTACCTTGATTATTGGTTGATTTTTAAAGGTGCATTGTGTAAAATTTAGGAGGCTCTGTTGTCAGAAATGCAATATAATATATATATATATATATAACTGTTTTCAGTGGTGTATAAAACCCTTACATCACTATTTAGGACAATCAAGATGGCGCCGCGGATGGCTGCCTCGGTGTGGAGCTCTCCAGTTATTGTGTTGTTTTTGTTGGTTTGTTCTGTGTTTAGTCATTCTTTTCCTATCAGTTTCACCAAAGACGAACTACTGGACACTACTGTAACTTTTTTACAGATTTTGATTACTCAGACATTTTACTGGACATTCTCGTCGGAGGGGCAGCGGTGTTGTTCAAACGCGCGGTCAGACGCAAACGCGGGAAGCGCGCCGGCACGCTGGTTAAACTCCGCGGGCGTGGCCTCCGCACTGCACTCCCCAGTATTCATCTTGCGAATCTCCGATCTCTTCCTAACAAAATGGACGAACTTATTCTCCTCACCTGCACTAACAAGGATTTTTTAAACTCCGCTGCTCTGTGCTTCACTGAAACCTGGCTGAGTGAAGCCATACCGGACAACGCACTACATCTGCCGGGCTTCCAGCTGTTCCGAGCGGATCGCATCGCGGAACTAAAGGGGAAAACGAGAGGTGGTGGATTGTGTTTCTACATTAACGAAAGTTGGTGTTCAGATGTAACAACACTGAAGAAGATGTGCTCTCCTAATTTAGAGGTGCATGTCATAAACTGTAAACCTTTCTACTCGCCGCGGGAGTTTTCCTCATTCATTCTCGCGAATGTTTACATTCCTCCAGACGCGTGTGTGAGCGCGGCGCTACAACAGCTGGCTGAACATATAGCTGAAATGGAACAAAGGTACCCAGACTCTCTTTTAATCATTTTTGGGGATTTTAACAAAGCAAATCTCTCCCGTGAACTGCCAAAATACAGACAGCATGTTACATGTCCTACCAGAGACAGTAATATATTGGACCACTGTCACACTACGATAAAGAATGCGTATCACTCCGTCCCACGGGCAGCTTTGGGGCTCTCTGATCACTGTTTGGTTCATCTTATACTGACCTACAGGCAGAAACTGAAATCAGCTAAACCTGTAATAAGGACTGTAAAAAGATGGACCAACGAAGCAGAGCAGGATCTACAGGCCTGCTTCGATTGCACTGATTGGACTGTTTTTGAAGCTGCAGCCACCGATCTGGATGAGCTCACAGATACTGTAACATCATATATCAGTTTCTGTGAGGATACATGCATTCCTACCAGGACATTCTTATCATTCACTAATGATAAACCATGGTTTACTGGGAAACTCAAACAGCTTTGTCATGCCAAAGAAGATGCTTACAGAAGTGGGGATAAAATCTTGTATAACCAGGCCAGAAACAGACTGACAAAGGAGATCAGAGTTGCTAAAAAAAGCTATTCTGAAAAGCTGAAAAACCAGTTTTCAGCCAACGACCCGGCATCAGTCTGGAGAGGCCTGAGGAACATCACCAACTACAAATCACCATCCCCCCCATCTGTGGAGAATAACAACTGGCTGACACTCTCAATGCATTCTATTGCAGGTTTGAGAAGCCCAGACTCACACCTCACACCCACTCTGATGTGCACTTCACACATCCACCATCACCTCCTGCAACCCCTCTCCTCCCCCCTTCTGCCATCCAACCTGAGCTTAAGGTCTGCGTGGAGGACGTGAGCCGAGTCTTCAAAAAACAGAAGACTAGGAAAGCTTCAGGCCCAGACGGCATCTCATCTGCTTGTCTAAAAGCTTGCGCTGACCAACTGTCCCCAGTCTTCACACAGATCTTCAACAGATCATTGGAGCAGTGTGAAGTTCCCTGCTGCTTCAAACGCTCCACTATCATTCCGGTTCCCAAAAAAACTAAAATCACTGGACTTAATGACTATAGACCTGTCGCTCTCACATCTGTGGTCATGAAGTCGTTTGAAAGACTGGTGTTGGCCTATCTGAAGGACATCACTGGACCCCTGCTGGATCCCTTTCAGTTTGCTTACAGAGCAAACAGGTCTGTGGATGATGCAGTCAACATGGGACTGCACTATATCCTGCAACATCTTGACAGACCTGGGACTTATGCACGGATCTTATTCGTGGACTTCAGTTCGGCCTTCAATACCATCATCCCTGATCTTCTCACAGCCAAACTGACTCAGCTCTCCATGCCATCCTCAATCTGTCAGTGGATCTCCAGCTTCCTGACGGACCTGCAGCAGCTAGTGAGACTGGGGAAACTCACATCCAGGACCCTCACCATCAGCACTGGCGCCCCCCAAGGGTGCGTTCTCTCCCCTCTGCTCTTCTCCCTGTACACTAATGACTGCACTTCTAAAGACCCCTCTGTCAAGCTCCTGAAATTTGCAGACGACACCACTGTCATCGGTCTCATCCAAAATGGTGACGAGTCTGCTTACAGACTGGGGGTTGAACAGTTGGCTGTCTGGTGCAGCTATAACAACCTTGAGCTGAACACGCTCAAAACAGTGGAGATGATCGTGGACTTCAGGAGAAAATCCACAGCACTCGCCCCTCTCACCATCATGAACAGCACTGTGGAAGCAGTGGAGTCATTCAGGTTCCTGGGCTCTACCATCTCTCAGTCAGGACCTGAAGTGGGCAAATCACATTGACTCCATTGTGAAAAAGGCCCAGCAGAGACTGTACTTCCTTCGCCAGCTGAAGAAGTTCAATCTGCCACAGGAGCTGCTGATCCAGTTCTACTCAGCCATCATTGAGTCTGTTTTAAGCACTTCCATCACTGTCTGGTTTGGTTCAGCTTCCAAATCGGACATCAGGAGACTACAACGGACAGTCCGGACTGCAGAGAGGATTATTGGTGCCCCCCTGCCAACCCTCCAGGACCTGTACTCTTCCAGAGTGAGGAAGAGAGCAGGTAAAATCATCACAGACTCCACTCACCCTGGTCACCTCCTGTTTGAACTGTTACCGTCAGGACGGCGACACAGATCACTGGCCACAAGAACATCCAGGCACAGGAACAGTTTCTTTCCACAGGCCATTTCCCTCCTGAACACTTAACATGCCCCCCAAATCATATGCCTGTAAGTGCAATACTCCCACTGTCTAGTGCAATAAACTCAGGTGATATTTATATCTATATTATTCATACTACAAAAATACTGTAAATATGTTCATAATCTGTAACATGCACTAGACTCCCACTGTCTAGTGTAATATTCTCTAATTCAGGCGATATTTATATTTATATTATTCATACTACTCAAATACTGTAAATATGTTCATAATATGTAAATGTTTATTCGGACTAAACCCAACTGTGACCCTACTTTTTTACTATTTATACTATTTTTATTTTTATTCTTTTAAATATATTTTATTCTTAGAATTGTATTACTATGTTTCTTGTTGTATTTGTATTTGTATATGTGCACTGGAAGCTTCAGTACCAAGAAAAATTCCTTGTGGGTGCAAGCACACTTGGCAATAAAGCTCTTTCTGATTCTGATTCTGATTCTGATCACGGACCGTTATGTTTTTATTACCTTAGAATGAGCCATTTCTATCTACATACACCGCAGGTCCCCTTAAGTTGACATAGCCATTTTGCACCGCCATGTTTCTACAGTAGCCCTGAACAGACAAACTCCACTAAAGACTGCGTTTCATCACTTTGTTGTTCTTCACGCAAAGAAGCTAGCTAAAGTCAGCAAATAAAACATTGACACAATGATAAATAAGTAACAAATAATGTTCGCAAAAATCAAGCGTAGCATCAGTTCTGGCAGGTCACATTAGTCAAGCTTGCATCAGCTGACTCTCAGCCACTGTATACATATATAAGCTCCTTCAGTATTATCAGCAGCTATCGCGTTTCTCAGGAGCTAATTAAATGGCAAAATTCAGCAGGCAAACCGCATCATCTCACAAGGAGTCGTGCAATCGGCAATTTAACGAGGAATTCGTTCCCCACAAGGATTTCACCTCAGATTAATTCAAGCTCGTGAACTTGAACACGAGATTCACCGCATTGATCATAAGCTCCCTGATTTGGAAGTGACCTCAGTGTGCATTGCTGCTTGCATTGCTGTATTAATTGACACAGGTCTCGATGTGATTCACTCTCCATTCATCTCTGAAAGTCTTCATGAAGCTAAGCTAAGTTCCTTTTTTAATGCTCATTGCTAAAAGCTATCAGGGTATTGGCAACATGCTTGTTGCTAATGCTATCCGTGTTGCTTGGGCTTATCTAGTCGTTTTCTTTAAAATGCTCTTGCTAGGCTTATGCGATCATATTGGCAATGCGCGTTACTTATCTGTTGTCATTGGCAACTGCTCGCGTTGCACATGCTGTGCTTTTAGCACTATGCAGCACAGATTCAAGCAGCTTGCGGTGATAGTTAGGAAATAACAATTCGTGGTGCAAATGGAATCTTTTCTGCTGTGGCACAGCCCTAAAAAGACATAGTAAGCAGTCACTATTCGGTTGAGTCAGTTCAGCGTTGATTCTGTCGGGTATTGGACACGCATGGTCTATCTAGTTCTTGGAAACACGGCGTTCTTAAAGCTATAATGTATTGTATAAATGATTGTTTTAAGTCTATCTAACCTACATGTTATTTAAACACTGCTTGTTCAAAAGGCTAGTGGCTATTGACAAATGCTTGCTCTAAAAGCTGTTAGTTGCTATTGGAAACATGGTTGTTTTAAGGTTATTAAGGTTATTGTCACATGCTGTGTTAAGCTTATCACAGGGTTCGTACGGGTGCTAGAAATCCTTGAAAATGCTTGAATTTTGATGTTGTGTTTTCAAGGTTTGAAAAGTGCTTAAATTTTGGATAAAATGCTTGAAAATGCTTGAAATTGTGACTGTATTTCTATTACAACAAATAACTATCTGACTGAATAGTTTGTTTATTAAATGGAGAAATAAAATGTAGCCCTTCAGATACAGAGCGATTTCAGCTACGCTGGCCAGAGCAAAAGCAGGCGGAGTTTACATTTTGATTTCCGTGCTTTTTTGGATGCCCCGTTTTTATTGGCCGCGAGGGTAATCATCACAGAGCGCAGCGGCAAAAGTTGAAAAATTGAGCTGCGTGCGCACAAGCTTGCCAATGTTGCGGCGCTTTGGTCGACGCAGCAACAAAACGTCTTCGCTTCCCGCAAGCCATTGAAATAAATTGGTATCATAGCACAGTGGTGATAATGTAATGTTAGTATTGCATGTCCGTTATGGCACGTTCATTTGTGGAATATGTGAACATAGCCAAAGTTACAGCACAGTAACTGTAACGTTAACTACCCGCAAATTAAAAACTCCAAACGTTTGACCAGTGCATAACAACATTCGTTGATTGCTGAACAGAAATCGTGTCAGATGGAGTGTCATACAAGTAAGTTAGCCTACTGTAAGCTTGAGGATGGCCTTATGCAATATTTACACTGCTCTATTCCAGTATAAATGTATATGTCTTCTTGGCAATGAAATACTTTTTTTTTATTATTAATATAGGCTATTTATCAGGCAGGTGCCTGTGCACTGTCAGAGTCTTCTGGGTTGAAATGGAATTACAGGTTGTTGTTGCACTGTCTCAGATTTTGTTCGAACCTTGTCTATATCAAGAATGTGTCCCAAAACCAAGGCCTGTAAAATATTTCTGTTCAAATCCTGTCTTCATATTTTTTTTTTCAGCCCTTGAAATTACTTCAGTTTTACAGCCTGAAAATCACATTATCTGGTAAGCAATATTTGGACATTAATATAATGAAAAGTATTATGCATAGGCATTATCAACTTAGACAGTGATACATTTTGAAAAATAAAACTTGTGACTTGCTTAAATATCTGATCCTTCTGCTATTACGAAACACAATTTTGGCTGTTTATAGCATTATCTCTTTTAATGTGATAAAATCACGAAATAATAATTTTGACTATGTATTGGTATGTAATTTACGGTGGTGTAAGGTGCTGGAAAAAGCTTTAAAATGGACCTTGAAAGTGCTTGAAAAGTGCTTGAATTTGACCTTGGAAAAGGTGTACAAACCCTGTTATCAGGCATCAGCAATATGCTATCAGTAGGCTACTGTACGGCGGTTGCTAGTGCAAATGTTATCGAATTGTTACTTAGGCTTCTAGTATTATTGTGCATACTGTCCTAAGCAACATGCTGTAGTAACCAAAGCGTTGTTTTAGGCTTATCTGGTTGCATTGGAAAAATGCTAATCTGTTGCATCTACAGTATGTATCTGATTATTGCAACATGCTGTATTAAAGTTAGCACATACTTGTGGCTAAAGCTATCTAGATTATCGGTAACATACTTGTGCAAAATACACAGTAGGTACATTCACTGTAGAGGTCTGTTATTGAACACTAACAACATCTTAGCTTGATGGTCCTGTGAAGGAGTGTGGAATCATGGAAGTCGTCATCTTCACCTCCACAGCCGATGGAATCAGTACGAAGGGAGCAGAAATCATGTTCATGAATGAGGAAGCACACTGTATTCATAGCTTAGCTGAGCACTGCATCTGACTCAGAGGATACAGGGTGTATGCTTTCCCTGCCAAACTAGTTTTAATACTAGTCCTATGGTTACACAAACTACACTACCAAACTACACTAGTTTTAGCAATAGTTCCGCGATTATACAACATGCTTGTTGTATTGTATCAGATTTTCCTGCCGCTAGGAGTGTAGGCTTCTCCCAATAGGTCCCATGCAATTGTTAAATTGGCTACAGCAACACGCTTGTTGCAATTCGTCCTTGCTTGCTCCAGCTTGGGGTGATGCTTCCCCCATAAGATTGGATCTATAGTGCTCAACATATGCCGCTAACATCAGGATGTATTAACTATTCTATCAGCCTCAGTCATGTTGGGGGTAGTGAGTAAAAAAAAATAAAAAAATTATATATATATATATATATATATATAATATATATATATATATTTTTTTTTTTTTTCCTTGGTTTCTACAGAAGTAAACTACAACCAAGTATAACAAGGTTAAGACGTCTGTGGCGAGCACGACGAGGTCGAGGGCCGTGGGAGAACGGCGCGAGGCCGGCGGTGGTGTGATTGATAATGAGCGACACGTGCGCGACGCACCGGTCTCGCATCTCTCACGGAGGAGCCATCGCCGTCCGCCAGGAGGCGGAGGAGCGTTGAGCCGTCCTCCCACGGCCTTTGACCTCGTCGTGCTCGCCACAACGTCATTGACAGGAGACAGTGTATGCAGTTTATGCAAATCTACATATTTGTGCCTAATTATATCTAAGTATCAGCATCACGCTTGTTCCATTAAACCATCCAGCTGTATTAATGACATGTTACTTCTGCGTGAACCAGAAGTTTCCACCAACATTACTTCAGTATTGTGACGTATTTCCAATGAAAAGGATAATTGAACAGGAAATCTCCATCTCTCATCTCTTGCTCACAGTCGTCACTCAAAATAAACTGGAACTGGACTGCCATATTCAACCACAAGCAAGCAGCTGACTTCATTTGATCTCAATTTTCACTTCTTCATTTCAGCATTTTGGGTATTGACAACATGCTTGTTGCTATGGCTCATGCGGATATTGGCAACATACTCGTTTAGGTCATCCAGGTAAGGGCAACATACTTGTTGCTTAAAGGTGGTCTAAGTGATGTTAGGTGACGTCACTTCTTGTTGACGTCCGAAGTATTGTCAAACAAAATGGAGGCTAGCTAGACCCTCCCTCCTCCTCATCCGTGCACTAACCCCCCAAACCCCACCCCAAATCATTCTTGTCGGTTATTGGCTGGAACAGTTTGTTATGTTTTGTGGTGCGGGTGAGCTCAGTTTGTTTTTCTTGCCGTTTGTGGAGCCTGTGGTGTCTACAGAGACCACGTTTTTTGACAGTGTGTTCAGGGGACAAGCAGCTAGCGGATGGTGAGGAGATGTTTGCTGTATGTGACAAAAAATGTTTTGGCCTAAAAAACGTGTGACATCGCTTAGAGCACCTTTAAGGCTTTCCGGTATTGTTGAGCAACATGCTGCTGCTCAAGCTTTTCAGGTATTGGCAACATGCAGGTATAGGTAACTGCAAAAAAAAAAAAAAAAAAAAAAAAACCCTCTCCCTGCTCTTATCCATGCTAAGCTGCATGGATGCGCAGGGAGTTCTTGCCCAGAACGGAGCCATACCGCCAATCAAAACTGTAATGTAATTGTCAATCGTATTTGACGATAGTGGTCCTGTCCTGACAGGTCCTATCATTTTACTGAATAATTAAGTAAATATAATTTCTTGATTTTTCTTTGTAAAGAAACCTCATTGCTTAACTGGCTACTCTCTGCTGTCTCAGATGACGACATCTTTTCCTGTTGGCCAACGTAACTTCTGTTGGTTGCAATTCGCAACCTCACCACTAGATACTGCTAAAATGTACACACTGGCACCTATAGTCTGCCCCTGGTTCTGAATACAGAAAACAAGTTTATTTTACCTCCACCAGAAGTCCTGTTACAGCAATGTCACCATAATTCATCAGAATAAATGAAAGATTGGTGCCTGAAATTAAAACCACTTGAAACGATGTTTCCTGGAAAAAAAAAATAAAAAATTTAATTGCTTATGGGCTTTAATGACTGAATAGATTTTGTTTGCTTGTTTGTTTTGTTATTTTCTCTTTCACTGTCTTTGTGTACTACTTTGTGCAATCAAGTATTGTGAAATTAAATTGAATAATGAATTGAAAGAGAGAACAGTCATATTTCAGAAGTATATCAAACGTACTGTGTTAGTGTTGGGATAGTAAGGGACTTTATCCCACGTTGCAACAAAGACCCAAGAAGCGCTGAACGCCAGATTTGGGAAATAATTGTTTATATCCTGAGTGGCGCGTGTGAGAACACTTCCATTAGTGTACTGATGATATGAAACCACACCTCTCACACTGTTGTCAAGGTCGGTCCAGAGACCAGCAATTATATCTTGGCTTCCATTAGCAGGAAAGGAGTAGGGAATATATTGGTATGAAGGCTGGTTGAATGTGAGGTGTCCATTATTATTAACCTAAAACATGAGAAATATTATCAAAATCACAGTCACAGGATCACAGATGAGTTAACAAAACATCCACCACTCACTTTGAATCAAGATGGAATCAAATTCTTACATAAATCTGCCTGTATGTGCGGCCAAAGAACCGAAATGGACTCAACAGTGGAATAACTGAGGAGCTTCCATCATCAACAGCAGCGTTTATTGTGTCTCCTGATGAGCCGAATGGATAGAATATTCCTGGTGCTGTCAAGAGAATGCACAAAAAACATTTCTGTTCACTGATGTTAACATTTCACACTGATTTATGGGGCTCATGTTTGAATCTAGACTGGTGGTGGACTCATGTAGATGGGACAGTAAAATATTTAACCACTAAATAATCTCTATATGATCTTGAAGAAATAAAGTGCACTAGGTAACAGTGTCTTAGTGTCAATATAAATCTAATACAAAAAATAAAACAAAAATACAGCACTCTCCATTAATATTGGCACCTTGGTAAATATAAGCAAACTGACAGAGGAGTGAGTTAGAGAATGTGAAGCAGCCCTTGGTCGATGTGCTTCAATTTTTTTGATGATGGAAGCTCCATAATATAGATATATATATATATATATAGAGAGAGAGAGAGAGAGAGAGAGAGAGTGATATGATGTGAATAAGTTTGGACACTCATGCTAAAGTTGCCTAAAAAGAGGAATAAAAAATCATCTTTTGGAAATTGATCTTAATCCCTTAATTCTCGCCCTAAATTTTTTCTTGTTCAAGAAGCTGTTGCACTTGAATATACTGTACATCACAACAGGAAAGATAAGATGTGCGTTTAATGCTGACTTTAAACTATAAAACACTTCTGAAGGTACATAAAAATGTTGCACAAGCATATGATTAGTTTTCCATCACTCTAAACAGCATTATTAACAGACACTGTTGTGTTTGGCATGTGGTGTTTTCTGTAAGAATAAACACTTACTGTACAAACACCATTAAATACCTCATACTGTAAACTCAGTTGTTATGGACATGTTGAAGAATTTGTGTAAAGAGACAATAATCTATGAAGCCTGCACTGATCCATGAGTTTCTATACTTGCTATTAGAGAGAGGGCCATCATTCTTAAGAGCTTCTGAGTCAAAATAAAATATAAAATAAAATTCAGGTTCTTCTCAGGTTTGTTCAATTCACACCACAGATTTGGTTCTAATTTGGTTCATAATTACCTGCCAGTATTGTCGATGAAGTTGTTGTTGATGTAGATGTTGTTGATGTTGTTGTAGATGTTGTTGATGGAGATGTTGTTGATGGAGATGTTGTTGATGGAGATGTTGTTGTAGATGTTGTTGATGGAGATGTTGTTAATGGAGATGTTGTTGATGGAGATGTTGTTAATGGAGATGTTGTTAATGGAGATGTTGTTGTAGATGTTGTTGATGGAGATGTTGTTAATGGAGATGTTGTTGATGGAGATGTTGTTAATGGAGATGTTGTTGTAGATGTTGTTGATGGAGATGTTTTTAATGGAGATGTTGTTGATGGAGATGTTGTTGTAGATGTTGTTGATGGAGATGTTGTTAATGGAGATGTTGTTGATGGAGAAGTTGTTGATGGAGAAGTTGTTGATGGAGATGTTGTTAATGGAGATGTTGTTGATGGAGATGTTGTTGATGGAGATGTTGTTGATGGAGATGTTGTTAATGGAGATGTTGTTGATGGAGATGTTGTTAATGGAGATGTTGTTGATGGAGATGTTGTTGATGGAGATGTTGTTAATGGAGATGTTGTTAATGGAGATGTTGTTGATGGAGAAGTTGTTGATGGAGATATTGTTAATGGAGATGTTGTTGATGGAGTTGTTGTTGTAGATGTTGTTGTAGATGTTGTTGATGGAGATGTTGTTAATGGAGATGTTGTTAATGGAGATGTTGTTGTAGATGTTGTTGTAGATGTTGTTGATGGAGATGTTGTTAATGGAGATGTTGTTGATGGAGATGTTGTTAATGGAGATGTTGTTAATGGAGATGTTGTTAATGGAGATGTTGCTGTAGATGTTGTTGTAGATGTTGTTGATGGAGATGTTGTTAATGGAGATGTTGTTAATGGAGATGTTGTTAATGGAGATGTTGTAGATGTTGTTAATGGAGATGTTGTTAATGGAGATGTTGTTGATGGAGATGTTGTTAATGGAGATGTTGTTAATGGAGATGTTGTAGATGTTGTTAATGGAGATGTTGTTAATGGAGATGTTGTTGATGGAGATGTTGTTAATGGAGATGTTGTAGATGTTGTTAATGGAGATGTTGTTAATGGAGATGTTGTTGATGGAGATGTTGTTGATGGAGATGTTGTTAATGGAGATGTTGTAGATGTTGTTAATGGAGATGTTGTTGATGGAGATGTTGTTGTAGATGTTGTTGATGGAGATGTTGTTAATGGAGATGTTGTTAATGGAGATGTTGTTAATGGAGATGTTGTTGTAGATGTTGTAGATGTTGTTGATGGAGATGTTGTTAATGGCGATGTTGTTGATGGAGATGTTGTTAATGGAGATGTTGTTAATGGAGATGTTGTTGTAGATGTTGTTGATGGAGATGTTGTTAATGGAGATGTTGTTGATGGATATGTTGTTGTAGATGTTGTTGGAGATGTTGATGGAGATGTTGTTGATGGAGATGTTGTTAATGGAGATGTTGTTAATGGAGATGTTGTTGTAGATGTTGTTGTAGATGTTGTTGATGGAGATGTTGTTAATGGAGATGTTGTTGTAGATGTTGTTGATGGAGATGTTGTTAATGGAGATGTTGTTAATGGAGATGTTGTTGTAGATGTTGTTGATGGAGATGTTGTTAATGGAGATGTTGTTGATGGATATGTTGTTGTAGATGTTGTTGGAGATGTTGATGGAGATGTTGTTGATGGAGATGTTGTTAATGGAGATGTTGTTAATGGAGATGTTGTTGTAGATGTTGTTGTAGATGTTGTTGATGGAGATGTTGTTAATGGAGATGTTGTTGATGGAGATGTTGTTAATGGAGATGTTGTTAATGGAGATGTTGCTGTAGATGTTGTTGTAGATGTTGTTGATGGAGATGTTGTTAATGGAGATGTTGTTAATGGAGATGTTGTAGATGTTGTTAATGGAGATGTTGTTAATGGAGATGTTGTTAATGGAGATGTTGTTGATGGAGATGTTGTTAATGGAGATGTTGTTAATGGAGATGTTGTAGATGTTGTTAATGGAGATGTTGTTAATGGAGATGTTGTTGATGGAGATGTTGTTAATGGAGATGTTGTAGATGTTGTTAATGGAGATGTTGTTAATGGAGATGTTGTTGATGGAGATGTTGTAGATGTTGTTAATGGAGATGTTGTTAATGGAGATGTTGTTGATGGAGATGTTGTTGATGGAGATGTTGTTAATGGAGATGTTGTAGATGTTGTTAATGGAGATTTTGTTGATGGAGATGTTGTTGTAGATGTTGTTGTAGATGTTGTTGATGGAGATGTTGTTAATGGAGATGTTGTTAATGGAGATGTTGTTAATGGAGATGTTGTTGTAGATGTTGTTAATGGCGATGTTGTTGATGGAGATGTTGTTAATGGAGATGTTGTTAATGGAGATGTTGTTGTAGATGTTGTTGATGGAGATGTTGTTAATGGAGATGTTGTTGATGGATATGTTGTTGTAGATGTTGTTGGAGATGTTGATGGAGATGTTGTTGATGGAGATGTTGTTAATGGAGATGTTGTTAATGGAGATGTTGTTAATGGAGATGTTGTTGTAGATGTTGTTGTAGATGTTGTTGATGGAGATGTTAATGGAGATGTTGTTGTAGATGTTGTTGATGGAGATGTTGTTAATGGAGATGTTGTTAATGGAGATGTTGTTGTAGATGTTGTTGATGGAGATGTTGTTAATGGAGATGTTGTTGATGGATATGTTGTTGTAGATGTTGTTGGAGATGTTGATGGAGATGTTGTTGATGGAGATGTTGTTAATGGAGATGTTGTTAATGGAGATGTTGTTGTAGATGTTGTTGTAGATGTTGTTGATGGAGATGTTGTTAATGGAGATGTTGTTGTAGATGTTGTTGATGGAGATGTTGTTAATGGAGATGTTGTTGATGGAGATGTTGTTGTAGATGTTGTTGATGGAGATGTTGTTGTAGATGTTGTTGATGGAGATGTTGTTAATGGAGATGTTGTTGATGGAGAAGTTGTTGATGGAGATGTTGTTGGAGATGTTGTTGTTGTTGTAGATGTTGTTGATGGAGATGTTGTTGTAGATGTTGTTGATGCAGATGTTGTTGATGCAGATGTCGTTAAAGGAGGTGTCGTTGATGCAATGGCTTTTTAAGAAAAAGAACATTACATTTTAAATCTTTGTGTAAAGCTCAATTAACCCTGTTGTACACAATCTACTATATGCCTTCTGTCGTCTTATTTATACATCTCTCCTTCATCATTATGTTTTGCTCCCCACAATAAAAACTAAGCAGCTTTGATTATAAAACTAAGCATTTAAATATCACCTCACTAAAACATATGTTAAAAGAGGAAGAATTAAAATTACACTGTTATAATAGTTTAATTATAAGGTATATTTGAGTTATAGTTTGAATGAATCCCTTTTTTTTTCATGACACATTGACATTACAGTACAGAATGGCACTTTCAGTATTATCCTGAACATTGCATAAGCGTTCGTTTCATGTTTCGTAGAATAGTAGAGAGGCTATCAGTAGTGTAATGTCATATACTTTTGATTTTCAGGCAAAAACGTCCCGAGTCCTTCATATAAAATTCAGCCTACAGGCTTTCATCAAACCTAGGAAGTCGGGAAAGGTCTCGTTTTTTAAGTTTCTTACACACTGTTAACTGTCAATACAAAAGGGATTAATACATGGAAATCCTTACATACAGCCCCTTTAACCATAAGTTTACAGTTAACAATTACAGTATGTTTCTTAGTAATATTAAGTAACTGCATGTTCTTACATTCGGATTAAGATTAGGATTTAGTTTAGGCTTAATTGCATGTAATTATGCATAATAGTTATTACTAGGAACTACATGTAACAAAGACACTGTGAAATAAAGGGTTACTGTTTTTTTGTCATCAGTTATGTACATTAGGGTTTTATGTGACATCTTATGTTGTTAAATGTATCGATGTTTATGGCATTATTTTAGTGATTTATTACAGTGATGGTGTTTTGTATTTGTGTGCATGAGACTGTGTGCTCCTTCTGTATATTAGTATTTACTTCTGCTTGTGGAAAAGCTGTTTGTGATTAACTTTGATTCATCATGTGTCTTTCACTTTACCAGCAGTGTTATTATGGTGAATGTCAATATGTACAAAACAGATTTATGTAGCAACATGGCCTTGCTAATTCAGCAGGGCTGTTGGATTTACTGGTTTAAAATTGAAACAATCTGTGTTGTTAAAAGTGCTATATAAATGAAGGTGACTTGACTTGAATTATTCTGGCAAACACAGCTGCTATTTTTTTTTTTTTTTTCTGTAAAAACAACAATTGTTTTTTTTTTGTTTTTTTGTTTTTTTACAGTGTACGCATAAAATAATCATACAAAACATTAAATGGGAAACATGTATTTCTAAAACGATAAATATTTTACTATTAGAGGCGTTGTGTCCACTGTCCACCCTGAGGATCCATTGACCGGGAACATGGACATTACTGGAGTTATTGAGGTTTGAGATGAAGCTCCCATTGTTTGATTCAGGAATCACAAAGAAGTCAGTGGAGTTTACTGTGTCATAACCAGCCTGTGTATTTAAACAGTATACTTACATACATTGTTATAGAAAATAGTAACATTTTGTTCTGATACAGAAAACAAGTTTGTTTTACCTCCACCGGATGTCCTGTTACAGCAATGTCTCCATAATTCATCAGAATAAATGAAAAATTACTGCCTGAAATTAAAACCACTTGAAACGATGTTTCCTGAAAAAGATAAAAAAAAAAGATGGTTCATCTTTATTTAAAGGGCACCTATTATGACTCTTTTCACAAGATGTAAAATAAGTCTCTGATGTCCCCAGAGTATGTATGTGAAGTTTTAGCTCAAAATAACCAACAGATCATTTTTTACAGCATGTTTAAATTGTAATTTTTTGGGGCTCAGAAAAACGCGCTGTTTTAGTGTGTGCCCTTTAAATGCAAATTAACTGCTGCTGCACGGCACAGGGGGCGGAGCCTCACAAGCTTGCGCTTCAGTCAGGACAATCTCATCTGATAATATCAGAACAGAAACTCTCAGTTGCGGTGTTCATTTCGACTCGGAGTTGGACAATAATGCCCACAGAGCCAGAGAATATATGCTGTATGGACATAGAACAGGTATAGTTTAGTTTAATTATGGTTATAACTTATTTGTCATCTGCTTTTATCCACTAATACAAGCCTGCTGTAGCAAAACCCGTCCGAATGATGACCAAAATATACTGACGAGTTCAGTGAAGTTCATTGTACATCACACAAAAGATGAGCGTTAGTTTTACTCCAGAGAATCTCTGTAAGAGCTGAATAAACATAGTATAAGAAGTGCGCATTAAAGTCTTATCCATAAACTCTCTCTCTCTCTCTCTCCCTTTCATTATCAACAACATACACAGCGAAGTACACAAAACACTCGTTACAACTAACAGTAAACAAATATACACACCTTTTCAGTGGGTGCTAAATAAACTGGTAAACCTTATATCCGTAAAATGACTCGAAGAGCTGTCATAAAGAGCACGCTCGCACTTTCATTTCTTCCGTGTCCAGTCACGTTAGGCCTGTTGCTCCGGAGACTGTAAGCTGGATCACAAACAGTACAGATCCATCCTTGAGTAACAACGGGAGTAAATGAAGACTGCTATGTTCATTCTTACATCCAACAACAACACACCTCAATCGCTTAGGAGACATTCTTATCTACAGCTGCTCAAGCGTCGAACAATGGCGGACTCTGTGTCCAGCTCACTCAGGGCGGGTCTAGGCTCAAACTGAAGTGTCACTCAACAGTTGTGGGAGGGGCCTGCTCAATTCTACGTCACATTGCGCCGAATCTGAGAACAGCTCATTCTGAGACAGTGCTTATGATTTATTGAGATTGTAAAAAAAACACTGGGTGGATTTTTATCATTCTAGGGTGGTTTTGCTCACACACTGCCAACACACATTTATGTTCAAACACCATGTAAAAGTGAATTAAAAATTACATTATGTTGTTGTTGTTATTTGCATGACCATTTCTGTCATTTCTCTCTCACTTTCTTTGTGTATTATTGTGTTCATACCAATAACGTGTTTTGAAATTGAATTGTTTTAGTGAAACGTTCACATTTCAGAAGTACATCAACCTTACTGTGTTAGTGTTGGGATAGTAAGCGACTTTATCCCACGTTGCAACAAAAACCCAAGAAGCGCTGAAGGCCAGATTTGGGAAATGATTGTTTATATCCTGAGTGGCGTGTGTGAGAACACTTCCATTAGTGTACTGATGATATGAAACCACACCTCTCACACGGTTGTCAAGGTCGGTCCAGAGACCAGCAATTATATCTTGGCTTCCATTAGCAGGAAAGGAGTAGGGAATATATTGGTATGAAGGCTGGTTGAATGTGAGGTGTCCATTATTATTAACCTAAAACATGAGAAATATTATCAAAATCACAGTCACAGGATCACAGATGAGTTAATAAAACATCCACCACTCACTTTGAATCAAGATGGAATCAAATTCTTACATAAATCTGCCTGTATGTGCGGCCAAAGAACAGAAATGGACTCAACAGTGGAATAACTGAGGAGCTTCCATCATCAGCAGCAGCGTTTATTGTGTCTCCTGCTGATGAGCCGAATGGGTAGAATATTCCTTGTGCTGCCAAGAAAATTAACAAATATGCAAAAGGATTTGACATTTAAATTGTACAGTGATTTAAGAAGCTCATGTTTGTTCATGTCATGTGTGAGGAAACTGTCTGCGATTAGTAGTGGAAGATGATGACGGTGGACTGGTGTAACTGTGGACTAATATTGGCACGATTGGTAAATAAATATGAGTTAAATGGGCTGTTTCTTTCATTAAAAATGTCCACAAAAATCTATCCTTTAACTGAAGTAAAATTATAGAAAAAATTAAATGTGTAAAACATTAAATAAATATTTCTCCAAAACGTGTTCCACAATTATTGTCAACACTATAAATTCTTAAAATCTAATTAGAGTATATTCCTTTATGTTTTTAAGTTCACCTGAGTGTTTAGGAACTTTTGTGGTAAGTCATGACTTCCTGCTCTAATCATGAGATGATGCACAAGCCAGAATATGAATATGAATATGTCAGAATATGTCACTGATTAGTAACAAAACGTTATTGAGCAGGACAAATCAGGAAGTGGCTTTAAGAAAATAGCTAAACAGTTGAAAACGACCATTTTTTATTCAATAATGAAACATCTCAAATCAGCTGAAGATGTTATAATGGCCCCACACAATAAGGAGAATGGTTAGAGTGGACAATAATCTTGTTCTAATAAACAATAAAAGTCTGTTTTACCTGCCAGTGTTGTTGTTTGTGCCCTGGTTGTTAAAGAGAAAGATAGATTATTGACAACAGATAGTAAACTAAACCTTACTCAGTGCCAGGACTGATATGAACACCAGCAGAAGCTGTGAAACCAGAGACAATCTCATGATGATGAAGTCAGATAAAACCAGCACGTAGGAGTCCTTCTGTAATCAGAGAGCATTATTAGAGCATTGTGCATTATATAAATGCACTTAAAGGTCCCATGGCATGAAAATTTCACTTTATGAGGTTCCCCTAGCCTGCCTATGGTTCCCCAGTGGCTAGAAATTGTGATAGGTGTAAACCATCCTGCTTCGCCTTTGAGAAAACGAAAGCTCAGACAGGCGAATCTGATATCTTCCCCTTATGTTGTCATAAGGGGAAAGGTTTCCTCTCCTTTCTCTGCTTTGCCCGCAAAGAGAATTTGGCCCGCCCATGAAAAAATGACTTGCAAACGAGCGGAGCATGGCAGTTACTCAGGGTTTGGATGTACAAATTAACACAAAAGTATTTTTTTTTAATTCCTTCATCCGAGCCTTTGAAGAACCAGAGGGTTATGTGAATTTCTGATGTGTAATTGTTCAAGTTCAGACAGAAAATCTTTCTCTCAAAATTGTTCAATACTGTTTATGCATCAGTAAATCAAGCCAGTGACTAAAATATCAACTTCACATCGTTTCTCTTGGTAGGATGAAAATAATCTTATTTAAACTGTGATTAAAATACATACAGAAAGCGATCAAAGAACAATCCCTTTCCAATCGCCCAAGCTGTAAATCACACAGAGCGAGTTTATCTGGACACTTGCCAAAACTCGTTATGAAATCAATGACACTGTTACACTGCACAATGAAGCTCTTAGTGTATTTACATCATGTTTGCATTGGTGAAAGCATTAGTGAGAGTGCAGAAACTGCGTTGCAATGATAAGATCTTCATTCACTCGATCAACAGGCTGTCATCTGCTCAATGCTCATCAGTGCAACCTTTTATGTGATGGGAATAGATCTATATACTTTAAAAACTTCTCACGATTCGTTAATCTCGATAGCTGTAATAGTAAAAACGTATAATAGCTGTAATAGTAAAAGTTTTTGAGAGAGTTCCACATGTAATACTAGCTATTTCATATGCAAGCATGTCAGCCAATCACAGCAGTGGGCGTTTACACTGAAGTCTCACAGCCAATCACAGCAGTGGGCGTTTACACTGAACTCACACAGCAGACACGCCCCTTCAAACAGAGCGTTCAAATCAGAGGCTAAAATAAGGCTTGGAAAAATGCCTTTTATTTCTAAATTATGACAATTTTGACAAAAAAACAAAAAAACATACTAACATTATAAGGGCACCCCAGGAAACATTATAAAATAATAAAATAATCCATGCTATGGGGACCTTTAAACCATGTTAATCAGGAATATCTCTTAATAAAAACCCTAATTAAAAATCAGATGATTCAATCAAATCTGACTGTATTCATTTATAGCTGTAAACGGTAAAAGCTAATATTAAATATCTAATTATTATTAATTATTTATAATTATTAAAGTTTATTTTAAAGTTTTCTGTTATATTATGATGTATATATTGTGTACATACATTAATTTAACTGTAAACTACTGTAGTAAATATGCATCTTAATTTGCACTGTAGTGTATATAGTAATAAAAGGGATTTTGGGCCCTATCTTGCACCCAGCGCAATTGACTTTGTACACCGACGCATGTATCATTCCTATTTTGCACCCGCGCAAAGCGGACTTTTCCCTCCAGAGACGCACGTCGGTAAGTTAGGAAATACACTTGCGCTCCCCAGGGCGGTTCAGCACAAAGAGGAGGCGTGTTCCGGCGCAAACGTTCCTTCATGCTATTTTGCAGGTTTAGAAAACAATTGCGCCACTAACCAGGAAAAAATAGTTTAAAGTCAGTGGCGCGTTGCGCATGTTATTCAGATGCTATTTTAAGGGCGCATGCTTGGCCATAATCAATGTAGCGTGTGCACAACGCGCACTTTGATTCTCTCATCTACACAGATGCAGCAGTTTTCATTTTTGCAAATCATACATTATTACAATAGATAGATAGATAGATAGATAGACAGACAATTTATTATAAAAGCATACATCTAGCTTACACATTTACCCAAATTATCATACGCCTGTTTAACCGAAGTTAATTTGGGTGGGTTTCTCCATTTCAATGTAACTTCTCTCTCTTTTACGGCCGTGACGAGAGCGTTGCTCTCCTCGGCTGTGAACCGCTCCTGGCGCACGCCTGGCAAATCCGCCGTTACAATAGCAATCCGCTATGGAAAAAGTGCGTCTGCTCTTAAAGGGTACATAACATGCACAGTTTCACCTAATCTCATGTTAATCTTGAGTACCTATAGAGTAGTAGTGCATCCTTAATATCTCCAAAAAGTGTTTAGTTTTATTATATTTATAAAAGAAAAATACAGCTTTCCGATTCTCTCCGGAAAAAGCCGAAGTCCTGGAGGCGGAGCTATAGAGTCAAGCGGTAGTGCTTGATTTCCAGCAAAAGACAGAAATCTGATCCAGTTGTACTTACATGAATGGGGTCTTTTATCACTGGGACCGCTCCACGTTTTAATAGCAAACGATTTGCAAATCCAGCGTCGACCTGGGCCTTGTTAATAAAACATTCGTCACTGAAATGACCAGAACACACAACCGCACTTGGTACACTCCGTTGCTGCCCCGGAAAAACAAACTGCATCCACTGTTCCTGAAACACTGGGTTCTTTAGAAAACTGAACACGGTAAGCTTTCCCTCACATCCAAAAACACACTTTATTGGAGACATTCTTGAACAAATCCTATGCAGCGCTGGCTGCCGATGATTTCCTGTTGAAGCGCGTTGATGTGCGCGGTCTCGCTCTCCTCTGGTCGACGTGTGCGCGGGCGAGCTTTTCCGAGAGAAATGCTCATATAAGGAGTTCCACTCTCGTCTACGTCATTAGATCCACGATCGAAAAAAAACAGCCGAAACTTGTTCCAACCCGGAAGTAAGATTTTCGGCACAGAAATTCTCTGTTATTCGTCCAAAATATTTTTTTTAAACTTTGCCCATGTTTAGCATGAGAATCCATCTCTTTAACACTGTAAACAACTCTGAATACATGAAACACCATTGTACCCCCCCTTTAAAGGGAATGTGAGATGACTCTCTGATTGGTTTATTTCACGTTACGCCCAAACCACACCTATGAATAATGAAGCTACTTCAGACCAACCCCTTTTAGATTTGCGCCGGGCGCAAGAGTCATTTATCCCGCCGGGAAAATAGCAACAGCGCCCGAGACCCGCCCACAAAGTTACTTGCGCTTTGCGCTTGACACTTGAGTTTCAGGTCGTTAAAATAGGGCCCATAATGTTTTTGTCAAATTTATGACTTCAAAACTTTACACAAACTTTTCTACAGTTACTTTAAAATGTGTCAAACTTCTTTCATCTCAGATTTGATGTACTTATGTACACATTCATGCAGTTAAGTTATGTTTTGGGGCTGCATTGCTGCACAGGGTGCCTTGAATCTGTGCAGGGCACAATGATGTGTCAAGACTATCTAGGCATTCTGGAGCGAAATGTACTGCCGAGCGTCAGAAATCTCTGTCTCAGTTGCACCTCATGGGTTCTCCAACAGGATAGCGATCCAAAACATACAACTAAAAGCACCCAAGAATGGCTGAGAACAAAACACTGAACAGTTCTGAATTGGCCTTCCATAAGCCCGAATCTGAATTCCATTGAACATCTATGATAAGAGCTGAAACATGCAGTCTGGAGAAGGCACCCATCAAATCTGAGACAGCTGGAGCAGTTTGCTCATGAAGAATGTGCCAAAATACCTGTTAACAGGTGCAGAAGTCTCATTGGGAACTACAGAAATTGCTTGTTTGCAGTGATTGCCTCTAAAGGTGGTGCGACAAAATATTAGGTTAAGGGTCCCAACATTTTTGTCCAACCCATTTTCATTTTTTTAAATTAAAATATTCAAATCAAAATTCTAAAGCAAATCTTTTTTTAATTAAACCTGGATTAAACAATGATGGATTCTATTTACTTTTGTCAATTTCAATTTATTTCAGAGAAAATTGTGGGTTCTTTTCTTCATGGAAGTGTACCAACAAATCTGTCCATATACATATATGATAAACTATAAACTATATTCTCAAATTAGAACGTATTGAAATAAAAATAATGGCGATATATATATATATATACATATATATACATATATATATATACATATATATATATACATATATATACATATATATATATACATATATATACATATATATATATACAGTACCAGTCAAAAGTTTGGAAACACTACTATTTTTAATGTTTTTGAAAGAAGTCTCTTATGCTCATCAAGCCTGCAGTTAAAAAAAAAACCGTAATATTATGAAATATTATTACAATTTAAAATAATGGTTCTCTTTTTTAATATACTGTACTTTAAAATGTAATTTATTTTTGTGATGCAAAGCTGAATTTTCATCAGCAAGTACTCCAGTCTTTGGTGTCTTATGATCCTTCAGAAATCATTCTAATATGCTGATTTATGATCAATGTTGGAAACAGTTGTGCTGCTTAATATTTTTTTTATAACCTGAGATACTTTTTTCAGGATTATTTGATGAATAAAAAGTTAAAAAAGAACTGTATTTATTTAGAATAGAAATCTTTTGTAACAATATACACTACCGTTCAAAAGTTTGGGAACAATAACTATTTTTTTTTAAGAAATTAGTACTTTAATTCAACAAGGATGCGTTAAATTGATAAAAGGTGATGGTAACGATTTATATTGTTAGAAATGTTTTTATTTTGAATAAATGCTGTTTTTATGAATAAATGCTGTTAACGTTTTACTCATCAATGAATCCTGAAAAAAGTATTCCAAAAAAATATATTAAACAGCACAACTGTTTCCATCATTGATAATAACTGAGTATCAAATCATCATATTAGAATGATTTCTGAAGGATCATAAGACACCAAAGACTGGAGTACTTGCTGATGAAAATTCAGCTTTGCATCACAAAAATAAATTACATTTTAAAGTATATTAAAAAAGAGAACCATTATTTTAAATTGTAATAATATTTCATAATATTACTGTTTTTTTGTTTTTTGTTTTTAACTGCAGGCTTGATGAGCATAAGAGACTTCTTTCAAAAGCATTAAAAATAGTAATGTTTCCAAACTTTTGACTGGTACTGTATATATATATATATATATATATATATATATATGTACCGCCAATATTTTTATTTGATTTATTTTTATTTCAATACGTTTCACAAGAAAGGACAAACATTCTAATTTGAGAATATAGTTTATGGAGCTTAACATTAAAGGGAAAGATTTGACTTACCTCAGACTGCTTCTTCTGCTGCTCTTCTACCTGATGTGGATTGGCAGGAAGTTGACTGATTTTAAATCTGTTACGGCCCCGTAATTAAGAGGATCATCTGGAATGAAAAAACAAAACAAAAAAAACATGCTGTCATCAGTACATCTTTTACATTTTCTTGTGACATTTAGATTTTAGATTATAGGGTATACACGTCTGATTGTCTGTATCCCTTGAGCAAACACAAAGGGTGGAGGTGGAGGAGGAAGAGGAAGAGGAAGTGGAGGAGGGGGTGTAGGAGGAGGTGGAGGATGAAGAGGAGGAGGGGGAGGATGAGGAGGAGAAAGAAAAGAAAGAGGAGGAGGGGTGGAGGAGGTGGAGGTGGAGGAGGAAGAGGAGGAGGAAGGGTGGAGGAGGAGAAGATGGAGGAAGAGGAAGAAGAGGAGAAGGGGGAGAGGAAGAAGAGGAGGAGGGGCTGGAGGAGGAGGAAGGTGGATGAGGAGGTGAGGAGGAGGAGGAGGTGGAGTAGGAGGAGGAGGGGTGGAGGAGGAAGAGGGTACAGGAGAAAAACAGGTACAGTAGATGTACTTCAGACTGCTCTGTAACTTTTGAGAGCTGTACTTTGTGCTGTTACAACACATACAAGTACCGTAGCTGCATCAAATTGCCTCACATACAGATAGAGTTTTCTGATTGCTTCCATTTTGTGAAAAGGATGTGTTACAGTTACAGTAATCTGTACTTCTATTTTTCTAGGACACAGAGATGATGAAATGGAAGAAGCCTGCCAAATATTTCAGTTCAAATTATTATTATTATTATTATTATTATTATTATTATTATTATTATTAGTTGATGTGTGCCAGCAGGGAACAGGCATGCAAGAGGATTTTCCCACCGCTGCCTGGCTAGGGCCAATATATAGCCCTGTGACCCAGACCAAAGACGGGATTGCTGAGGCGGAATCATTTGTGCGTGTGTGTGTGTGTGTGTGTGTGTGTTGTACTGTGTAGTACATGAATGAATAAAAATGCATATGGGGCGCTAGCAACATAACTTTTTCGCACTAGTATGTAAGACTATGTTGTAGTGTGTGTGTTTGTGAGGGCTTGTGTGTGATGTCTGAGGTGATGCTGATGTTTTTCAGCAATAGTGAATTGTTTTGATGATGTTTGGGGAACTGGGTGAGAAGTTATGGATTTGTGTTTATCGTTTTGAGAATACGAGGCATAGTTTCAAGAAATGCGTTTAAGCAATCGAGAAAAACAAAATGCACATGGATTTAATTCCCCTGTACCTGCCACTGTACTGCTCCAAGTAAGAGCTAAAAGCAGGAAAGAGTGACTAAATGACTGAATGTGTTTTACCATAAACACAATTTATTTGTTTTATTTTTTTTTGAAAGGTAACCAGCACTAAAACAAATGGTTGTGAAAGTCTGTATGTGCTGGAAGCTGTTTTCACTTTTGTTTTTAAATCATGTCAAAATATTGAAAAGAAGTTAGACAATATAAAATATTTTTTCCAATTTGTATCCACTTATTAAGATGCTTAAAAGTTTCATTAAATATATCTAAATGTTTCAGTTTATTTTACAGACAGAAATAAACTGTTATCAGAAGAGAAATGGTGTGTGAGGGTTGTGTATACCGCAGAAGTAGGGGTTGGGTTAAGTTAGGATATAAAATATCAGTAGCTCAGTGTAAAACTACTTTGGAGTACTTACGACTTTGGAGAGCCTACACACTGATGTAAAAAAAGATTGTGTGTGAAAGTACGTGTGAACTCGCATGCATGCGTGTGTGTGTTGTGTAATTATATGCTTGAAAAACAAAAAGAAATTTCCCCTTCTTGTTGAGTAACATCACTTACATGTACTTATTTCCAAAGAAACATCCATCCTTCATATTCTTTCCAAAAAAAAAAAAAAAAAAAAAAAAAACTTCCACGTCACCAACATATGAATGGAAACTTATTCTTGACAAACCTGGGGCCTGTTTCAGAAAGGAGGTTCAACCAACTCTGAGTTAAAACTTGAACTCTGAGTTGACTTACCCTGAGATGGGAAACTGAGTTTTCAGTTACAGAACAGCTGAAATGAGTTAGTTCAATCAACTCTGAGTTGACTCACTCTGAGTTAAGCACGTGCACCACAACTATAAAAAGCCATTATCAATGGAGCACAGATATTATGAGTCACCATGGCAACAGCGCCAGACAAAAAGGTCTGCATATTTCTCACCAGTACGAACATTATTACTGTAATTTTACAGTATTAGAACATGTCATTTAATCAAAGGGATTACTCTTAATTCTTCTGTAATTTAAAGTAAAATCTGATGTAATTGCATTAGACTATAGAACAATTCTGTATATTTAACATACATTTTTAAAAGGTATATTTTTAATGTAACCTTCTCCCTATACACACTTTGGTCAATTCATGAATAATTCATGCAATTGTATATTGTTTATTTGAAAGCATTAAAAGTGCAGTTTCTTGTCTCTCCTTGTAACGTTATTGTTCAAGTTTTTAAGGTTGATATGGGATTTAGTAATAAGTAGACCAATGCTTTCTAAAGATAGTCATTATTACATTAATCTAATTACACGGTTGAAGATGTCATTTGTAGTTAGTAATACAAGTAACTTACCCAACTGTTATAATATCAGAGGTGAAACTGGAAGAACAGTATGTAAACCTAATTTTAATTTTCATGTTTGTGCAATCCTGCTGACATTAACGCGTTAATTTCGATTAATTAATCTGAGAAAAAATAACACGTTAAAAAAAATAACGCAGATTAATCCATTCCATATTGACCTTTGAACCTGGAGCCGTTCTAGCCACCATTCGACTGTAAAATGAAGGAGGGAGACGAGAACGCGCTGGCGCTGCCTGGATCATTGATGGGAACATTTACTTATAAAAAAACAGCCGGCATTTCAACGTTGATTCACCGGTGAACGTAAGCGACCAAGGTCGAATCAATGTTGGATTATGTTTCGATTGTGCAAAACGAATCAACGTTGAATTCGTGACGTTGTTTCACTGTTGATGTCGTGACGTTGTTTCATTGTTGATTTTGTGACGTTGTTTCACCGTCTCTTCTTTCAATATGGATGAATAAAGATTGTATGTGGACGTACGTTGAATTATGCTTCGGTTTTGCAAATTGAATCAACGTTGATATCGTGACGTTGTTTCACCGTCTTACCTTTCATCATGGGATAATGAGTCATGACAATGCTGACTGAATTTGTGATTAACTGTACACTAAAATATTGTTAACTGTCAAATTACTTGCAGCAATGGCTTAATTAAACACAATTAATAAAAATATAACACATGCTCAAGATTGTAAAACAAGTTTTATTCTGAAAAAACAAAAGTCTAAAAATACTTTATAAAACAGATGAAAAACATCTCAAACTTTAAATTGTAGCATTTTCGAAGTAATGTTAAAAACCTGTAAAGCAAGTGTAAATAATGTTTATAATTTAATGTTTAATATTAAATGTATAATTTAATAATGTTCAATAATTTAATAATGTTTAATTGTATTGTATTGATTATTTGCTAGGCACAATTATTTCAATGCTCACCCTTTGAACATTTGAACATTATTTCAATAACATGTTCAACACAATTATTTTTAATTGATTGACAGCCCTAATTTATATTTGATTAAAATGCGATTAATTTTGATTAATTAATTACAAAGCCTCTAATTAATTAGATTAATTTTTTTAATGGAGTCCCGGCCCTAATAAAAACATAATTCAATCAAGTAAGGCATGAGCACATCATGGGTGTAGGCTACCTGACTTTACAAACATTTGACATATTAAATAACTAAATAAGATCCAGTGTCTAGCAGTGCAGCAGCATTTTTGGCTGAGGGAATTCCTGGAGGGACTTCAGATCCGGTCATTCCCGAAGATTCAAGGGCCTTCATAAAATGTAAGAGGTTTACATATGTGTTATTTTTTATATAGGCTATTTTTGATATTTCCATTTATTTTACTCTGGGTTGGGTTTTTTGTTGGTCCCAATAGATTCTGATGGTAATATCTGTCTTTTGGAGCCTCCTGTCCCAACAGAAGCCCAGGCAGTTGTAAGTAGCCACTCAATACACCAGAAATTATGACAAATAGTGTTATAAAGTGTACTCAACCAAATGCTCATCTTCACAGGACGATGGGGATAAAGAGTTTCTGCTGCCACAGAGAGGCCTACAGAGGTAATGTTAATATTATGTGTCTACACATTCAGATTTTTTCACATTTTTATGTGGAGTAGCCTAGAATCAAAGTTTAAATCTAAGTATAAACAGGTATTCTTATCTCTCCCCCGCCCCCAGAGTGTGGAAGAACAGCAGGAGGACGGTCCAGCAACTTCTGGTGCACAGATCAACACAGTTCAGTGATTTCCAGTAAATGCCACAGTTTAATTCTGTAGAATTTGTTTAGAACTACATTATGTAACTCTAATCTACTACTGTATTTTCAGTTGCCAGTTAAGGAGTTATATAGACTTCATCTTATTAAAAAAAATAGAAAAAAAACTGCAGTAAAAATAGCAATATTTTATTTATTAATAAAAGATTAATTTGATTAATAAAAATGTACTGAAAGAATGAATGAGGTGTTTAAACACTACTTCCTCTTTAAAAAATGGGAGGAGACCGAAATAAACTCTGGGTTTACCGAAGAAAACCTGCTCCTGACCAGGTTAGGTTCACAGAGTAAGTTACCATGGTAACTGACTCTGAGTATAAGTTACCTCTCTTTCAGAAACAGGCTTGACTTACTCTGCTTTCTCAGGTTTAACATACCTCCCATTCTGAAACAGAAAACCCAGAGTTTCCCTCATTTCAGGGTTAACATAGTCAGAGTTTTCACTTAACCTCCTTTCTGAAACAGGCCCCTGAACTATACGTCATACAAAATGTTTACAACTATCTTTATTCCATGGACAAATTTAAATTGCCTTTCAAAAAGGCAATTCATTAAAGCATCATGAACAAACTGATAGTAAGGTTAACTTTTGAGCTTGACTATTGGCCCAACGACCTGGAACATTGACATCAGTGAGCTCTTGAGGTCACACTACATACTCTATAAATATATATGAATGATTCTATTTTGTTCTATTTTCATTTATATAATTAAACAACTCTGTTTTGTCTATTTTGAAAAATTATATTAATAACATATGCAAAATGTAATCCTAAATCCTTGCTTTATTTCGTATAGAACCATGAATATGCAAATTTGCCCCTTCGTCCACTCACTCACACCATGCTAAGAATAGACTACCTAATCCACTCGGTCAATGTTGTGAGATTGTCTTTTGTCCATGTTAAGTTACCGTAGTTTGGGTATGCTAACCACTAGAGGGCACTGTATGATTATTATTGAGAGAGTCCAACAGATGGCTTAGGCTGCTCTGTGTTGTAGTAAAATAAAAGAACGCTCTTGAATAAAATACAACGAGCCGTGTCTTACCTGATATCATGACATGGTGTCAGAATTAAGTACTTCACGCCGACATTAAGGGCAAAATGGCAAAGTTTGGACCTCCCGAGCCGTTCGATTTCTCGCAGCCAGCGGAGTGGCTTACATGGCGGCAGAGATTCTCCCGGTTTAGAGTCGCATCGAAACTGGACAAAGAGAGCAGCGAAGTGCAGGTGAACTCGCTCTTGTACTCGATGGGGAGAGATGCCGAACCTATGTACGGCTCGTTTGTGTTTCCTGCGGCAACCGAGGCCATGCCACATCCAGAGTATGAGTTTAATCTAGTGATGCAGAAGTTTGACAAACACTTTGTCCCGAAAAGAAACGTTTTCGCCTGTTTTCATAAGCGGAACCAAAGGGCCGGTGAGACAGTCGAAGCTTTCGTGCGGAGCCTGTACGAGCTCGCGCAGCACTGCGAGTTCGGTGCGGGGAAGGACGAGCAGATCCGGGACCGGATCGTCATCGGAATAATGGACAAAGATGTTTCGCAAAAACTCCAGCTAGAGGCGGACCTGACTCTGGAGAGAGCCATCCAGCTTGCACGGCAAAGTGAACAAGTGAAACAACAAAGTGCAGAGCGCGCGGAAACTACAGTGAATGAGGTGAGACGTAAACAGTACAATAGCACAAGGAGGAGCTATGATAAACCACGGCAGGGACAAGGACAGAAATACAGCGAGAACAAACTGAACTGTCAGAGATGCAACAGGATGCATGATAAAAAGGAAAGCTGTCCAGCCCGTAATAAAAGGTGCAGAAAGTGCAATAAAATCGGACATTTTGAGGCCGTGTGTAAATCCAAGATGCTGAAAGAAGTCAGAGCAGAGGCCGTTATGGATTCAGACGAGGATTCATTTTTTATTGGAGAACTATTCCTGAGAGCAACCACAAAGTCAAAGCCAAACATCATTGAGGAGTCAAACCCCGATACTGACTGGGATGTAGAGCTACTTGTGAATGGCAGTCCGGTGGATTTTAAAATCGACACAGGTGCTGATACCACCGTTATGACTGAAGAGGCTTTCAGTAAACTTCGTCAAAAACCAAAACTGAACAAGTCCAGGCCAACAGTGTACAGCCCAGGCGGGAAAGTCCGATGCGTGGGTAAGTTCCTTGCCACCACTACATACAAAGGTCAGAAATACCAATACTGGATTACAGTTGTAAAAGGACAGTATGTTAGTAACTTGTTGGGCAAGGCAGTGGCAAAGCACATGGGGCTAGTAGCAAGAGTCAATGCTATCACTAGTGACTTAACAAGCGATGTGTTCGGGGAAATAGGACTACTGAACTGTGAGCCTGTTAAGATCGAGCTGACCGAGGAAGCAGTCCCGTACAGCGTCAACACGCCACGCAGAGTTCCGTTTCCGCTCCTTCCAAAAGTAGAGAAAGAGCTAAAGCGTATGCTGAGCCTCGAGATCATTGAGGAAGTTACAGAGCCGACAGACTGGTGTGCCCCAATGGTGCGTGCTCCAAAACGCAACAAGGACGAGGTCAGAGTGTGTGTGGATTTGAAACGCTTGAACAAGGGAGTGAAGCGTGAACGTTATATTTTGCCCACACTGGATGATATAACACCTAAGCTGGCAGGAGCCAAAGTTTTCTCCACTCTGGATGCTTCTAGTGGGTTCTGGCAAATTCCATTGGACCCCAGCTGCCAAAAATTGACAACCTTCATTACCCCAATGGGCCGGTTTTGCTTTAAACGTCTGCCATTTGGCATTACATCAGCGCCTGAGATTTTCCAGCGGCTGATGACCGACCTGCTCAAAGGCCTAGAAGGGACTGTCGTTGTAATGGATGATATCCTGGTTTACGGATCTACAAAAGAGGAACATGACCGCCATCTCGACGCGGTGTTGCGGACGGTTAAGGCGTCCGGTCTCAAGCTCAACAGGGCCAAGTGTCACTTTGGAAAGACTGAACTGCAGTTCTTTGGACACATCATTAGTGCGGATGGTGTGAAGCCTGATGAGAGCAAAGTGGAGGCTATCGCTCAGATGTCCAGCCCCTCCAACGTGGAGCAGCTGCGGCAGGTGCTTGGGTTGGTTAACTATGTTGGAAAATTCCTGCCAGGCCTGTCTTCGGTGTTGCATCCACTCACTAACCTGCTCAAGAGAGAGACTGCGTGGGTTTGGGGTGAGCCTCAGGAGCAAGCATTTAACAAAGCAAAAGTAATGCTCATGGCTGCACCAGCTCTTAGTTATTACGTCGCCAACAAACCAACAGTGGTCAGTGCCGACGCCAGCAGTTATGGCCTTGGTGCTGCCCTGTTGCAAGACCACGATGGAGAGTTGCGGCCCGTTGCCTTTTGCTCGCGCACACTCACTGATGCGGAGAAGAGGTATTCGCAGATCGAAAAGGAGTGTCTGGCATCTGTCTGGGCTTGTGAACGTTTCGCCCGCTACATCCAAGGTATGGGCCGAGTCCGTTTACAAACTGACCACAAGCCACTGGTGCCATTGATCAACTCATACGATCTGGACAAAACGCCACTACGATGCCAGAGACTGCTTATGCGCCTCATGCGATTCAATGTCACTGCTGAACATGTTCCCGGTAAGCAGCTAGTAGTTGCAGATACACTCTCCAGACATCCACTGAAAGACAGTTACGTGCCTGAAACAGAAACGCAAGTAAAGGCATATGCGAACACTATGGTGGCTAGCAAACCAATCAAGTCATCCAAGCTCGAGGAAATTCGCAAAGTCACACAAAGCGATGCCGAACTTCAAAAAGTAATCACATTCATCCGAAAAGGGTGGCCTCGCAAAATGATGGAGGGCTCACCACTGCGTGGATACTATGCAGCCAGAAGTCACTTCAGTCAGGAGTCGGACAGTCTGGTCCTATATCACGACCGCATAGTAGTTCCAGCAGTACTCAGAGCTGGGGTCCTGGACCAACTGCAAAAAGGTCACCAGGGCCTCACCAAATGTCGGGAGCGAGCCAAGTTGACAGTTTGGTGGCCAAACATCGGAGCTCAGATCACAAACAAAGTGAAATTATGTGATTTTTGCAGAGAGTACAAACCTACACAAAGACGTGAACCACTGGTAACCACTCCCCTGCCCAGTGGCCCATGGCAAAGGATTGCCGTTGACCTGTTCGAGTTAGAGGGTAAGACTTATCTTGTTGCTGTCGATTATTTCTCTAGAGACATTGAGATTGCTTCCCTCACCACCATTACCAGCAAGCAGGTTATTAACAAGCTCAAGCACATTTTTGTGAGATGGGGCATCCCGCTAGAACTGGTCAGTGACAACGGGACACAGTTCACATCAGCCGAGTTCCAAGATTTCAAACAGAGGTATGGTTTCACTCACATTACCTCCAGCCCACATTATCCACAGTCGAACGGAGCTGCAGAAAGGGCTGTTCGGACCGCCAAGTACATCCTCAAACAGCCGGACCCCTGCTTAGCCCTTATGGGTTATCGCTCTACACCAATCGCAGCAACAGGTGCAAGTCCAGCACAGCTCATGACTGGTAGACGAATCCGTACTACTGTTCCGGTTCTGGAAAAGACATTGCTGCCACGTCCATTCGACCCGGATCATGTCTACATGAAGGACGCAACAGCAAAAGGTTCATACAGATTCTACTACAACCGCAGGCATTCGGCACGCGCGCTCCCTGAACTTCACCCTGGTCAAACTGTTAGAGTGAAGCTCGATGGGGAGAAGGGATGGACAACACCTGCCAGGGTCATCAGTAAGTCCAAGGAGCTGAGATCCTACCTCGTGGAGATGGCCAATGGAAACGTGACCCGTCGGAACAGGCGTCACCTCCAGACTGTTCCTGAGACCGAACCTCCTGCGGAACAGCAATGTGCTCAGCCTACAGCGTCTCAGCAGGACAGCAGTTCCCTACCGACAGACGTGACTGCGCCGCCGGAATCACCAGTGAGCAAGCTACCAGCAGGCCCTTCCGCAGGGTCTCCCCTTCCACCATCGACTCCTGTGAGAAGAACTTCCAGGGGCCGTGAGATAAAGGTGCCTCTTAGGTTTCAAGACTGATGATGTTCAAAAGGGCAGAATAATCCCTTTCAGGACTGAGGGCAGTCTACCCCTGTGACGTCCTGCACCGTTCTGAGACTATTTGCTAAGACGTAATGGAAAAAAAAGTGTTATTTGATAACAAAGTTGTTGCATTTATTTTTGTTATATGGTTTAAGAAAATTTAAGATTTAATTAATATTGCAAAATGCAGATGTTTGGGATCTTGTTATTGCTAACTTCTAAAAGGGGGAGATGTGAGATTGTCTTTTGTCCATGTTAAGTTACCGTAGTTTGGGTATGCTAACCACTAGAGGGCACTGTATGATTATTATTGAGAGAGTCCAACAGATGGCTTAGGCTGCTCTGTGTTGTAGTAAAATAAAAGAACGCTCTTGAATAAAATACAACGAGCCGTGTCTTACCTGATATCATGACAGTCAACATCACTGTAAACGCTGCATGATGGTATTTGTATGAATTCCCTATACAGCGTCGGACACATAACGGCAATTAATATGATTAGCCTTTTGCTTTATGTTATCAAACAGCTAATAATGTTTTGCTAATGTTACACAACCATGTTCCCGTTCGCCATGTCAGTCTTCTGAATCATCAGAACAGCTTTGAACAAGTATAGTTAATCATAACATCGTAATATAGGCTACATCATGTACATAAGTCACCCGCTATTTTGCTAAACTACACAATTTTTCATAAAAAACAGAAAAATATATATCGGGATAACTAGGCTTGAGACTCCCCTGCTTTGCATCATAGTTAATGATATGCTAAAGTTCGCCTGCACGTTGGCTAGATTGGTTACAAGGTAGTTTGTGTCGTAAGAAAAACCAGCGATTTCAAACTGCGTTTTTTTTTGTTTTTTTTTTAAGTCTTTTTTTCACTGCAGTTTTAAGGAGAAAATACTCAGCAATAGTGTTGACTTATGCATTTGCACATGGTTTGTCTTAAAGCATAAACATAAAACCGGGTTTCTACCAAATTTTTCCCCCTCTTCATTTCTGTCACCTGATGGAGTTAAGCCACTATCGAATTCTCCTTCCTGTTGAGCGACATTCCTTTTCAAAACACACTTGATAGTGATCGTGTTGACATAGAAATCTGAGTCTGAGGTGGTGTTTGTGCCACGACTGTCAGTCTCACGTAAAGCGCTGATGACATGTGATGTCTGTGCGCGGAGTTATGGAAGTTCATAAGTTGACAGGCAGGTAGGACATTGTCTCATTCCATTTGTGAATGTGATGATTGGATGAAAAGGTTTTGGTCCTGAGAATTCCACAGAAGATATATATTTAGACCACTTTTATTATTAATTTATATCAGGATATGAAGAGAGTTTCAAGCAGTATAACAAAAAGTGTTTATAAAACAAATAGCCTACCCTACCTTTAAGCAATATTGAAAAGAAGTGTAGACAAGCAAGAGAAATGCATGCTGCGTTTTTCCCAATAACTCGCCAACCAGGCTCTATACCCAAAGGAATCTGCAGGGGGGCTTATGCCCTTACAGATGCCAATGCACAGAGGGAGAGCAACTCAGGGGTGGTGTGGCGCAATGGATAAGACACATGCCTTTGGTGTGAGAGACCCGGGTTCGAATCCACTGTGAGACACCAATGTGTCCCTGAGCAAGACACTTAACCCCTAGTTGCTCCAGAGGCGTGCGACCTCTGACATATAGCAATTGTAAGTCGCTTTGGATAAAAGCGTCAGCTAAATGAATAAATGTAAATGTAAACTCATACCCTGGCTTGAGTAAACACACTTCTCCAAGAATGCTATAGTTAACACTTAAAGGGGCATTCCACCCATTTGAACATTGTTTTTTATTTAAAGTGGGTCATATATGTAGTCGAAATGTAAAATAAATTTTGAATTTGGTGCCTTCGTGACCGAGGAAAGACAAAAAATAACTTCAGGACGCATTTGTATGAAAGACAACAACTCCCACAATGCACCACATTGCACAGCTCCGCAAGCCACTCCCACTAATCCAGAAAGCGCATATCTGCTTATAAGAGAAATCACTCTTCCGTCTACAAGGCTAGCTACCACCAGAGCTTGAAATTCATTTCACACAAAATGTCTAGTTAGTTGGCGAACTCATTAGTGCATTACTCCTCGTTTGTATTTCTTTCGAAAAGGTGAATTATTGCATGGTACCTGGATGTTCAGTCAGAACATATGCGGTGCGAAACTAGGACAGTTCACAACACAAACGTCCGTGTCCTCGTCTGATTCAGAGATTTCGTCCAGGAGAAATTGTCATCATTGAAATTCTTTGCCGCAGACGGACTCTATCTCTGTGTTCGTAGTTGCATCTTACAGTCTATGAGTTGCATAGTGAGATCACTGGCGCCACCAGTCCGCCCTAACTCGAGCCAGTCCGGGCTCCTCGTCCGCGGCAGGCAGGTCTTCTGCCTCGGCTGCTCTTCGCTATAATGCGGCTTGTAAAGGTAGCCACAAACACCTGATTCAAGCATCAGACTTCCGAAATCCTCTTCTTCTATATCATATTGAGCACTCTCCTCCGCTATTGTCATAACTTTACATCTGTCTCCACAGCGCCTGTTAGCTTAGCTTCAAACAAGATGGAGGATATTGCTTTCAGTTTCAGAGAGTAAAGTCCCACCCACTGATCTGTAATAGGTCTGTAGCGTGAGCGGGTCCCGCCCCCTGGGAAAGATGAGGAACGAGTGTCTGTAGTCTCAACAGAAATCCCCCCCTCTTACACTTCCTCCTACAATGACGCAAAATGACGATTTTTGCGTCATTGTAGGAGGAAGTGTAAGAGGTAAATAACGGATTTCTCCCGTCTCAGGGGAAAATGAGAGAGTGTTGCACGACCATTCAATAGTATGACTGGGTTTCTAACAATGCAAAGCTTAATGCAAATGGGTGGAGTGTCCCTTTAAATCCAGCACTTAAACTATAGTATGCGACAAAGCAAACAGGACTGTTTTATTTCTTTTTCTAAAGATGACAACCTTATCTTTTACACTTTTCTTAACTCAGCTCTATGCTGCGTGGCAGATCGTAATTGTGACATGGTGACTGTCAATATTATTCTCTAGTTATGGTTCTAAAGAAGGTGAATGAATGAAATGAATAGGTTTACTTTCACTTATGAACTGGTTTAAACTTCTTCAGCTGACATCTGTTAACACAGTCTATGACAAACACCATGAATAGGGCTAAAAAGGAGAAGACAGAGAAGAAATAGTTACCAAAAATGGAAATTCTGTCATAATTTACTCATCCTCGTGTCATGACAAAACAGTCGTGGCTTTTCAATAAAATCAGGCTTTCAAGTAAAATTAATGCAAAAACACCATTAAATGTATGTTATCTATACAATCATTGCACTATATGGCTTTGTGTGAGATAAAAAAAATACATACATTTATGTTGTTATTCATTGAAAAATTTATTTATTTATGAATTATATTTTTTGCACCATGCTATTTGCATATAAGTTGTTGGAGGAAATAAAATCCTGTTGGTATGAGCTGTTGGAGGAAAATTAAATAACACAAATGAAAAAAAATATAAATTGTAAACTTTGACTGTGAAGATGAGGGAGCTACAATTCTCAAAATAATTAATAGCCTATATCATACACTACAGTTACAGTTATCTGCAGTGATGTCACAATCAAGCTGAATAGTGGGTAAAAAGCAAGTAAAATGGAACGCACCCTTGATCACTGAACTGAAATTGTGGATCGGATCAGTATGAATTGTTAATTAATAATTTAGACTAGTTAAACTGAATCATCGATTCATTTAAATGCTAAAAAAAAAAAAAAAACAATCACAATGGTCACATCGAAAAAATCTGATAAAAACACAAAGAAACCGAGTGCGGAAGATTTAAGCAAGTTTTAATCGTAATGTTTTTTTTTTACTTTGAATGTAAAAAAAGTCATATGCACCTATTTTAGAAAACATTTATGCTACTTTGTGCCCATTTTAATCGTTTAAATGAAAGCACATAATGTAAAACTGGGATTTTAAAACGAACAAGATTTTTTTTTTATTTCTTTTCCTGAAGGAGACTGAATTTACGGCTTTATCTTTTGCAGTTTTCTTAACTTCAGCTCTATGTTGCTTGGCAGACCGTAATTGACTAGCACCTGTTTTATCTGAAACAAAGATGGAGAGACAGATCAAACTAGCTATTATCTATTGGAACCATATTTTGTATACATATTTGTAATAAGTGTGACATACTTGCTGTAAAACACTGTCAATGTTTCCACTCTGTGTTAGATTTGAAAGCGAGGAAAGTTTCATTTTAAGTCCAATGACGTTGTCTAAAGGGAAACACACAGACAAACACATAAAATACTCATATTTGTTGATATTAATCATACAAAAACACATGACATGACATTTATATGAAATTTATCAAAACACTGGCTTGTTAAAAAAAAAAAAAAATCTATTATATATTTCTAGAAAGACAAGACTTCTTACTATTAGAGGTGTTGCGTCCCATATCCACCCTGAAGGCCCATCGACCGGGAACATGGACATTACTGGAGTTCTTGAGGTTTGAGATGAAGCTCCCGTTGTTTGATCCAGGAATCACAAAGAAGTCAATGGAGTTTACTGTGTCATAACCAGCCTGAAATTATGTAAAATCATTAATCATATAAATAGTGTATATATACAGTACATGTTATATATTTTAGTGAATAGTAACATTTTGTTCTCAACACAGAATACAAGCATCTTACCTCGACCTGAAGTCCTGTTACAGCAATGTCACCATAATTCATCAGAATAAATGAAAAATTACTGCCTGAAATTAAAACCACTTGAAATGAAGATTCCTGCAAAGATTGAAAAAAGATAAATCACTTTAGCACTGTTCATCTTTATATATATATATATATATATATATATATATATATATATATATATATATATAATTACAATTTTGTAATATTAAAATTATTTTTATGAGCATTATTGACTGACCTACTACTAATTCTGAAACTAAACTGAATTGTGGACTGAAAACATTCACATTTCAGAAGTACATCAACCTTACTGTGTTAGTGAAGGGAAAGTAAGCGACTTTATCCCACGTTGCAACAAAGACCCAAGAAGCGCTGAAGGTCAGATTTGGGAAATGATTGTTTATATCCTGAGTGGCGCGTGTGAGAACACTTCCACTAGTGTACTGATGATATGAAACCACACCTCTCGCACGGTTGTCAAGGTCGGTCCAGAGACCAGCAATTATATCTTGGCCTCCATTAGCAGGAAAGGAGTAGGGAAAAAACTGGTATGAAGCCTGGTTGAATGTGAGGTGTCCATTATTATTAACCTAAAACATGAGAATATCGTCAAAATCACAGTCACAGGATCACAGATGAGTTTATAAAGCATTCAACTCACAGTTAGACTTTGAATCAAAATGGATTAAAATCCTTACATAAATCTGCTGGTATGTGCGGCCAAAGAACAGAAATGGACTCAACAGTGGAATAACTGAGGAGCTTCCATCATCAACAGCAGCGTTTATTGTGTCTCCTGATGAGCCGAATGGGTAGAATATTTCTGGTGCTGTCAAGAGAGAGAGAGAAAAAAACAATTTTTTCTGACATTGTTTTCACACTGATTTATCCGATAGCGTCTGGCTGCAGACTTGAACTCTCAGTCACCCGTGCTTCCTCTGCAAGTGATATCACTTACTATAGGGTTAGGGTAGGATTAGGATTTGGTTGAGGGTTAGTTGCATGTAATTATGCATCATTTTCTGTTAAGTACAAACTACATAGTTTGAGAGTACAAGATCAAGTCAGCAGCCAGTCCCTTCACGATTTATGGGGCTCGTGTTTGAATCTGGCTGTGGTGGCCGACTCATGTGGCTGAGCCAGAAGTAAAGTAAAACAATTGAAAATGGGAGGAAAATCTCATTATAAAAAAATATATACAGTATGTTCTTTGCTTCCACGTCATGCATTAAAATTGCTAAATGCACACCTATGGATTGTCCCTTATATAATATAATACAAATAGAAAGACATAATTATGTCATGTATAATTTTTTTATTAGCTATTAATTATTATTAGTTCTTCAGAATTCTTTAAAATTTTGTATTAAGGTCATTTTCCATCATCTTTGGTCTTCTGACTGAAACGTTCCGTTTTGGGGTTACTTGCCATTTAAAGGGGACCTATTATGCCCCTGTTTTCAAGATGTAATATAAGTCTCAGGTGTCCCCAGAGTGTGTCAGTGAAGTTTCAGCTCAAAATGCCTCACAGATAATTTACTATACCATGTTGTAAATACCTATTTTTCCATGTGTCTTTAAATGCAAATGAGCTACTGCTCCCCGCACCCTTTCCAGGAAAGCGCTTCCTTCAACAGCTCCTGCCTGTATCGGATACTCTGACAAATACTAACAAAACGTCTGCTTGCTTTTGATTATCATCTATTGAGATCACACTCACAGATATTGAAGTTCTTCTTCTTCATGAACGTTTATTATCGGCATGTGTTTTAAAACTTTCTGAGCGCACACATCTGAAGCACACGCACAGAAAGCTGGCTGTCAGATGGTACGTCTCGTGAGTATTAAACTAACTTCCCTTTCATGTCTTATTATTGTGTTTAAACTCTCAAATACACACAAGGATATGTAAAAAACACAAAGTTCACAAACACGGTCGGTTATGTATGTGAACATAAAAAGCAGGGACAGAAATCGCATGTGTAGGCTATATTGGAGTAGGCATTTCCATTAAAAACAAAACTAATCTGCTGCGTTTCCAACGGCCAGTTGTATAAACATAAAGACTGTGCCTTGAAGGTGCTGTATGCAAGTTTTTGACTATATTAAAGCATAAAAAAACCAATGTTTGCAGATATTTAGGAAACATGGCGAGTTCAAATACTTGTTTCTCTGAAAAACAATGCTATACAGTCAGTTATTTTACTTTGAAATGTGAGTTCCGTGTTGGAATGTCTGTTTTTGTTTTGTTCTGTCCAATACCGCCAAGATACCCAATAGTATTTTGCCACCACAGGTTGCCAGTTGGCGGAAAACACAGCATATTGCAGCCATGGAAGCCAGCGAACAAACTGGGTCAGAGATCCCAGATTCTACCCGACCTAAAAAGCTTCCTCACCCACCTAAATAAATCAACTCATCAACTAACAATGTGTAAGTCTCTTCGCATTCCATTGTCAATTGCCGAGCTGATGCAAACTCCCCAGCAGACTTCTTCCCCACAGTCAAAGCGCCGCTATGTCAAGAAAGTGCAGAAGACCCCAAGTACTTAGGGTGCCATTTGGGACAGGGCCAAAGATCTCTGATATTTTAAATTTGGACTATAGTACCCATTTCAACTGCTAGCTGTCAATCTCACATACTGCACCTTTAAGTACTAGTATGACCAACTAGCAGTTAGTCTTACGTTTTTAGTATTAAATTAGACCAATCTACATTTTGATGTAACTGACTTTAAAAAGTTATGAACTTAGAAATGTAATGAGACTAGTCTTAGCAGTTTATGCAACCAGCCCCTGTGATGTCAGGAGTGAATGAAGACTGTTCACTCTTAAATCCAACAACAAAACACCTCAATCACATACAAGACAATCTTGTTGCTACAGCTTCTCCGGCATTGAGACAATGGCGGACAGAAACTGGCTGAGCAGTATGACGTCAAACTATGAATGAATGAATGAAGCATTTATATAGCACTTTCATTTGCACTACTGTACACCCAAAGCGTTTCACAATTATATCAGGGAATCTCTCCTCAACCACCACCATTGTGCAGCATCCACTTGGATGATGTGACGGCAGCCACAGTACAACGGCGCCAGTGCGCTCACCACACACCAGCTATAGGTGGAGAGGCAAGAGAGTGTTAGGGCCAGTTCAATGGAAATTATTAGGAGGCCATGATTGGCAAGGGCCAATGGATGGAATTTGGCCAGGACACCGGGGTTACACCCCTACTCTTTACGAGAAGTGCAATGGGATTTTTAATGACCACAGAGAGTCAGAACCTCGTTTTAACGTCTCATCCGAAGGACGGTGCTCTTTGACAGTATAGTCACTAGGCTATGGGCGTTAGGACCCACACAGACCACAGGGTGAGCACCCCCTACTGGCCTCACTAACACCTCTTGCAGCAGCAACCTGGTTTTCCCAGGAGGTCTCCCATCCAGGCACTAACCAGGCTCAACCCTACTTAGCTTCAGTGGGCAACCAGTCTTGAGCTACAGAGTGATATGGCTGCTGGATACCTCTATACTAATATGAGAGAGTTCGTCAGTGGTCGTGGGCGGGGCCTGAGCAGTATGACGTCATACTGCTCAGAAAATGAAAACGCTTGTTCTATGAGACTGTTTAAAAAAAGGAGTGCATAGATTTTTATCATTGTAGGGTGGTTGTGTCCACACATTTATATGCAAGCACCATGTAAAACTCGATTTTGGATAATAGGTCCCCTTTAAGACATCAATGTTATTCGCTGACAGCATGGGAAATGATCAAATACATGTTTTTCAAAACTCGGGATGACAACAGGTCAACAACTGATAATATTAATGGACATCCTAATGAATATCTTACCTGATCCGTTGTTCACAAGAAAAGCCCAACGACCCGGAACGTTTACATTAGTCGTGCTGTTGAGGTTTGGGCTGGAGCTGCCATTATTTGCATAATGAATTTGATAGTAGTCAGTGGAGTTTACGGTGTCGTATCCAGCCTATTAAAACACCAATATTATGTATTCATACAAAGCCTGTACTGTATAGAATATTATATAAATCTTGTTAGTTTTACCTCCACTGGAGAAGATATCACAGCAACATCACCATAATTCATCAGAATAAAGGAAAAACCACCTCCTGAAATTAAAACCACTTGAAAAGAGATTGCCTGAAAAGAAAAAACAACAACATCATGATTCATAGTCTACACAGTCTGTGACCTTGTGCCTGAAAAAATAAAATTAACGATTTACCGGTGCTGAGTGATTAAATACACTTGTATTCCACAGCTGAACATATTCCCATGTTGCAACAAAAACCCAAGAAGCAGTGAAGCCCCTCTGAGGGAAATACTGCTTTATATCCTGAGTGGCGCGAGTGAGCACACTTCCATTAGTGTACTGCTGATACGAGTAGTTACCCATCCCAAAAGAATCAGGATCAATCCAGAGCGGAGCAATGAAATCTTCGTTTCCATTTTTGGGAATGTTGTAAGGGAGAGATTCTGGTAAAGGTTGGCTGAATGTAAGGACTCCGTTTTTATTAACCTGAAATAAGAGAAATCAGCTTAAATTCAGTTTGAAATGGCTTGCCACAACATTTCCATTCATATTAAGTCTGGTATTGAAACCGGATTCTCACGTATGTGTTGTTGTATGTGCGGCCAAAGAACACAAATGGAGTGGAGAAGGTAACATTTACAAAGGCGTCAAAATGTTCACTGTCTCCTGCTGCTGAGCCGAATGGATAGAATATCGTCGGTGCTGCCGAGAGAATGAACACAAAAAATACAAAACGACAACAGCATATTTAATCTCTACATACATTTATATATGTTCCTTTAAGAGTAAAATCGGTCCCACTTTATATTGTGGCGTTAAACTTACATCAGAAAATAAGTACAATGTACTTATTGTGTTCATGTTGTATTGTAAAACACTTTTGCTGCTATTGAGGTGTGATACGGGTTAGGGACAGGTGTGGTGGATTGGGTAGGTTTAAGGTGTAAGGGAAGGGTCAACTGTGTAATTACAAATGTAATACCATAAATTAATTACAGCTGTAATTACATGCAGGAATTTTTAAAATGTAAGTACAATGTAAAAACATGTAGTTACACAATAAGTACATTGTATCAAATGATTAATTTCAATGTAAGTACATGTAAGTACATAGTACTTAAAGCCACTTAATATAAAGTGGGACCGTAAAATCTAACTGAAGTATATTCCCAGAGTGTTTAGGAACGCTTAAAGGGGTACTTCACTGCTGGAAAAATGGGCTTTCAATAAAAACTGAGCTGCATTTACAGTAGAGATGCAGTAGAGATTTTTTTTGAGCTACCTGACTAGAGAAAACAAAGAAAAAAGGCTGATGTCTTCCCTTTTGCCAAATACTGTAGGTACGGAAACATCAACACCCATAATGTACTGGGCATGTTGGCATCCAAGGCAACTCCCACCAGTCTGCTATCCGCTTGTTAACTTGTGACTTAAAGGTCCCGTATTATGCCCCTTTTCACAAGATGTAAAATAAGTCTCTGATGTCCCCAGAGTGTGTATGTGAAGTTTCAGCTCAAAATACCCAACAGATCATTTTTTACAGCATGTTTAAATAGTCATTTTTTGGGTCACAGAAAAACGCGCTGTTTTAGTGTGTGCCCTTTAAATGCAAATGAGCTGCTGCTGGACGACCCAGGGGGCGGAGCTTCATGAGCTCGCGCTCAGTCTCTCAGGACAATTTCATCTCACGGAATGATGATAATATCAGAAACTCTCAGTAACGGTGTTCATTTCGAGTCGGACAATAATGCCTACAGAGTCAGAGTGCTGTATAGAGATGAAACAGGTATAGTTTAGTAGTTTAATTACGGTTATTATAACGTATTTGTCATCTGCTTGTATGTATCCATTATTTATTAATAGCCTACAAGTCTGCTGTCTGAATGATGATCAAACATATACTGATGAGTTTAATAAAGTTTATTGTACATCACACAAAAGATGAAGCGTCAGTTTTACTTCAGAAAATCACCATAAGAGCTGAGTAAACACAGTAAGTTATAAGAAGTGCGCAAGTACATAAACGAATTTCGGTAGAGTTGAGGGAGCATTCCTGTGGGCGGAGGTTAGTCAAAAAACGGTTCTAGTGACGTCATTAAAGAAGGAAGTAGAGGGATGTAGTCCAAACGGGCTGTTCGATGTAGTCAACTTCTGTTAAATAAAATATCTCGCTTGGCATTGAACTTTGAGCTTTATAATTTTACAGATATTATTTATGCTCTAACAGCAACATTACACACTAACTAAAGTTTGAAACATGGGATCACGAAGAACGGGACCTTTAAGGAACACTGTTTCTAGGTCCAAGCCTTCAATTATTTCAATTGAGAATACTATTTCAACAGTCTTCGAGTTCATGGCGTCCCGGATATTTGAAAGATTTATAAAGTGGAATCACTCTGGCCAACTGAGATTTCGCTCTGGAGATAAAAAGTTTAGCTGGCTGGTAAGCACCCTCAAACTAACATTGGTCCCTGGAGATTACCTCTCCACCTTCTTTGACTTTGAATTTTTCTCAAGAAGGTTCATTTTTTTCTGTTGAATGTCATCGAGTAAAAACATGAACTCAATGGAAAGTAGCTTTATAGAAAATTAAGATACTGATACTGTTTTTCTCATGTTTAAAACTGTAAAGCTGCTAATTTGAAACAATTTATTGTATAAATTGGTATGTAAATGTGACTTTACTGTTGTTGTTTTTTACATTTGATTACTTAATTCAGTTTCTGTAGGTGTTATTTCTTACCTGAATACTTCTGTTATACCTACCTGACAACTTTAAGCAGTGTTAATTTAATTTGTATATTTGTTCTGTTTAATTTTAACTTTATTTACTGACTGTTGAATCTTAGTCAACTAAATCTATTTTAGTCTATTTTAGATTTAGCCGGCTTAAATCTTGTGGTATTTAGTCAACTAAAACCAAAACTAGTAGACCAAAACTAAAACAGGTCAGATAACTAAAATATAAATAAAGTTCAATGGCATTTTAGTCAAAAGACTATGACCAAAACCAGCACATTGTAGGCAGTTGCTAAAGGCTGCGAAGAGGAAACGCCACGACAGAAAATCTGAAAAACCTGTATTCCACATTTCAAACTGGATGAGCATGAACACAGTGCACAGACATGGGAAAGTAATTCAGTAATGATGTTTTGACAAAATTCTGTTGAACTGCATAAGCAAATTGCTATAAGAAAATAATTTAACAGTTAAAATGCCCATTACTGCCATCATGACAGTTATCAGGGCAACTTGGGTTTACTTGATTAAATATTTAGTAATCTTACTAATACATATTATTAGAAGAATTACAATTACACTGTTATGATAGTTTGATTATAAAGTGTATTTGAGACTATAGACTAAATAGATCTGGCTATGTGAGACTATAGTTTGAATGAATCCCTTTTCTTTTCATGACACATTGACATTAGTACAGAATGGCTCTTCTGCATTATCCTGAACATTGCAAGCACATTTTATGTGTCATCGAATTGAAGAGAGTGCTTTAGGCGAAGCAAAGGAGAAAAACTGAAAGAAATTGCTGCTCTGTGAGTTTGTTCAATTCACACCACAGATCTGGTTCTAATTCAAAGGTTCATAATTACCTGGCACTGTCGTTGATGGAGATGTTGTTGATGGAGATGTTGTTGATGAAGAATTTGTTGATGTAGAATTTGTTGATGGAGAATTTGTTGATGGAGATGTTATTGTAGCAATGGCTTTTGAAGAAAAAGAACATTATTTTAAATCACTGTGCTCAATTAACCCTGTTGTAAACAAAACAACAAAGTATATTTGAGACTATATAGATCTGGCTATGTTAGAATGAATCCCTTTTCTTTTCATGACACATTGACATCACAGTACAGTATCTCTCTTTCGGCATTATCCTGAACATTGTATTTAAGCATTCGTTTCATGTGTGATAGAATAGTAGAGAGACTCTTTTTGGGAGTATAACGTGACATCCTTTTGATTTTCCCAGCAAAAACGTCCCGAGTCCTTTATAGTAAAATCAGCCTACAGGCTTTCATCCAACCTAGGAAGTCGGGGAAGGTCTCGGTTTTTTTAAGTTTTGTTACACACTGTTAACACATTGGCAATTTTTTTTTTTTTTTTTTTTTGCGCACAAAAAGTATTCTCGTCGCTTGATAAACTTAAGGTTGAGACACTGTAGTCACTTGGACTATTTTAACAATGACTTTAATAACTTTTCTGGGCTGGCAGATATCGATTACATAGAAGCCTATGGAGGAGTGAGACAGCTCTCAGATTTCATCAAAAATATCTTAATTTGTGTTCTGAAGATGAACGAAAGTCTTACGGGGTTGGAACAACATGAGGGCGAGTAATTACTGACAGAAGTTTCTTTTTTGGGTGAACTAACCCTTTAATATAAGGGGTAGATCTATTAGTGTTTAATGTTGGAATTTAACCCTAAAACAGGCAGAGTGGAAAATGATCATCAAAAAAATAATAATTTCATGTCACTTTTAATATCATCTGGACTTAAGTAAAACATATCCAAATTAATTTTTGAAATATTTGATATAGTTTAGATTTTATGAGTTGTATCTCCCAGGACACATTGCCCTATTGGGGTATAAAAAAGGCCCAAGTCATAAATGTTTCTCTGATTTGTTTGATGCAAAAATAATAATAATAATAATAATAATAATAATAATAATAATATGCTGCATGTATGACATGTCTAAGTGTCCTAAAATTGAGACATATATATTTTTAATTAAGAAGATTAATATATGCCAACTTTATACAAAGTCAGAATGTCCAGCACTATGGACGGACATGTTGGCTTTGGGTCAAACTGACAAAACGAGCACAGACAATTTGAACCAAATCATGTGACCCACATACTCCAAACATACTCAACTATGATCCTGACAACAGTACTGGATGAAAAATGATTTCTCGTGCCTCCAACAAGAGAATAAAGAATATGTATATCGTGTACACATTGCCTGTTTTAGGGATAAAATGTTTTCTGGCATGTCTGAGTTTTTAAGGGTTACCATTGTGCTGAAGAGCAGAGCCTGTGGTTCGCACTATTAAGACTATAATTACTATATTTTAAAAGTCATTTTAAAAGTAAAAAAGTAAAGTAAAGTATTTTAAAAGTATTACATTTCACAGTAATAATTTCTTGGCTAAATACTTTAATACATGCTGGTGTGCTCGTACTTATGATAACAGCTTGAAAATAATGAATATATAAAATATATATATTACATTATATATTTCTCTATATATGAGTGTTTATGCTGCATGACTAAATGTATCTGCAATGTATTACACATGCAGTACCATATCTGATCACATATATTATGAAGTGTATTACTGAATATAAAATTTCATACATTATGATATATTAGCAAATATATTGTCACATTTTTCAATATATGAAAAGCAGCAATTCCTTGTGTATTAATCAATATATGGTCATTTATTTTCAAATATACTTTTAAAACATTTAAAATACTGATCGTTCATATATAGGGAAACATATTTTCTTTTCATAAGGGTTAACTGATGTTTTCTCACCATTTATATTTTGTTTGTTTATTGAAAATTTGAAAGTTAAGTTTTGTCATAGTTAGATATTCATCTACTCGTTGCTTTCAGCAGTGTGGACGACGTCAGGATGTTCGCTATCAGTTTATCGCTGCTCACGATTCAAATTCTTTATACCCCAAAGTGGAGAATGGAACGAACTTAAACCTGCTGTCATTAATCTTAATTCAAACAACAAAATCACTCACTGCTCTTGAGTTACTCTAATAGCTTTAATACGGGTTTATTCAAGGAAGACTATGCACTTTTTTTCTTTTTTTTTTTTACATTTGATTACTTAATTCAATTTCTGTAGGTGTTATTTCTTACCTGAATACTGTTAGACCTACCTGACAACTTAAAGCAGTGTAAATTTAATTTGTATATTTGTTCTGTTTAATTTATTTGTTCTTATTTTTGTACTTTATTTACTGACTATTTGATTTTAGTCAACTAAATCTATTGTAGATTTAGACGGCTTAAATCTTGTGATATTTAGTCGACTAAAACTAGACCAAAACTAAAACAGTTCAGATAACTAAAATATAAATAAAGTTCAATGGCATTTTAGTCAAAAGACTATGACCAAAACCAGCACATTGTAGGCAGTTGCTAAAGGCTGCGAAGAGGGAACGCCACGACAGAAAATATGACAAACCTGTATTCCACATTTCAAACTGGATGAGCATGAACACAGTGCACAGACTAGCATCATGGGAAAGGAATTCAGTAATGATGTTTTGACAAAATTCTGTTGAACTGCATAAGCAAATTGCTATAAGAAAATAACTTAACAGTTAAAATGCCCATTACTGCCATCATGACAGTTATCAGGGCAACTTGGGTTTACTTGATTATCCATGCATAACTTTTAGAATTTTGATTATGAAACTAAACATTTAGTTATAATCTTACTAATACATATTATTAGAAGAAGAAGAATTACAATTACACTGTTATGATAGTTTGATTATAAAGTGTATTTGAGACTATAGACTAAATAGATCTGGCTATGTGAGACTATAGTTTGAATGAATCCCTTTTCTTTTCAAGACACATTGACATTAGTACAGAATGGCTCTTCGGCATTATCCTGAACATTGCAAGCACATTTTATGTGTCATCGAATTGAAGAGAGTGCTTTAGGCGAAACAAAGGAGAAAAACTGAAAGAAATTGCTGCTCTGTGAGTTTGTTCAATTCACACCACAGATCTCGTTCTCATTCAAAGGTTCATAATTACCTGGCACTGTCGTTGCTGGAGATGTTGTTGATGGAGATGCTGTTGATGGAGAATTTGTTGATGGAGATGCTGTTGATGGAGAATTTGTTGATGGAGAATTTGTTGATGGAGATGCTGTTGATGGAGATGTTGTTGATGGAGATGTTGTTGGTGAAATGACTTTTTAAGAAAAAGAACATTACATTTTAAATCACTGTGTAAAGCTCAATTAACCCTGTTATAAACAAAACAACAAAGTATATTTAAGACTATAGACTATAGATCTGGCTATGTGAGACTAGATTATAGTTTGAATGAATCCCTTTTCTTTTCACGACACTGACGTTTCAGTACAGAATGGCTCTTTCGGCATTATCCTGAACATTGTATAAGCATTCGTTTCATGTGTGATAGAATAGAAGAGAGGCTCTCAGGAGTGTAACGTCACATCCTTTTGATTTTCCCATAAAATCAGTCTACAGGCTTTCATCCAACCTAGGAAGTTGGGGAAGGTCTTGTTTTTTAAGTTTCATTACACACTGTTACCACATTGGCAATAAAAAGGGATTAATACATGAAGATTCTTACATAAAACACCTTTAACAATACGTTTGCAGTTAAAATGAATGTTAACAGTAAGTAACTGTACTATATACTGAGAAGAACTGTAATTGATCTAACCTTACATTTTGTGTGATTTGTACCTATTTTTTATTTTTATTTTTACATTTAACAGTATCTTAAAGTAAAAATAATAATTCATCTCATAATTTACAGCGAAAAGCCATAAACTGACTTTCCCAGTAAACTTCACATTTGATGTGTTTTATTTTTATTTTTTTTATTTATTTTTTGGTTACACTTTATTTGTTACACTGTAATTACACATTTAAGTACTGAGTAATATTAAGTAACTACATGTACTATGGTTCGGTTATGGTTTGGTTTAGGGTTATTTGTATGTAATTACAGTATGCATCATTTTTACTAGTAACTACATGTAACATGTAATAATGACACTGTAAAATGTTGTACTGTTTTTTGTTATCAGTTATGTACATTAGGGTTTTATGTTACATTTTATGTTGCTAAAGGAATGTTTATTGCATTATCATTATTTAGAGTCATGTGTGTTACAGTGATGGTGTTTTGTATTTGTGTGCATGAGACTGTGCTCCCTCTATATATTAGTAATTACTTCTGCTTGTGGAAAAGCTGTTTGTGATAAACTTTGATTCATCGCGTGACTTTCACTTTACCAGCAGTGTTATTATGGTGAATGTCAGTATACCGTATGTAAAAAGTACAAAACAGATTTAAGTTGTGATATGGCCTCGCTAATTCAGCAGAAAGGGGCTACTGGATTTACCGGTTTAAATGCAATTTTTTGCAAAGTCATTCTGTAAATATGTGTATATTTTACTGAATTATTCTGGAAAACACAGCTGTCAGTTTTTTTCTGTAAAATCGACATCATTGTTTTTTCTTTTTCTTTTTCTTTACAGTGTACACATAAAATAATCATACAAAACAATTACATGGGCTGTTTACTGTCTTTCATTAAAAATCTATGTCCACAAAAATCTATCCTTTAACTGAAGTAAAATTATAGAAAAAATATAATTAGATTGTATTCTTATAATATAAGAAAATAGCTAAACAGTTTATAAATGTTTATAAAAAGTATATATATATATTTTTTTTTAATCAGCTGAAGTTGGTTCTGCCCCACACAATAAGGAGAATGGTTAGAGTGGGAAAACATGTTCTAATAAAGGTCTGTTTTACCTGCCAGTGTTGTTGGTGCAGTTGTATTTTGTGCCCTCGCTGTTAAAGAGAAAGAGAGATTATTGAAATGAGAAACACATATTTGCTTTTATTTCTTGTCTTTGCCACATTAAGCCTGATAATCAAACAGATAGTAAACCTTACTCAGTGCCAGGACTGATATGAGCACCAGCAGAAGCTGTGAAACCAGAGACAACCTCATGATGATGAAGTCAGAGTTAAAACCAGCATGTAGGAGTCCTTCTGTAATCAGAGAGCATTATTAGAGCACTTATAAATGCATGTCAGTCTGGAATATCTCTTATTTAAACTCTTTTTAACATTTTTCTTATTTGAAACCCATATTAAAAATGTCCGTATATAACCACACTCCAGCTAAGGATAATTTTGTTCATTTTGGCTGATTTTGAGTCAAAAATGAACAATTCATCAGGTTGTTATAAGTTAATAAATGGGATACTTGCTCTTGAATCAGTGAGCATCTTACTCAAAAACAGCTGCAAACAGATCAGTCCAACTCGCAAATGAATTGTTCAGTAATATTTGTGAAACAATTTGACAGGTTCAGAGAAAATAATCATCTCAAAACTAAGATTCATTTATGAATCAGACATTTTAAATTTGAAATAAAATATAGGCCTACCCATTTTTATAGTGTTTTAATTCAATCCATTGCAATTTTCTAAGAGAATATGCCTTATTCTAAGAGATTTTACTTACTTCACTCAGCTGTTTCTAAGAGGCTCTGACGCCTACTGTGGGTTACAGGATGCTTTTAAATGTGTCCCTGCGTTTTGCTCGAGGGTAAACATCTTGTGGAATGAAAGAAAACGTGTTTTCATTTGGAACACTGCCAGTCATTCTTCAACAGAAAATCATTTCATGTTTAATTTTACATTTAAAGATTTTTAAATTTAGATTTTTTTTTTGTAATATCATTATATCATGTGTCTATCACAATATCTGAGAATGTAGTTTCTTATTATTGATAACACTTTACAGCAGGGACTCATTTGTTTACATTAGTTAATTATGAGTTTAGTTAACACAAACCAATTATGAGGAGTATATTTTTACAGCATCTATTAATATGTGTTAATTTGTTAGTTAAAAAAATTTCCTGTTCATGTTAGATCACAGTGAATTAACTAATGTTCACAGATACACCATTTGATCTTAAAAGTGTTTTAGATAATGATTAACATTAACTTAGTAAAAGCTGTAGAAGTATTGTTCATTCTTAGTAGTTAACTAATGTTAACAAATGACATCTTATTGTAAGGTTAATATTTAATGCATATGGATTTACTCCATTTAGGAAATTAATTCATATAGAGAAATGTGACAACACATTTTACTAACTAACAATTTTATGGTCTTTTAATACAACAGTTATATCTGACTATGGCAAATATCTTGCAAATAAAAAAAGACGCTGTCTTTGGAATGATTAGTACTTTTGCGGCAGACAGACGCAAGTGTGTTTCTGTATCTTTTCTTTGAAAACAAAACCAAAGGTTAAAAAAAAAAGAACAACAAATGTGAAGTGAGCAATTTTATCCATTTTGACGCCTTTTCATTCGTAGCGGTTAAAAAGCATCACGATTATGCACCAGCTGCAGCTTGATGACGCAAGCGTACTGCAGTTCGGATACAATATAATGTGAACACAGTCCATTGGGGGGCGGGGGGAGCAATCGAACTCGGGTTTGTAACAGGCAATCGAACTAAGTGCACTGTAAAAAAAAAATCTGTTACATTTACGGAAAAATACCGGCAGCTGTGGTTGCCAGAAATTTACTGTAAAAAATACGGTAGCAACATTTTAGATTTTACAGACTTTACTAAAATTTACAGTAATAAACCGTATTTAATTATCTGATATAATGTTAATTTACTGACCAATTGAAGTTTTTATATCTGTTTTGTACCATACTGACAACCACCAATTACAGTGGAGATGAAAATCACATGATGAATTAAAGCTTATGACAAGCAGCTCTTTCACAAGAAAGTTAATACTAATATAGAGAAGCTGCACAGTGTCATTCACACAAACACTAAACACCATCATGGTAACACATGTGGAATTTTAAAAGCGCAATAAACATTAATTTAACAATATTAAATGTAACATAAAACCCTAATGTCATAACTGATTAGAAACAACTAAGAAAACTATGAAGAAACATAGTTATTTCAACAAAAATACATCAAATGTGAAGTGTCACGCAGGGAATTGTGGGAATGTCAATTTACGTTTTTTCAATGTAAATTATACAATGACTTGTTCTTTTTCCACTTCCAAAAACTGTAAATTTAACGGTATTTTACAGTAAAATTACATTAAATGTACCGTTAGATCTATCACAGTTGTTTACCGTATATAGTAAGGAAACTTTCTCTTAACCAATAAACAGTTTTTCACTGTAGCGTTTTTACAGTCTTTGACCGTTAAAATCACAATATTTTTTGGCGCATCTGGCGACATCATGTCCCGTTTTTGGTTAGTTTCCATGGCTTCGGTCCGTGTTGCATTAATTTTTCAGTCGAACTGCACCAAAACTGCGTTTAGAAGCGGATCGAGACTCATCTTTTTAGCTGTCTCATTCCGCTTGTTTGTTGCGCACCAGGATTCGTTTTAATCACACCAAACATGCCAAGTGTAAACACACCCTTAAATGTCCTGGATAATCCTGACCAGCGCACAATGTTAACATAGCATTATCTGCGCGAATGCGGAACTATGTTGGTTAGAAGATGCAGTGCATTAGAGCAGTGGTTCTTAAAGTGGGGTTCCCCGGGGGGTCGCGGGACCCCGGCGCAGGGGTCGCGAGATGATTTCTATAAAAAAAAAAGTGGAAAAAATATATAGGCCCCATATATTTTTGTTGCAATTAATTTAACCCTTTCGCACATACGATCACACCGGGTAGATTTTCTGTTTGGCGAGTAAATCTCAAAAGGCTATCCGCCACACTGGCGGGTGAATGTTCATACCAAAATATGAAATTTTCAGCGCGCACGCGCTCTTCTGCCTCTCTTGACGAGCAGGGAGAGAGGGAGAGAGAGGGAGAGAGAGCGAGAGAGCCCCGGCCGCGCGCGCGCACTCACTATTCAGAGCGGCTCTAAGCGTCAAGCTTCCCCGTACTTTTTGACAAGCGTCCTTGACAGGACAGTCAGAGCTTCTTTGCAGCTCAAGTCGGCGGCGGTGTGTGCGTAGGCTACAGTTAACGCTCTATCTGTTGACGGCGCTGAGGAAAAAGCTCCCGCCACTGGAAGAAGCGGTCGCCGCCCATTTGTGTCCTGCTGGCAGTTGGAGAGCAAAGGCTGCGCACCCATGACCCATCTAAGCCGTGCAGAACATCTGCAGCACTCGCGGATCGTGCATACTCCGCCGCTGGCCAGGCTGCTTCTGCTTTACACACCATGGCCGTTCTTTTCTCGAGAAAAGGAATTTTCCCATAGCGTTTGCAACGCAATACTCTTATACTCTTATACTTCCCTTATCTCTCAGGGAACCGAGGTTACGTAACCGAGTACGTTCTGCCTTCCCTTCCGTACGAGTCAGGTAACAAAACTGACAAAAAAAAATAAAAATATTTCACCCCAATGATAGTAATATTTCATATTCTCACATTTTGATCAATAGATTTTTTTTATTTTTTTTATTATACATTTCAAATTTTACTCTGGACATTTTTTTATATTTGTATTCAACATAATATGCCTACCTTATTATCTCAATTAAAAGTACTGAAATGAATGTATATGTGACAAAAAAAAAGGCTGTTTATTGTTTTGGCTGGTAAAAAATATGCTTGGCTGGGGGGGGGGGGGGGGGGGTCGCGGGGCAGCAGCGCATTTATCATGGGGGTCGCGGGCTAAAAAGTTTGGGAACCCCTGCATTAGAGAGTGTAAAAAGTGTGTCAGCTTCATTCTAATTCCTCCATCGATTCTCTGTATTCGGTTTAAGTATTGAGTTGCTGTGAGATGAGCAATTTATTTTCTGTTCTAAACAGTAGCCGATCAGAATCATTCTGCCTGAATTAGGCTACTCTTTCTGGATGCACATGATATTTTGGAGATGATTATGTTAGGACGTGTCCTTTGTAAACCAAAATCTTTACTGAGTATGATGTAACATTTTATCATGATAAACAAACTGATAGTAATGTGTGATACAGTTACCTTTGTTTGAATATGGCCCACCGTCACCCTGAAGGCCCATCAACTGGGAACATTGACATTACTGGAGCTCTCGTGGTTTACTCCGTCATAACCAGCCTGTGCAAACCATAAAAATACTATAAAAACAGAGAAAGAGACAGTGAGATAGGACAAGTTTGAGATGCACTGATTTAGAAATAGTTTATTTTACCTGCACCAGATGTCTGATGAATGGCCATTTTTAATCAATAAAACTGGATTTCTTCAAGAGTGAGTGTTGCACCTTATTCCAATTTACATTCTTTTTTTATTTTTGGTTGCACCAACCTTTTTTCTTGGTAGAGAAACTTTAAAGAAAAAAAAAAGAAATTGTATAACCTGCACCAGATGTCCCGTTACAGCAACATCACCACAATTCATCAGAATGAATGAAAAAATACCATCTGAAATTAAAGCCATTTGAAAATATGTCTGAACTTTGTCCAAAGTTATAATATAGTGTCTGTACAACATTCCCACAGCCCAAATGTCAGCATCTGGAGAATCCCACCAATCTTCACACACAGTTCCCCAAATTATGGAGATCATCTCCAGTGTTCCAGAACAGAAGCTGTTACCATTCACAAACCTGACATCTATCATCAACCAAAGAAGAAACTGAAAAAATTGTGCTTAACACTATTTACTTTATATTATATATAATCCTAACCTACTGCATGTTATCTTTGTCAAAAAAAAAAACGTGAGAGTTGTCATAAAAATTTAACAAAGTAATAACATTTAAATCATCATTACAAATAATTGCATTATAATCACACAATTGGTGTGTGCATATCAGCGGAAAATGGTGACAACTGGCCACAAAAAAAAAAAAAAAATTTGAATAAGCCGATGCATCATGACAGCACTCAGACCAAAGCACATTAGCAACAGACACTTCTGCATATGTTGATAATAAATCATGTCATTAGATGTAATAACAGCCCAACAGCCGATTAAATAACTCAGTCAGACAAGATGCTTAAATGTTTCTGTTGATTTGACTGACCGAAAGAAACAGGCAGGATTATGCATTGTGACATCAAATGTTAGCAGTACAGAAACTGTGTCTTGCCTCAATTTACAAATCTACAAAAACTTACAAGAACAAGAACAAAAAAAAACAGGCCTTACACATTCTATTTCTATGGCTGTGTCCGAAATCCCCTATAGGCCTACCCTTAAATAGGGCACTATTTCAGGGGACAGCCATTTGTATGTTGTACAAAACCTTTATGACTTTATTCTGTGGAACATAGGAGAAATTGTGAGGAATTGACATTTCGTTTTCAAAAAGGCAAGGCAAGGCAAGGTCAAGGCAAGTTTATTTATATAGCACATTTCATACACAATGGCAATTCAAAGTGCTTTACATAGAAGAAATTAAAATAATAAAAAGAAATAAGAATAATTAAAACAGTTTAGAAAAATAAAAAATAAAATACAGTACAGTACAAACAGTCGGACGAACAGCGGCACAGTGCTCATTCAGTAAATGCACAGCTAAACAGAAGTGTTTTGAGTCTGGATTTGAATGTGACTACAGTAGGAGCACATCTGATCTCCTCTGGAAGCTGGTTCCAGCTGCGGCTGGCATAATAGCTAAAAGCAGATTCACCATGCTTAGAGTGAACCCTTGGTATTTCTAGCTGATATGATCCTAGTGATCTGAGTGATCTGTTGGGTTTATATTCAGTGAGCATATCTGCAATGTATTGAGGTCCTAGGCCATTGAATGATTTATATACCAGTAATAATACTTACTGTGCCTGCAAAAAGGATGCAAAAGCACTGTAAAGTTTAGAAGTGATTTGGTTCAGGAATGCGCTACCAGGATGGTGTGTACATTAAAACACAGTGGATCCAGTACTCAATTCATACTCTTTTATTTTGTAAATAGCAGCATGGGAGTTGCATGGGAATCAGACAGTTGCATGGTTTAAAATAACGGTGTAAGGACAGACTGTGAGTAGTAGTGGGACGATGATGACATCTGGTGGCTGACCGGTGTAACTGTTGATGTGACAGCAAAATCACTATACATAAATATTTTTTTATACATTCCTCTAAGAGTAATCTTACTGAAGTATATCCCCAATCATACTGTATGTTTTTAAGTTCACCTGGGTAATTAAGATCACTTACATCATAAGTCATGACTTCCAGTGTCACTGGGCTTTAATTATGAGTGGACATACAAGGTAAATTCCTACGGACCTACTGTACATCATTATGGAAAAGACCTGATAATTCAGTAATGTGTGACAAAAAGCTGTTGAGCTGCAATAAATCAGGAAATGGCTAAGAAAATAGCTAAAGAGAAAATGCCCATTACTACTAGCAGGGCAATAATGAAGATGTTGAAATCAACTGCAGGCACTAGTTGGGTTTGCACCTGCTTGCCAAACATGACTGGAACCTTCTATTGCACCACAATGCCATAATTCATTTACAATAATATGAATAAATGATAAATCAAATTACAACTACATAAATGACTAATGATTATGAAATTTAATATAAAAACAAAGAAATTTAAATAACACCAATGTATGGTTGCTTTCTTAAAGTAAAACACACAGGTTGCTATTGAAAACCCTCAGATCCTTCAGTAGGGACCTGGTGGTGGTAGCTGGTATCTTTTGGGGCTGGTGGACAGAGATCCAAAAAGGAGCAGAAAGGGAGCAACAAGAAAAACGGGACCCGGCCGCCAAAGCTGAGAGGGGGGCAAAAAGTAAAGGGCAGGGGGAAAACTAAACAAAAAACTAAACTGACCAAATGGGGGGACTCAAAAACAAGGCTAGATGAACAGGGAAAAAATTTACAAAATAAATAAATGACCAAATTACAAAACTTCAGATAAATGGCAGGAAAACAAGACAAGACTAAGATTAAAGCTGCAGAACAAGATCAAGGTTAACACAGATGAGAGCCAGGTAAACTCATCAATGCAGAGATTCGATCTGACACAGGACAGAAAACAAGAGGGGAATATAAAGCCTGACAAATGACTTAAAACAGGCCACAATGAGATAAAGTAACAAGAGGGGTGGAGTACCAATAGACAACAGAGCACATGGCATGACAACACAAACACAATGTGACAGCCTTGTGGTCCAGACAAACAAAGAAAACAACAGAAGCGAACACTGAGCTGATCAGACCGGCCCTCTGACGTATTGATGCAGATGTTGTTGATGGAGATGTTGTTGATGCAGGTGTTGTTGATGGAGATGTTGTTGATGCAGGTGTTGTTGATGGTGATGTTGGTGATGCAGGTGTTGTTGATGGTGATGTTGGTGATGCAGGTGTTGTTGATGGTGATGATAGTGATGTTGGTGATGCAGGTGTTGGTGATGCAGGTGTTGGTGATGGAGATGTTGGTGATGCAGGTGTTGTTGATGGAGATGTTGGTGATGCAGGTGTTGGTGATGGAGATGTTGGTGATGCAGGTGTTGGTGATGCAGGTGTTGGTGATGCAGGTGTTGGTGATGGAGATGTTGGTGATGCAGGTGTTGTTGATGGAAATGTTGGTGATGCAGGTGTTGGTGATGGAGATGTTGGTGATGCAGGTGTTGGTGATGCAGGTGTTGGTGATGGAGATGTTGGTGATGCAGGTGTTGTTGATGGAGATGTTGGTGATGCAGGTGTTGTTGATGGTGATGTTGGTGATGCAGGTGTTGTTGATGGAGATGTTGGTGATGCAGGTGTTGTTGATGGTGATGATAGTGATGTTGGTGATGCAGGTGTTGGTGATGGAGATGTTGGTGATGCAGGTGTTGGTGATGGAGATGTTGGTGATGCAGGTGTTGTTGATGGAGATGTTGGTGATGCAGGTGTTGGTGATGGAGATGTTGGTGATGCAGGTGTTGTTGATGGAGATGTTGGTGATGCAGGTGTTGGTGATGGAGATGTTGGTGATGCAGGTGTTGTTGATGGAGATGTTGGTGATGCAGGTGTTGTTGATGGAGATGTTGATAATGCAGGTGTTGGTGATGGTGATGTTGGTGATGCAGGTGTTGGTGATGCAGGTGTTGGTGATGCAGGTGTTGTTGATGGAGATGTTGATAATGCAGGTGTTGGTGATGCAGGTGTTGGTGATGCAGGTGTTGGTGATGGTGATGTTGGTGCAGAATCAAATGTTGGTGTTGGTGATGCAGGTGTTGTTGATGGAGATGTTGATAATGCAGGTGATGGTGATGTTGGTGATGCAGGTGTTGTTGATGGAGATGTTGATAATGCAGGTGTTGGTGTTGGTGATGCAGGTGTTGTTGATGGAGATGTTGGTGATGCAGGTGTTGGTGATGGTGATGTTGGTGATGCAGGTGTTGTTGATGGAGATGTTGGTGATGCAGGTGTTGTTGATGGAGATGTTGGTGATGCAGGTGTTGTTGATGGTGATGTTGGTGATGCAGGTGTTGTTGATGGAGATGTTGGTGATGCAGGTGTTGTTGATGGAGATGTTGGTGATGCAGGTGTTGTTGATGGTGATGTTGGTGATGCAGGTGTTGGTGATGCAGGTGTTGGTGATGGTGATGTTGGTGCAGAATCAAATGTTGGTGATGCAGGTGTTGTTGATGGATATGTTGGTGATGCAGGTGTTGTTGCAGAATCAAATGTTGGTGATGCAGGTGTTGTTGATGGAGATGTTGGTGATGCAGGTGTAGTTGATGGAGATGTTGGTAATGCAGGTGTTGGTGATGCAGGTGTTGGTGATGGAGATGTTGGTGAGGCAGGTGTTGGTGATGGAGATGTTGGTGATGCAGGTGTTGTTGATGGAGATGTTGGTAATGCAGGTGTTGGTGATGGAGATGTTGGTAATGCAGGTGTTGTTGATGGAGATGTTGGTGATGCAGGTGTTGTGTCTGTTAAACAAACAAAAAAAAACATTACAGAACATTATAAATCAATTATTTTTTAAGTAAAATGCATTTTGGTATAATTGTACAAATGTCCACCTTCAGGTCGTGGTTCATGTGTCTTTTTGCTGTGAAAACTTTACAGAATTTATAAAGTAAACATAAGCAGAACTATATATATAGTGATATTTCAAGATGATCTTTTCTGAAGCAGGTTTACTTGATTATCGATACATGATTTAAAAAAAAAAAATCATGCTTTTTTTTAATTCAGAAGCCCTTATTATCAGTGACACCGGTGGCCAGCAACTTATTTATTTGAGCTAGCCTCGGGCAGCTAAATCAGTCACATAAGGAACAAGAGACTGAATGTGATTCAATGCCCTGATATACTCGCGGCGAAGTTCTTGTTCGCTCTTAACTTAGAAGTAAAAAATATAAATAATAATAACAATATACGGGTACTAAGAAGAGAGAGCACATTACTCCGGTGTTAATTAAACTACATTGGTTACCTATACGATACAGAATTCAATACAAAGCGTTGTTGTATGTTTTTAAGTCTCCGCATGGCCTAGCACCTGAGTATGTTACTGATTTAATCAGCCGCTGTCAATCCAGTAGATCTCTGCGCTCAAATGATCAATTGCTTCTCATGGTTCCGTGATCCCGTTTAAAGGACAAGTTTGGTATTTTACACTTAAAGCCCTGTTTACAGATCGTTTCTGATGAAATAGAATGGTTAAGATAAGATAAAAATGTCGTTTGTGTAAGGCAGTATATTGTGTTGTCCACAAGGTGTCCCTATAACACTTGTATTAGGACAAATTAAAGTACCTTTAGCGCTGTTTGAGCCTCTTGATGTAGGCTACCACCATGTTGATTCGCGAGCAGTGCGTCATCTTTTCTTCAGTTCATGTTATCAACACTATAGGTAAGCCACGTTAATGGTAGTGGAAAAAAGCAATGTAAAATATATTTGTTATCACACTAAAGTTCAGTTTATTGAGATATTTTGTGTTTTAAACTGCTTAAGACCTAAATGCAGAGTAATGCAGAGAGTTGAAATGTTTTGTTTTTCCTTTAAAATGTGATTTATGCATGGTGGCTAATGCAAAGCTATGTATGGTAATATGAGCAGCACGAGCTTGCTGTTGAATTGCATGTGCATTGAAATGTACTTTGCTAGTTTAAAACTTAAGTTCAGTTCATGTTATCAACACTATAGATGCCGTGCTGTGGAATAAACGGTCAAGCCACGATCCCGAACCCCTCTGTGTCTGAGTCCGAGTCCCCGCTTTCTACCACCACCCACGAATATACATAACACAACGCAGAGCGGCAGCGGCGGTGCTAGAGACCAGTGATCGCGCGGAGAGAGAGAAAGAGGGTTACATTTGCATTGTTTTTGTCTTTGTTTTTATTTTCTCTTTTATACCTTCTGTACAGCACTTTGGTTCCACTTGTGGTGTTGAAAGTGCTTTATAAATAAAGTTGAGTTGAGTAAAAGTAAGTTGGAAATACCTTGCAGTGATATACTGTTCTAAGCGATATACTGAGCAACGTTGAAATGAATATGTAAATATGTGCTGCACACTTTCTCTCAATAATTTCCTGTAAAAAATGACATCGGTGAGAAACCAGCAGTTAAGAAAGCATCTGAACATAGCGATGTGGATACACTGAACAAAATTATAAACGCTACACTTTTGTTTTTGCCCCCATTTTTCATGAGCTGAACTCAAAGATCTAAGACTTTTTCTATGTACACAAAAGGCCTATTTCTCTCATATAATGTTCACAAATCTGTCTAAATCTGTGTTAGTGAGCACTTCTCCTTTGCCGAGATAATCCATCCACCTAACAGGTGTGGCATATCAAGATGCTGATTAGACAGCATGATTATTGCACAGGTGTGCCTTAGGCTGGCCACAATAAAAGGCCACTCTAAAATGTGCAGTTTTATCACACAGCACAATGCCATAGATGTCACAAGTTTTGAGGGAGCGTGCAGATGGCATGCTGACAGCAGGAGTGTCCAACAGAGCTGTTGCCCGTGAATTGAATGTTCATTTCTCTACCATAAGCCGTCTCCAAAGGCGTTTCAGAGAATTTGGCAGTACATCCAACCGGCCTCACAACCGCAGACCACGTGTAACCACACCAGCCCAGGACCTCCACACCCAGTATCTTCACCTCCAAGATCGTCTGAGACCAGTCAACCGGACAGCTGTTGCATAACCAAAGAATTTCTGCACAAACTGTCAGAAGTCGTCTCAGGGAAGCTCATCTGCATGCTCGTCGTCCTCATCGGGGTCTCGACCTGACTGCAGTTCGTCGTCGTAACCGACTTGAGTGGGCAAATGCTCACATTCGATGGTGTCTGGCTCTTTGGAGAGGTGTTCTCTTCACAGATGAATCCCGGTTTTCACTGTACAGGGTAGATGGCAGACAGCGTGTATGGCGTCGTGTGGGTGAGTGGTTTGCTGATGTCAATGTTGTGGATCGAGTGGCCCATGGTGGCGGTGGGATTATTGTATGGGCAGGCGTATGTTATGGACAACGAACACAGGTGCATTTTATTGATGGCATTTTGAATGCAAAGAGATACCATGACTGAGGCCCATTGTTGTGCCATTCATCCACGACCATCACCTCATGTTGCAGCATGATAATGCACGGCACGTTGCAAGGATCTGTACACAATTCTTGGAAGCTGAAAACATCCCAGTTCTTGCATGGCCAGCATACTCACCGGACACGTCACCCATTGAGCATGTTTGGGATGCTCTGGATCGGTGTATACGACAGCGTGTTCCAGGTCCTGCCAATATCCAGCAACTTCGCACAGCCATTGAAGAGGAGTGGACCAACATTCCACAGGCCACAATCAACAACCTGATCAACTCTATGCGAAGGAGATGTGTTGCACTGCATGAGGCAAATGGTGGTCACATGGTGACAGACAGATAGTGACTGGTTTCTGTGGTTTCACCCCCAGTACAGTAAAACTGCACATTTTAAAATGGCATTTTATTGTGGTATACACCTGTGCAATAATCATGCTGTCTAATCAGCATCTTGACATGTGATGGTTTCTGTGGTTTCACCCCCAGTACAGTAAAAGTGCACATTTAAAATGGCATTTTATTGTGGTATACACCTGTGCAATAATCATGCTGTCTAATCAGCATCTTGACATGTGAGGTTAATGGATTATCTCGGCAAAGGAGAAGTGCTCACTAACACAGATTTAGACAGATCTGTGAACAATATTTGAGAGAAATAGGCTATTTATTCCCTTTAATCCCTTTAAATCGTTTATTTAATTTTTATTATTATTATTATTTATTAAGTAATAAAGGTCTGTTTTACCTGTCAGTGTTGTTGCAGTTGTTGCTGTTGCTTGTGCCCTGGCTTTTAAAGAGAAAGAGATTGAATTTAGAAACACACTGATATTTTGAATGTCTTTGCTACATTAATCAAACAGATGTTAATCTAAACCTTACTCAGTGTCAGGACTGATGTGAACACCAGCAGAAGCTGTGAAACCAGAGACAATCTCATGATGATGAAGTCAGATAAAACCAGAACGTCAAAGTCCTTCTTCTGTAATCAGAGATAGCTTTATTAGAATATCATGTATTATTATAAATGCACTTAAATCAATGTTACTCTGGAATATCTCTTAATAGACCAATTTCCAGCCGACGTCACAGTTACGTCACGGCGTTAGCTGGTGGCAAAACAAAGGGAAAACTGGAGGCGGCCAATACAAACCAGCACAGATTTGGCTAATAAAGAGCTTAAATTATTATTATTGTTATTAAATGTCATCTTGTTGTGTTGTTGGGTGCAAGAATCGACGGAGTACAGGCTCCAATTTGAAATTTTATCGCATAATGTTTTCTAAATTATTGTGATTATTTGTGAATCATCTATGATTGTATAGGCTACATTGTTTTGATTGATTGTGACTAGACTTTTTGAAGAACCTGGTAAGAAAGGGTAATCAAATACATAGTTAAAAAATGAATATGCTGTATCTGTAATTTTTATTTCTAGAAAATATTCACATCATTAAAATAGCACCGTAATGTCACTCTTACTGTGCGTTCACACCAAACGCGAATAGCACGTCAAATTCACGCCTACCGCATCTAGTTGGACGCTTGAACATTTTGAATCCATTTGCGCGTCCAGAGCGAAATTGACCTTCTGTCTGGCCTTGGCGCTGGCTAGGCAGAACTGCGGATCGTAGGCTACCACACAAGTCTTGTACGTGACCATTTAGTACAGTTATAGGCATCTAAAGATTTATATGCCCTCAGTTTCTCTTTACGCTCAGTTTCTCGATCAGGTAGGTGTAGAAATCAGGCCACTCAACCGGAGGTAGCGTTAACGTTAAACCTGTCAGATCGTCCATCCATTGACTGAGCGTGTACGGGTCAGCCAATCTGGGATGTCCGTTAAAATTAACTTTTGCAAATAACAATCGCGGTCCTGGACAGTGAGTGACCTTGCACATTAAGATGAAATCGGATTTTCTCCAGTCATTATTAAAAAACAAGCTAACAAAACTTGCAATTTAACATTAGTGAAGCGGCCAGAGGGATTGTTCTGCCACCACTTAAGCTCCGCCCACAAAAAAATTGTCTTAAAAACAAAACAATTATTAGAAAACCAATCATTCAATCAAATCCAAGTAATTGTAAAGCCAATATTTAATATCAAATTGAGTAATGAAAAAGTTACACTGTCAACTTTGTTAATAATTCATCTTAATTTTCACCCAAATGTATATGTACCATTATAATTCAGCACTAGTATAACTTACTTTTTTTGCACCAATAGTCAAATACTCTCCAGCTAGGATAATTTTACTCATGATGGATTTTGGCTGAATTTGACTCATTTCAGATGGTTTTTATACGAGTAAATGAATGGGATACTTGCTCTGATCAGATAATTGAATCAGTGAGCAGCTTACGCAAAAACAACTGCAAACGGATCATTCAGAACAATTCGCTTATAACCGGCATGTTGTGTCTATAGTTTCTAAATATGTAGGTTGCTATTTTTCATAACAACTGCTATAGATAAAAAAAAAAGGAAAAATGTCAACATTAACTTAAGCTTGGTAATGAGGAGCCATCAATGGTCTTATCTGAATCATAGTTAAACAATTGCAAGAACTATATTACATTTCCATAGGGGCAAGTACAAGTTAAAATCAAGATCTTGGACCTTCTTGAATCATTGACCAAACAATCAGTTTTCCTGTGTGTAAAATGTGTTCTGTTCTAATGTGGACTGAAATTAGGAAAAATCTTGCCTTCACATATTCCAAGACATGACATAGCCGAAACCTTTAAGTCTTGTAAACCATTTTAATATAAGAAAATGTTAAGTAAAGTTAGTTTGACTTCCCATGGTACTTTGAAGTAGAAAATTCTGTCAAACTGGTAAGCTTCCAGGTCCTTAAATAATAGATATTCTTCATATATCCTATGTAAACTTTTTCGGTTATTATGTATATTTTTTCTTTACTATGGAACATATCTGTGAGGACCAAAATACATTTTTGTTGTTGTTGTTGTTGTAAACAAGTAATTGTGTTTATTGCAGTTATGTTATCAACCAACTTTACATGTGTGGATGATAATAAAGAAACAAGTAAATGCATCTCACCAGAAAGCATGCCCCGGGACCCCGCTAAAACGTTTCACACTTCAATGTTCAAACCCACCAATGTTCAAACCAAAAATCTGCACGTGGTTAATGGAGACCAATATTAGACAGAAAGATTTTACTTACATCAGTCAGCTGCTTCAAAAGGCTCTTGCACCTGTTGTGGGTTACAGGATGCTTTTATATGTGTCCCTGCCCATTACTCAAGAGCCAGTTATCTCCTGGAATGCGAGAAAACATTTTCATTGGAACACCGCCAGTAATTTTTAAACAGAAAAATTATTTCCTATTTAATTTAACAGTTTACACATCAAACCATTTTACTAGCACTTTACAACAGGGTCTCATTTTTTAACATTAATTAATGCATTAACTAACATAAACGTACAATGAGCAATATATTTTTACAGGATCAATTCATCTTTGTTAATTTGTTAAAGTTAGATCTGTTTACTAGATGTGTTTACTTCTGTTACTTATTACATTTTCATGACTAAAGTCTGATTACACTGTATTTTACACAGACTCTGCTACAATAATATGTGAGCATGTATGTAAAAGTTTGTAATTTTGAGAAAATTATGTTTATGCGTGGTAAGTGATAGAAATAAGGCCATAAAACCTATACTGAATATTTGTTCTCAATACTTTTGAGAACTGGATCTTGTAGCCTAGAATTTTTTGCTTCAAAACGATGTGAAAATCTGACTGCAGTGTGGTTCATATTATACCAATCTACCATTTAGATCCCTTTACAATACGTATATATCTTTTAATATATTCTTTCTGAGAATTCACCCAAGTGCCATGCAGATTATGTCAAGGAAAAGGATGTCAGCATTCCATGATGGTGATGAATGATTATGCAGGTGAATGCATTAGTGGAGAATGCCATCTTCCGTATGCGTACAGGGAATTAGTGGAGGGAAAACCCTTATGTGCTGAAAAACTTTGATGCAGTGGATTGAGAAATCATTTCAAAGCATGAAAGAATCACTGGTTGAAACAGTGTGAAACACAGTAGATATGTGACCCTGGACCATAAAACCAGTCACATGGTTACATTTTTTGAAATTGAGATTTATACATCATATGTAAGCTGAATAAATAAGCTTTCCATTGATGTATGGTTTGTTAGGATAAGGCAATATTTGGCTTGAGATAAAACCTTTAAAGATTTTAAAGAAAATCACATTTAAAGTTGTCCATTTATGTTCGCGATTGTGCTGCATTCACTCACAAAAATAAATGTTTTATATATTTACAGTAGGAAATGTACAAAATATCTTCATGGAACATGATCTTTACTTAATATCCTAATGATTTTTGGCATAAAAGAAAAATCGATAATTTTGACCCATACAATGTATTGTTGCCTATTGCCACAAATATACCCGTGCGACTTACGACTTATGACTTACGTTTTGTGATCCAGGGTCACATATGGACTTCTCATGACAGAAGTTATCTTGGGATGACCTGAACAGGAAACACTGGAGAGGAAATCTGCTGCCTTGGCATGCACAAGAGTCCGAGGATGAATCACCTATGATTTAATTGCAGGAAAAATAAGAGAGATTCACGCTGAATTCAACATCCAGGGTAAGGTCTGTGCCACAGTTACAGGCAATGGCAGCAATTTTGTTAAAAGTCTTCCAAGAATTTGGAAATGTGAATCCAGAAGAACAGATGGTGTGCAGTTTGCAGATATTAGTGCAATTCTTTAGGAAAATTTCCAACAAGAGCTTAACCTTTTCTTGCTACCACATCATCTATGTGCTGCGCACACACTAAATCTCATTTCCACGGCTGCATCACAAGTTGTCTCACAAAAATTGTATTCAAGTGTCTTGTCAAAATGTGCTGTCATTTGGAACAAGGCCCATCGCTCCCCAATAGCAGCTGAGAACATTGACAACATGAGGTGCATTGTCCCATCCGTGACCCAATGGAGCTAAGAGGATCGTGCCATTGAAAAGATATGAGTCTCTCTGAAGCCCAACTGATTGAAGTGTGTGACCATCTAATGTGGCCAAACTGCAACCCTCAAGATGAACATAGAACGACTATGTAGTCAGGGAGGGCTAATTTTCACTCAGTGTTGCTGCATGACACATGACCACTTTGAGCACACTCTCGTGCTGCATTAATCACCCTTATTGGGCTCAAGTTGGAGAGTAAATGTTAAATGTTGGAGAGTAATTCTAAATGTTAAACGTTTAAGAGTAAAAGTGTAAATGTAATGCTTGCTTTAATTTCTTTCTGTTTTTTTTTTTTTTTTTTTTTTTTTACTACAAATTCAGGTTGCCGTTTACTAAAATTTGAAAAACGGTTTGAATGAAAAGCACTTTGAGTATATTCTTGTGTTGCATTAAAATGACACTTACTGGTCTTTATTGCAGTTAATCAATATTTAACATTTTAAATGTATTTTTATTGGTACATTTAAATGCTTTTTTTTTTTTTTTTTTTTTTTAAGATTGTCTGCATTTATTTTCTAGACATGCTGTGGAATACTGATGTTGTTAAAAACAAAATGCAGAGGAAAACCAAATCCTTTGATTGGTAGATGGAATTTTTAGGTGGTAATAACAACATGCTCTTTTGTGTTACATGCCTTAAGAATTTCAAAGTATTCCAAAGTATTTAGATTAATTTACTAAACTTGAGTAATTTGATTTAAGTTTATTGTATTTCATGTATTTTGTAATCTGTAGTGAAATGCATTTTGAAAGTATAACCTTCCCAACTCTGCTCGCAGACCCCCTGCTTTAGGGGTGTGATTCACACTTCAGTCTCTGACGTCAATGCACACGTCCTCTGAGCCGAAGTACAACCTCTGGAAAAAGAAAAAGAAAAAGATAAAACAGGATTTTAACGCCCTTACATCCTCGTTCTGAAGGATATTGGCCTCAAGCCCATTCTCGATTTGAGATGTCTAAACCGCACCCTGATATGATAAACTGCCGTTCAAATTGTTAATGTTGAAATAAATCCTCTTGCAGATTTCATATCCAGATAGCCCCTCATCATAGACCGTTCTTGAGATTTGTGTTCGAAGGGGTGGCTTACCAACATACAGTCATATGTTAATATGGTTAATCTGAAGTATTAACAGTTATTATTTGAGAGACTACATAGGATATTTGATATTTGTATTAATTTGTCATTATATCTGAAAAAAGGTTTGTCTAAATATTGATGTTGAACAATTTTTTTTAGTTCAACATCAACTTTTTTTCATATCAGTTTTTTTATGATAAGGTGGCTCAAAACTACATATTTACAGAAAACTAATTAAAAAAACATAAATACAAATAAACTATGTAATAGTCGATTTATTAAGATATACCTTTACATAAATAAAGGGGACTTGAATAATAATAATAATAATAATTATTATTATTATTATTATTAACCATTAAATAAAATACGTTCAGAATTTAAAAATAAAGTTAAAACCATCAGTGATTTGTGCAGCTACATTTAATTTGTTTTGAAACGGAAATATATTATATATAATATCAATATTAAATACAATTAAATGGTTTATCAGATTAATAATTTAGGGAAATCTGAAGCTTCAAAGTCATCATGAAATTGACAGAATTTTTTTTTTTAATAGAAATGCTTTTAAACATTCAACTTGCTCAAATATAAAGTGATACAAATGTAAAAAAAAAAAAAAAATGTTGAAATGGTTCAAATGTTGGCTTTTATCTTACTAGGATGTAGCCTCTGAATTGGGCCACAACCTGTGTATCTATGTTTGAGACAGAACACAGCTCCACTTCCTGTTGAGTGACATAACTTCTCGACTGGAGACTGGTGTGGCGCACAGGTGATGCTCAAGAAACACGCCAGCAGCCTCATATGACTCTCTGGCCGCCTTGCAACATCAGTGTTTTGCAATATCAACGTTAGTTACATTCTAAACCTGACAGCAGTGTTGAAATGCCAGCCGAACTTAGCCACGCCCACAACATTTTTAGGTCGGGAAGTTCATTCTGATTAGGATCGGAGTATGACGACGTCAGGCTAATAATTCATAATAATAAGTTATAATTCGTTCTCAAATGACACTCATTCACATTGATGAAAACGTATGGATAAACTAATAGTAACATCTGAGTTGTAAGGATATCTTTTGAGCACAGTCCACCCTGAAGGTCCATCGATATTACTTGAGGTTTGAGATGAAGCTTTTGCTTGATCCAGAAATCATAAAGTGGTCACTGGAATTTACGGTTTGCGTCATAACCAGCCTTAAAACATAAAAACAATAGTGTATAAATAGACATAGGGAGTGAAAGAGAGAGAGATGGGATGATTCAGAAAGCAAGCTTTTATAATGTATACATCCTGTTACAGTATAATAATACAATAATTCATCAGAATGAATGAAAAATTGCCACCTGAAACTACAACAAAATGTATCATGAAAAGTATTGTTCTATTTTTATTCTGTTCTAATTTAAATTTATGTTCTATTTTTTTTGTATCATTTAAAAATGAACATAATTACAAAATACAACATTTAATAAAATAAAACAGTAAATTAATTTTGTATATTGCTATTAGATAACGATTTCTAAAATATGTTGGTAAAGCTTTATTTTAATGTGTCCTTGTTACGTTACATATTTACTATAGTAATAACTATAAATTATGTATAATTACATGCAACTAACCCTAAACTAAACCCTAACCCTATACATGGAGTTAATTAATATTACTCAGCACTTAAATGTATAATTACACTGTAACAGGGACACGTTAAAATAAAGTGTAACCAATATTGTATCCCACACAAATTCTCTAGGCATTCTTTCTTTACAATATTGTATGTATAAAACAATCACACCAATAAAGTACTTGGAACAACTAGCCACAATCTCTTCTGGCCCAAAACGTTCTTAAAAGCAAAGAAAACTGTCTGTTAGAATGACATTTTAGCTTAAGAAACTGAATGGAAACAGAATGATGCTGTACTCATAGGAATAAACAAAACAAACTCAAAACAAAAACAGTTTTGCCTCCCTATCTACGTAATGAATCTATATGTCCCGATCGCAAGAGAGGAGACAATAGCAGGTAAAAAGTATGTTTATTGAAGAATAAACAGAGTGGTCAGAGCCACACACACAACACACTGGGGCGGGAGAGTGACACAGGGACTTCAATAGGCAACCGGCTGGTGAAGGGTGATGGCAGAATTAAGTGACGATCCAAATCCAGGAAGGTGACAAAGCCAAACAGCCAAAACGGGACAGGAACAGACACTGCATACACCACAAGTTTCTGACAACAGAGGACACCAGTCACAGAGAATATAAAGGCGAGTTAGATGGGAATCAGCCGGCGCTGCTGATGAGTAATGATCAGATTACACACCCACACGAATTAACACACAACACAACAATCACAGGAGACAAGGAAAAAGCAGTGAATTCATGAACCGTGACACTATAAGTATTTCCTCATAACTTATATATGCATTTCCTTATTTTCTTTAAATCAAAATGATGAAAAACCTTTGACAATGGCATCAGTAAACCACCATAGAAAGATTATAAATACACATTTGAATGATTCTGAGAACGTAAAGTTAAGTTATTAAGTTTCTCGATCCGATCACAGATACTGATAGTAAAAATGGGTCCTTATCCTTTATAATATTTCTGCTGCTGCCATTTAAAAAACAAAACAATCAATGAACCACCTTACTTTTGTTTTGCATTCTCTTGGTGACTGTTCTCAACAAAAGGCAAAGCAAGTTACAGTTTAGTATCTTTATTAAGTTATGGCTCTAATGAAGGTGAATGAGATGAGCAGTTTTACATTCAATTAAGATCTGGCTAGTTTAAACTTCTGCAGCTGACATTTGATAACACCTTTCAAGTATAAAAAAAGGATTAAAAAAACACCATTAAATGTATTATGTTATCCATACAACTCATGCACTATATTTAATGATGGTGATGAACAGCATTTAGTTCTTTTATAATGTTCTTTGAGGTCCACATATCATTTTTACATCAAAAACAATTTAGGGACAGCAAAACCTCTTGTAATCCTCTGAGGCATCTCTAGCGTTCTGTGTCTTGAGTAATGTTGGTGTCTCTCTCGTATTTACTATACATGACATGCACGAATCGGTGGGCGGGGGGGCTAAAGAGGCACTGATGTAGGCGTTGTTCATCTTCTGCAGAGCCATGGGTGGAGTGTGAACTCCAGCTCTCCCTTGGTGGATGTCATTCGGGTGTAATGGGTGAAGAGTGAAGCTCCAACCACACCCTAACCCTTCCATAACTCTGTCCCTCCAACCATTATCCACAGAGACTAGGGCTGCGTCCGAAATCGCATACTCACTTCTCTCGAGTAGGTACTTTTTTTGAATAAGTAATTACTTCACGGACGATAAAAAAAAAACATTCTATATGGTAATGTTTGTAATCTGGACGTACTACATTAGCCATGTTGTCATTATCATGTGACCTACCAGCATCAGTTGTGTCACTTCAATGCCAATTCATAAATCCTCTCCCATGGCCTCATGGGATAGTAAAGTGTCCATTGTATGCACAATTCAGAATCTCAACGGAAGTAGTAGGTCATCCGGGTACTTGCTGTGAATTCAGACATACTTCTTTTGTCACATACTGTTTTTCACCTACTATATAATAGGGAAGTATGTGATTTCAGATGCAGCCTAGGTCAAGCTCAGCCCATGACATCCAGAGAGGTGGAGCCAGATGTCATTTGGTTCTGCAGTGAGCACCACTTGTGCAGAGAAAGTCTTCCGTCGCACTATGGCGTCATACTGATACTACGCACACCAGACGAGAAGCGCAGCACCACGTCTTTAAAATTCGAACACATATTCGTCTATGAGTGTACATTGTCTCAAATCGTCGTTAATGTATACTGACTTCACCCTGTGCTGCAATAAACATTCAGTTTTACATTCATTTACAGAAATCAGCTGCTTGAATGAAAATTGCTGATGATCATAACATAGTACAGACATGATCTTAATTCCATAATATCCTTAAACATAACAATATTGCTGTAGCCTGGCAAGCCAGACCCACATCAAGATGTTAGGTCTGGCAACTCACCATAGACACGGCTCAATCCGAGGGGCGGGATAAACGGCTGTCTTTCAAATTCCCTCTGCACGCTATAGGACAGCGCTTCAACCAACCAGAGCGTTTTCCCAACAGCGGAGCTTATGTTAGTTGATAGATTCAACTTTTGAATCTGGCCGGCAAAACTACGAACACATCTTCCTTTTTTAAGAATGACTTAAGTGCCGTTCTTTGCTCTTTTGCAATACCTCGAGTTGTCATAAACGTGACGCGGGGCTGCGCTTCTCGTATGGTATGCGACCCCCTTTAGATTATTGGCAGCATAAAAAAACGAAACGATGTGACAGCCATGGGCTTAAAAATACAAGTTACCGGTAATATCCACCCAGCCTATGAACTAGTTGCCCGAAACACATCAACAAGAAAGAATGAAGGCTACCCTGTAAAACAACAGCAATCATGTGATACAGAAGGACCCTATTCATCACTATCATCATCACCGCGATCCTCAACTACAAGTTCATTGGCGAATTCCTCCTCCTCGCCGCTCTCCTCCACTTCCCTCTCCGGCCTCCGCTAACTCTGCCTGCCTTGCTTGCGCTAAAAGCTCCCGCCCAGATGCGCAGGGCTCTCTTGCGTGCACAATCTGCTCCATAGAACTAGCTTAAACAGACGATCTGACGGGTTTTAGCAGATTAAATACAACCCGAAACTAAAAAACAGACCAGGCCTCTATTTGAGACCGGCCTTTATTTATTCAAACCTTTAGCCACACCAGGCGTGTAAAAGAGACAGGCGTCTATTTGGGACTCGGGTATTATTTGAAGTTTTACGGTATGTCAAATTTCATGACCCATAAGTCATACAATAGCTTTGTGTGAAGAAAAGACATCACTGATAATCTACTCTAGAGACCGGAACATTGAATGATGATCATTCATCGTTAATAATGAATCATTCAGACCAGTTCTGCGAACTGCATCATCAATTTATTGAAAAGATTCAACTTAAAAGAATGATTTGCTCACAAAAGTTTGTCGGATTGAAGAAATCTCATAAACATGGCAAGAAACCTAGAGCAGAAGATTTAAAAAAGCTATTGTAAAATTTGTAAAACTTAAAGGAACACGCCGACTTTTTGGGACTTTAGCTTATTCACCGTATCCCCCAGAGTTATATAAGTCCATACATACCCTTCTCATCTCCGTGCGTGCCGTAACTCTGTCTGACACACCCACCGCTAGCCTAGCTTAGCACAAAGACTGGAGGAAAATGGATCCAGCTAGCATACTGCTCCCAATAAGTGCATCAGTATTTAGTCACTTATTGAACAGAGTTCAGTCCCTTCAAAATAAAAGTCCTGGGTCACAGTCAATCTGTGACAGACCTCTTTTCACAAAAAAAATTCTAATGTTTTGTGTCCTTTTTTATCCTTCAAATAAAACCAAATAAAACTTTACATACTTCACGATCAATGAGATATTAGCGGTCAGACAATAAGCGAACTTACTAGTACAAATTCAATTACAGAGCTCTCCAATTCAGTTCTTACTAGAAGCTAACAACTATTAGAGCGATCTCTAATTGAATTCTTAATAGTAAAAACTTGTATTCATTAGATGCAAAACCGATTTGTGATTACACCCATTTCTCTCCCCAAAGCCCGCATCCAGAGCTACACTTCAAAATAAAAGCCGTTAGAATGAATTAATAGAATTATCATTGTGTCAGAATGACCACAAGACTGAGGTAACAACTTGAATATGTTTTACTATTGAAAAATAATATTTAATCACTATTAATTCACATCTTTATACTCTAGAAAATTTTAAAGAGCAAAGAAAGCATCAGAGTTTCGTAAATTATTTCTTTATTTTACATTTTATTTTTTAATTTGTTTTATATTACATACAAATGGGCAAGTGATGTATTCACGCAATTTTCTGCGAAAACCATCTCACCAGGTCTAAAATATAAACACTTATAAAAGGCTTACCATAGTGAATCACGGTTAAAAAAAAAGAAAAAAAAAAGTTTTTGTTGTAAGTTTTTGTTTTGTTGTAAAAAAGGATTGGTGGTGTATTGAAAAGATCTTTTACCATAATTATGCTACTGCCATTTTAATAAAATCTATAAACCACCTGAGGCCTTGTGTTACACTGATTTTACCATGGTTCAAGGGTTTTCCCACTTTGTACCATGCCTAAATGCATCATCATAACACAGCCTTTCATGGTTTACTGCTTTAATACATTCGGACAGACTGGCACATAAAGTTACGCTAGTCTTTTCTTCTCTATAGTGACAAATATCTGAGTGAAACTGCTTCTAGAACAAGAACAAATGTAGGCCGTAATAGAGTTAATTGAGTTTTGGGTACCAGACGGTTTTACTGGTTTTGGACACCAGACAAAACAGGATATAAACAGGATCTTTTTTGACCGGATCTGATATTTCTGATGCAGAGATTCATCTGATCTAACAGGCGGAACTTATTTTTTTATTTTTTTCATTACAGGGACAGTGCATATTAATAAACATTTCTGTCAATATACCAGAATTAGCCAAAGTGCTATTTTTCATCTGCAGTCCCTATAGACAGATGGTAAAAAGTTACCCTAAAAGGGAGTAAAATTACATATTTACAGAACAATATAAAAATTACAATACATTTTTTAAGAAATACTATTATGTTAAAATGTACAATCGAAACACAGCAAACCAACAATCAAACGAACATCAGACAAAAACATGACACATACACACACACAAGGCAAGAAGCCAGCAGTGGGCAGCGAGAGCAGGTCTAGAAGTAAGTTAATGTTGACAGCTCAATGAACCATTTCTTTAACTGGATCTTAAATGTACTATATGTGTTTAGATTTCTGATGGTTATGTGAGGTTCCACTCAGTAGCAGCTCGAACAGAAAAAGCAGTTTGACCAAATACACTTTTCCTAAAGGGAATGATACAATCTCCCCTCGTTGCACCTCTGGTTCTGCTGTGATCAGCTGTTCGGATGTTAACAAACTGATGGAGAGGAGGGGATGATAAACCATGAATAATTTTATACAGCAGACATAGATTTGAATATTTGACCATGTTTTCCCAGCTGAGTAATCTGTATTTTTGTAATATTGGACAATGGTGAGAAATACATGGTTTCTTAGAATTTTAACAGTTTGTAAAGTGATTGCAGAGGTTTCAAAGATGTAACACTAGCTTGCGACCAAATGGGTAAACAGTAAGTGATATGTGAGAAGATCATAGAGTGCATGGACATTTTTGCTGCCTGTGTGGACATTGGATGGCGAATGTGTCTAAAGTTACTGAGGGTAAATTTAATTCGATTACAGACCCTTTTTACATGTGATGTAAATGACAACTTTGAATCAATTAAAACTCCCAAACATTTGTATTCTGACACGATCTGCAGCCTTTCCCCTGAAACAAAAATATCTGGCTCAACACTGAAGTTTTTGTGAGACTTGGTGAAGAACAGAAGAACATTGCTACTGTTTTTGATGTATTCAGCTGCAGGCAGGAGTGTTTCAACCAAGCTGTTATATGTGGCGTTAGTGAGTTTCTCAGCCACCTGGGGAGATATTCCTATCATGAACATAGACTACAGTGTCATCAGCATTCATCTGCACAGAAACATCAGGACAGACGGATGGGAGGTCATTTATATACATTGAGAACAACAAAAGCCCTAAATTAGATCCTTGAGGAAGACCGTTGGACAGACTGAGGGCCGCTGATTTAAATGACTTGTTGGAAGCAGTCAATGAGATAAGACTCAATCCATTTAAGCGCATCTGAGGAAAAATTAAAACTACATAATTTTGTCAGCAAAATTTTATAATTAACAGTGTCAAAAGCCTTCCTGAGATCCAGGAACACAGCACCAACAACCCCACCTCGGTCCAACAGAGCTCTGATGTTTTCAGTAAAGAAGCAAGTCGCAGTCTCGGTGGAGTAATTGGCTCTAAAGCCAAACTGCATAGGGTGGAGAGTGTGGTATTTAGATGGTTAATAATTTGTTTTGCAATCAGTTTCTCTGCAATCTTAGACACTCTGTAGTTGGACATGGAATGAGGATCTCCACTTTTGAAAATTGGAGCAACAACAGCTGGTTTCCACATGCTTGGGAACATATTTTGAGAAATAATGGACAGATTGATCATTTTGGTGATGGGGGGTGTGACTGACGTACTTAGCCCCTTGAGCATCACCGTATCCATATCAAAAATATCTTTACATCTGGATGGTCTGAGTGATTTAATGGTCTGTGATACCTCTGATTCTGTGATGGTAATTAAACTAAAAACTGATTGACTTGTGTCTATTGACGGAGTGTATACGTTCTCAAGTGTAAAACAGCTTACTATGTTAGCCACAGAATCAATAAAATATTAGTACTTAAGTACTATAAGGTACTATAAAGTACTATACTATAAAGTACTATAACTTGATTTTGTCATTTTGATTAATTGTACCTGCAATGAGTCACCAGATGGAGTCGGTGTTGCTCCATATCCAAAGTGCTTGTGTTTTTTAGGCCACTTCTCCAGGCAAAGGCAGCTGGGGTCTGAGCGGGAGAAACACATCAAAGGATGATTCATGATTTCCCTTAACATTTATCCAGGGCTCTTGACTCGCGGGCCTCACCGCTTCCCTGCTTTAAGCTCAGATGAGTCGGAGTCTGACTATTAGGAAATGCCCCGTGATCACAGAGGAAAAATGACAGATGAGAGTTATTGATACTTACTCTCCTGAAGGGTGTAGAGATGAAACAGAAACACATCAAGAACAGTGGGGACCTTCATCACTCCTCAATATAACCAGTAAATGTTGAATTAATTGGGAACAATATTCAGAGAGACACTTCAACACATTTTTAGAGAAACGCGTCATCAGCATAATGAGAAATCCTGCCTTATCTGCAAATGGCTCTAATAAGTGAGCCACTGTCAAGAGCTTTTATCTCTCATCCTTTTTTTAAATATTCTCATTATTTTGCAACTTTGGCCAGTAATTAACGTTAGATTAATGAATGCATGAGTCTGATGGCTGCATGGCGGGAATGTATTCTGCTCTTCAAAGGTCAATTAGATGCTGCAGAGTTCAGATTGGTATAATGTCAGATGTCCAAACGCTTGTGTCAGGAGATTCGTTACGTCCTCTCATCCGCCGAGCAAACAGTCTCTGATGGGTTTTGAAGGGGACAAGACGTTCACATTCAGGTAATAGGGGATTCTGGGGTAAGGTCATGGGTAAACTGTGTCACCCCCTCAAACCCGCACTCACATTTAAGTACTAATATGTTTCTTTAAAGTGCTAATATGCACACTTTAGGGCTAAATAAGGTACAAAGGTTGCATCTTTTGAAATGGTACTGCACCAGTGAGAGCTTTTTGTACATTTTTGTCTGAGTGCAAACTTTAAAAAAGCATCTTTAGACATCTTTTTGCATGACAAAATTAATTTGATATCAAAGCAAATGTTTCCAGGTCCAAAAATGTATAACACACATGTTGGTGAACTGAATTCATGTCACTTACAGAATTTGATTAAAGATTAACCACACTGAATAAAAACGGTGTAGGATTTCTTCTCAAACTATTTTCACCCAGAAAATGCTAGTAAATATCATTGACTTAAATGTGAAATTTTGAAGCAGAAAATTTCTGAAACATATGGTAAAACACATCAATAATCTTTTTTTACAGTGCATGAATTATTAATAAAGTATTTTGCACAACATCGTAGCCAGTGCTATGCCACTATTATAAAAAAAGATACTATTGAATTTGCTGAAAAAGAAGCAAAATACATACTTATTATGAACATTAAAGGTATAGTGGAGGATTTTCTTTTTCCGGGTGGATCATCAAGACTATTGGTCCTCCTAATTGTCAATAATTCTGGTGATATGTTTACGTAAGGCCGTCGTACGTGCTCGTCCCTAGGTGCGCATGCGCACTTTCGTCGCAAGAGAAAAAAAGTCTACGAGGTGTATGAGAAGAGAAAGGCTGCAGAAGATAGAAACAAGACCAGAGTGTTTTTGGGACAATCATTCACACGATGGCGTGCGCTCAAAACACAGGTTGGGCTTCCAACTGATGCCTCAGTCGCGATTCGAAGTTTCTACTCGACAGGTAAAGTTTGGCATGCTATTTGGAGAAATCCATTTCAAATCACTGCTAGTAAAAGTTGTCTACATCTATATTGTAACTTTCCAGGGAAGATTAGTTTATTTATTTTGTAATTTGCATCGTTAGTAGTTATTACGGTGGGCAGATTTTTAAATGTACCAGTAGTCTTATTTGCGGGGAAACTTTTTGTACATAAATATGGGTGAGATGAGATCCATCCGAGCGATCGTCTTATCATTGCGTCCCCGCCCCTCCTCCCTCATGGCATAGTGGAAAAAGTGCAAATCTTCTTTTGGAAAGTAAGCATGAGCGATGCCGACAGCAAATTGTAAACAGAGCGTCCACGAGGAGAACTGGGCTAGTTTAATAGGCGTTCCCTCTCGGGAGCAGGTAGAGTGTTGCGCATGTGCAAGTGGAGAGGGTGGTTCTTTTCTAAAATTCTGAAACATCCTCCACAACACCTTTAAACTTTTTTCTGGCTGGTTTATGAAAATATTAATAATCTGCAGCTAATTAAAATGTGGAGAGGGTTGTGCATTAGTCTGACTAATGTTCACGTTTATTTGAAACATAAATCATGCACATATTCCATAATGATTTAACTTACCCATCAAAAGGACACAGTTTAGGTGTTTCAAAACCATATTTCATCATTGACCAGATGATGAAGATTCTTTCCTCTCATTTCGTTTGATGGCAAACATCCTGAAATGCATTTAGGGAGCGTTAATTTTACATTAGCATTAATTTTAGTCTCATTTCCTCTCCGTAGAGGACAACTACAGTAAAAACTGGCACAATTTACCCCGTACAACATCAGCATCTAAATGATCAAACCTTTGCTGTGTAATTTTCTCAGCAGCACAAACAGCTGTAAACGTTAGGCTACAATAAATTGTGCCACAGTCAACATTTTAACTAAGATTTCTAACTACTGTGGAGTGCACAGTCTCTTGCTTTTTTTGAGAGAGAGAGAGAGAGAGAGAGAGAGAGAGAGAGAGAGAGAGAGAGAGAGAGAGAGAGAAATGACAGTTATTTTGAGTTGTGCCAGTGCTGTATCTCAGCTCTCATCTTTACGTCGTGTCTACGTCAGTCACCATAGCAACGCTCAACGGTGTGTTAATTGCTCTGGAAGAACCTGTGGTTTCTAATGATGCAAATGTGGGATTCCTTTAATCAGCCGGTGGAGGAATGAGCATCTCTGTCCTGGTGTCTGCAGTCAGAAAGAGACTGTATGTGAATCGGTGATGTTACACAGCACTGCACAGACGGATGTAACAAACACACCGAATACTTGAAAAAACCCTTTGAAGAGCAAATCAAACTTGACTCTATTAACTTTAATACATGATTGTATTGTAATGCATGATTCATCAGTGCCCGTTTTTCCAAAGAAAATAATTTCTTTTATCTATATGTAATGACTTAATCCATATCTGAAATGACTTCCCAACTATTTTTTAAGCTCTTCCTTCCGGCTCACTCTTGAACAGAAGATCCACTTTTCACCATCCAGCCAGTTTTAAGGGCAAGAATCGTTGATTTCAGAGTTTGTGCAGCAGAGGAAATGTTTAAAAACTTTTTAAATACTATTAGTATTTAAAACATTTTTTTGTTAATTCATCCAAAAATTCAAGCCCCTCCTTGAATTGCCACCTTACTGTGGTGGAGGGGTTTGAGTACCCGAATGACCCTAGTAGCTATGTTGTCTCAGACTAAGAGCGGTTCAAAAACCCTTTATGATGGACTTAAAATCGAGGACCGTGACGTCGCCCGGCATGGCGCAGCAGGGGCCCCACCCTGGAACCAGGCCTGGGGTTGGGGCTCGTATGTGAGCGCCTGGTGGTCGTGCCTCCCCCCATGGGGTCCGGCTGGGCTCAGCCCAAAGGAGCGACGTGGGGCCGCCTTCCAGTGGGCTCACCACCTACAGGAGGGACCGTAAGGGGCCGGTGCTTAGTGGATCGGGTGGCAGTCGAAGGCGGGGGGCTCGACAACCGGATCCCTGGACACGGACACTAGCTCTTGGGACGTGGAACCTCACCTCGCTGGCAGGGTAGGAGCCTGAGATTGTGCGTGAGGTTGAGAGGTACCGACTAGAGATAGTCGGAATCACCTCCACGCATGGCTTGGGCTCTGGAACCACACTCCTTGAGAAAGGATGGACTCTGGAGTTGCCCATGGTGAGAGGCGGTGGGCTGGTGTGGGTTTGCTCATAGCCCCCCAGCTCAGCCGCCATGTGTTGAGTTTACCTCGTGAGAGGGTCGCTTCCCTGCGCCTTCGGGTCGGGGATAGGTCTCTCACTGTCGTGTGCGCCTACGGGCCAAACGGCAGTGCAGAGTACTCAGCCTTCTTGGGGTCTCTGGAAGGGGTGCTGGAAAGTGCTCCGACTGGGGACTCTGTCGTTCTACTGGGGGACTTCAACGCCCACGTGGGCAGCGACAGTGACACCTGGAGGGGCGTGATTGGGAGGAACGGCCCCCCTGATCTGATCCCGAATGGTGTTCTGTTATTGGACATCTGTGCTAGTTACAGCTTGTCCATAACGAACACCATGTTCAGGCATAAGGGTGTCCACCAGTGCCCTTGGCATCAGGACGCCCTAGGCCGGAGATCGATGATCGACTTTGTGGTCATTTCATCCGAACTCCGGCCGTATGTCATGGACACTCGGGTGAAGAAAGGGGCGGAGCTGTCAACTGATCACCACCTGGTGCTGAGTTGGATCCGATAGCGGGGGAGGAAGCTGGACAGACTCGGCAGACCCAAACGTACTGTAAAGATGTGCTGGGAACGTTTGGCCGAGTCTCCTGTCAGAGAGCTCTTCAACTCCCTCCTCCGGCAGAGCTTCGACCGGATCCCGAGGGAGGCTGGAGATATTGAGTCCGAGTGGACCATGTTCTCCACCTCCATTGTTGACGCGGCCGCTCGGTGCTGTGGCCGTAAGGTCTCCGATGCCTGTCGACGCGGCAATCCCCGAACCCGGTGGTGGACACCAGAAGTAAGGGATGCCGTCAAGCTGAAGGAGTCCTATCAGGCCTGGCTGGCTTGTGGGACTCCTGAGGCAGCTGACGGGTACCGGCAGGCCAAGCGGACTGCAGCCTGGGTGGTTGTGGAGGCAAAAAATCGGGCCTGGGAGGAGTTCGGTGAGGCCATGGAGGAGGACTACCGGCTGGCCTCGAAGAGATTCTGGAAAACCGTCCGGCGCCTCAGGAGAGGGAAGCAGTGCCCTACCAACGCTGTTTACAGTGGAGGTGGGCAGCTGTTGACCTCAACTAGGGATGTCGTCAGACGGTGGAAAGAATACTTCGAGGATCTCCTCAATCCCACCGACGCATCTTCTATTGAGGAAGCAGAGGCTGAGGGCTCGGAGGTGGACTCGTCCATCACCAAAGCTGAAGTCACCGAGGTAGTCAAGAAACTCCTCAGTGGCAAGGCACCGGGGGTGGATGAGATCTGCCCTGAGTACCTCAAGTCTCTGGATGTTGTGGGGCTGTCTTGGCTGACATACCTCTGCAGCATCGCGTGGCGGTCAGGGACAGTAACTTTAAGATGGCAGACCAGGGTGGTGGTCCCTCTTTTTAAGAAGGGGGACCGGAGGGTGTGTTCCAACTACAGGGGGATCACACTTCTCAGCCTCCCCGGGAAAGTCTATGCCAGGGTACTGGAGAGGAGAATACGGCCGATAGTAGAACCCCGGATTCAGGAGGAACAGTGCGGTTTTCATCCCAGTCGTGGAACACTGGACCAGCTCTATACCCTCTGTGCTGGAGGGATCATGGGAGTTTGCCCAACCAATCCACATGTGCTTTGTGGATTTGGAGAAGGCATTCGACTGTGTCCCTCGCGGGGCCTGTGGAGGGTGCTCCGGGAGTATGGGGTCCAGGGCCCTTTGCTAAGGGCTGTCCGGTCCCTGTACGACCGGAGCAGGAGATTGGTTCGCATTGCCGGCAGTAAGTCAGACTTCTTCCCGGTGCATGTTGGACTCCGGCAGGGCTGCCCTTTGTCGCCGGTTCTGTTCATAATTTTTATGGACAGAATTTCTAGGTGCAGCCATGGGCCAGAGGGTGTCAGGTTTGGGGACCACACGATTTCATCTCTGCTTTTTGCGGATGATGTTGTCGTGCTGGCCTCATCAGACCAGGACCTTCAGCATGCGCTGGGACGGTTTGCAGCAGAGTGTGAAGTGGCTGGGATGAGAATAAGCATCTCCAAATCCGAGGACATGGTTCTCAGTCGGAAAAGGGTGGCTTGCCCACTTCAGGTTGGTGGAGAGTTCCTGCCTCAAGTGGAGGAGTATCTTGGGGTCTAGTTCACGAGCGAGGGAAGGATGGAATGGGAGATTGACAGATAGATCGGTGCAGCTTCTGCAGTAATGCGGTTGATGTACCGGTCTGTTGTGGTGAAGAAAGAGCTGAGCCGTAAGGCGAAGCTCTCGATTTACCGGTCAATCTACGTTCCTACTCTCACCTATGGTCATGAGCTTTGGGTCATGACCGAAAGGACAAGATCCCGGATACAGGTAGCCGAAATAAGCTTTCTCCGCAGGGTGGCTGGGCGATAAGCTTTCTCAGAGTAGAGCCGCTGCTCCTCCACATCGAGAGGGGTCAGCTGAGGTGGCTCGGGCATCTGTTTTGAATGCCTCCTGGACGCCTTCCCGGGAAGGTGTTCCGGGCGCATCCCAACGGGAGGAGACCCCGGGGAAGACTTAGGACATGCTGGAGGGACTATGTCTCCCGGCTGGCCTGGGAACGCCTCGGTGTCCCCCCGGAAGAGCTGGAGGAAGTGTCTGGTGAGAGGGAAGTATGGGCATCTTTGCTTAGACTGCTGCCCCCGCGACCTGGCCCCGGATAAGTGGAAGAAGATGGATGGATGGATGGCATCCAAAAATGTCTTGTAAAATATAAATATACTCTGTCCTTTTTTAAATTAAATTTAAATAAATAAAACTAATTTAAATATATTTTTTTAATATTTTTTAATAAAGTTAACTAACACGCATCCATCAACAAGCAATCAACACAATATAACCTATTAATTAAAAAAATATCACGGTAACTTTAAATAAAGCCTTTATATATAATAAATTATAAAAGTATGTTTAATGCATTAATTATGTAATGCACCTTATAATCCATTGGATGGTCTCATGAATAAGTATAACCACAGTTATAATACATTATAATACTTATCTATTTATTGAATACACCTTTAGAAAGTATAATGCATTAAAACAAATGACAAACAACCAATTTCAGAATCTGCAAATATTATAATGCATTTTAACTTTGGTTACAATTATTTATGAAAAGATCTAATGCATTATAACGTACATTATGAATATCTTTATAATGCATAAAACACAGGATTTAAGTATAGTGTTACCAAAATCTTTTCCTCTTCTTTTTGAAATTTACAATACAAATTCTGAAATCTGAAAGCCTTGTGTTCTTTAAAACAATATGCTGCTAGCAATCTAAAATGACTGTCCGATTCGTCAAGCATGCAAACTCACATCCTTTATGTAGTAAAACAAGCCCTAAAAAGAGCAAACTTTGATTTTTCAGATGTAGAAATGTGAATGATTAATGCTTAATATGATAGTTTCTTCTCTTCTGGGACGGGAGCCACAGAGCATGCCGTGTAAAATGAGAAAACTTTCAGCTTCTAAATTCCTTTAATATCATGTGCAACGGATTCAAAATCATCTCATTTTGCAGATGCTTTAAGCTAAGAGGCACTGAAGTGCATTGAAAGTGCGGTCCGCTGTAGCAGAACATCTCTGGCTCAAGGACGCAATGGAAACACAGTCTCAGCACTCGCCTCCAGCCCCAGTCCCAGAGGACCAGTAATCTTCAACAGGGCTCTCTCATACACATATGATCACATTATAAAGACCTGCGCTGTCCAGTAAATACACTCCCAGATTCAGATTTGCATCCCTAATCACTAACCTGGAGTGGTTGGATGTGCTGACGGTTGCCTTGGTAACACCTCTCAGAAAGGAAGTGGAAGAGGAGAGATTAAAAGGGCCGACCGGCATCCTCCACCAAGACTGCACTCGAGTGGCTTTTGTTTGTTTGTTTGTTCTTTAAGGTCTTTGTGTCCTCCTCAAGGACTGGGAATGACTTCACCTTTTTCATTAGTCTCTGAATATCGAGAGAGAAACACACAAACATGGAGACTGTGATAGAGTCACAGACATCAACTAAAATATAATATAAAACCTTTCAGATCTGGAGTGATAGCAGACGCATACAAGAGGCCAAATACATCTATATTCAAGAAATAATGAACAAACAAATAAACACTATTTCCATAGTCCACTTCAGACATTCCACTAACTATAAGTAACTTTGCAACTACATGCAACAAACTCTCAGTAGAGTATCAGTAGACTGTTAGGTTAGTAGTTGTATTTGCTAAGTTACATATAGTCAGCAGAATGTCTGTTGAGGAGCATCAGAATAAAGTGTTTGCAGATATTAAGCAGACAATCTACTAATACTCTATAATACTAATACTAATACTAACTAAAATTACTTATACCGTAGAATGTCTAAAGTGGACCAAGTATCAGCAACAAATATATGAGATTTTAATCAGATTTCATGCTACACATGTATGTGGTTTGGATCTGATTTGTAAACATTCGATTTCATGTGTTTTTCTGTTTGAACTCCAAACGACTCGTGATTTCAGTCAGCTATAGCAGAATATATAAAGAAATCGTATGTTTGCCGCCTATCTGAACGAAGCAGAAAAGTTTCACATTCTCATGCATATAAACAGGCTATTTCCATGAAACATCCGGTATCGCTGAATAATGTACGAAAGATCTTTAGTGAATTTTTCAACTGTAACATCTCTGAACTAGGAAAGCTTGTGCAGCAAGAGCGAATTTAAATGTCTAGCAAATAATTCATGTCAGTCAGTGCGCTTATGTGAAGAGAGGCATTAACAGACGAAACCCTGTTCACGTCACAGTCACACAAGACAAAACATATAGATAGGAAAACACACACACACACTGCACTTCTGCACAGCCTGCATGATAAATGAAACAGAGCGACACAACGACCCTGCACAACGACTCTGCCTACACATGCTGCATTTTAAGGTGTCAAAAACATGAACCTGGTGTTGTGCCGAATTTCGACTCCCTGCCAAATTATTACCCCCCCCCCCCCCCCTTTTTTTTTTTACTTACTATTAATTACTATAGCTAAATACTCAATAAATTTAATAACGATAGACTATTTAATATTTGTGTACTGTGCATTTTAATACTTATTAGCAACTTGTAATGCTAAACTCTATTGGAATAATTTGTGAAGTGTCTGCTGTGTGGATCGCATAAAGAGCGATATGAACAGCATATCAATGTGCCTGTGAGTTACAGAAACTCTTCGGTTTTAATAAAGTCAAGTATTTCTGTGCATGCTAAGATGGGTTGAGAGAGACAAGTGGAAAGACAAGAGAACAAAACATGAACAAAGTCTTTTCAAGCAGGCAAAGATTTGACAGATCTACATGAGCTCTCCAACATCACTAATCGCTTTCTAGACTCACAGAAAAAGACTTTTGACAATCACCTTAAAGGCTGCCCACTTTACAGCTTATTATGGCTAAAATACACCGCTTCAACAAGACAGGCTTGCGATTTTTGTGGCTTTTAGAGAAGTAAAATTGTGAAAAAATATTCAAATTTAAAATAAATGTTTTAATATATTTTAAAATGTAATTTATTCCTGTGATCAAATCTGAATTTTCAGCATCATTACTCCAGTCTTCAGTGTCACATGATCCTTCAGAAATCATTCTAATATGATGATTTGCTGCTCAAGAAACATTTCACAATAGTAAAACAGCATTTATTTGAAACAGAAATCTTTTATAACATTATACAAGTCTTTACTCTCACTTTGACCAATTAAATGCATCATTGCTGAAGTCAAGTCTTCATTTCTGTGTTTGTGACGTACAAATAAAGGCATTTTAAAATCACCCCACTACCTGTTTCAATAAGAAATAAATGCATCAACACAAGGACAACTGACTAATGTTGATACAGAAACCCTATAGAGCGGGTAAAAGAGACTGATCACCCGGTTGTGTTTGGTGACTGTGTCGGATGAGTCTCCTGATCGATGTGTTCAAGCGTCACCATAGATTACTGATTATATGAGCCAGGATCAATAGGACAAGGACGATTTTCTTCCGTATATTTGTCTCACTGGCAGGTTTGCCCGATGGGACGCCACCACATTTACATAAAATCAATCTGAAACATACACCTGGTTTGGGATGGTAATGGGACGACTCTATATAACGCAGCAAATCGATTCAATTCTAGCAGTTTCCACATATACAATGTTTTCACCGAATTATCTGATTCAGGCACAGCAGGATCTATAATTGAAATTTGTCAGAGAAATAAAAGTGTGATGCAATTATGCGTGAAAATGTAACGGCAAGGTTCAGTGATGTGAAAAAGCAACAAAAGTCGGAAATGCTTCTCTTTTGCCAATATATGTGGGCAATCTGACAGTGGATCTAGGACAGCATTGATAGAAAAATGTGATATAATTGTATGTATTAACTGCTAAAAAAAACACAAAAAAACCTTAAACCAGCCTAAGATGGTTTGCTAGTTTTTGCTTGTTTAAGGCTGGTCTTCAAGTTTAAAAGTGTCCAAAACCCCCATAAAACAAGACAGGGGACCGGCTTAGACCAGCAAGCAGGATAAGGATAAGGAGGCGTCATGCGTCTCATACCTTGATGATCCTGGATCACCTGGTGACTTACAAGACCCAAAAAGAGTTGCAATGGATTGACTTATGCTAATTTCTGAATTTCTTTGTAGTATTACATAGAAATGCATAGAATCAGTAAATAAAATACAGAGTTTTTAGAGCTCAAATTGTTCATTTAAAAACCAATCAATATGCAACTGAAATTCAACCCAAGCGGAATTGCAACTGAGATTTGCTTCATATTCAGGAATCACCATGTACTCTTGCATACAAAAATAAAAATCATTGCAAACTTATAGAAAAGATGGTGAACCTGCAGCTACAACAGAAGCCTGACATCAGCACAGACGTCCAGTATAGAAGTTTCCAGACGGCTGATGTCCTTCTGAACACACAATAAAACACTCTCGGATAGATCCGTAACAAACTCAAAGGCCTGTAGACCTTTCTGGAGGGGAGTTTGAGAAGTGTGTGTTTGTTTAATAAACTGCATTTAAGTACAAGAGCATGAAGTTTTGCTCCTCTGCAGCCGGAAAAGAAATATATACTGCACTTATTGATTAAAACATTAAGTTTGTTCTTGAATTTTGTGGGATGAGTGTTTGCTTTAAGCTATTAATCACTGCAATAGAACTACCCAGAACATTCTGCTAAATAAACACAATCCCTTTAAATGCCACAAAAATAAAAACAGCATTAATAACCCTGAGAATAAAATCACACTATAAATAAACCATCATTGCTCTGTTCCAAGCCTAGTCAGCTCTTAAGTCGTCAACGTAGGCATCTTAATCATGCTTGCTCCCATTTCTTCACCTGCATTGATGCCCGTGTTCGTGCTGCCAATAAAAAGCATTGCAAATCACTCATTTATGAGGTTACATTCATAATGTCATCTAAGGGGCCGTTCACACAGAATGCCTTTTTCCATTCCACTGCACTTCTTTCCCACTGCTTTTCACTGTAAACACGCGCTAGACAGACGTCTTTAAGTTGCTTTTTTAACAGAAAAAATGCATTATGTGTGAATGCAGCTGTCTATGTAGGGTACTATGCAGTGAGGATTGCTCACTAGGTATTGCCGCTACAAAACACAGACAATAAGATGTATTTTGCAGGATAAATTCCACAAACGATTGTGAGGGAGTGTTTTGGTTGGTTTCTCTGAATCCTGGGATCTTCGGGCACTCCAAACCTCAGTCTCAACTGCTGGAAACGGTTTTCGCTGGAATGAGACAGATAAGACAGAAACAGGCCTCGGTTCTCCAAGGACTCCGTCCGTCCACCCGCTGAGACAGTGAGATCCTCAGTGAAAACCATAGAGTCGGTCTTGGTTTCTCCCTCTGATCTGCTGCTGTAAGTGGGACCTGCAATATAACACCACCAGGAGATCGATACCTGCAAGACAAAGTCAAATCCACAGTCACACACTCATAACTCTGCACTGATGCAGAGGAAACAGCACAAAACTCAAATCAAATCAACAAAATAACACACAGTACAGCTAGAAAACAGAGGAGGATATTACCGCTATAGATCTTCTGGTTAAAAAATAAATGGTGAACCAAAAATGTTAAAACATGTTTGTCAATGTTTACTTATGTTGTTCCAAGACTGGAATGATGACAACGCCACTATATTTGGGACATTATTACCAAACCCAACCAAAAATAAATGTGTATTCGGAAAATTTCTTGACAGCTTGTAGAGATCACATTTCATCTCTAAATGAGCAAGGGAAACAGAAATCTACACCTTAAGGTAAAACGGAAAATGGAAAATGTACTGAGATTTTTTTGCCATTGACTACAGCTTAACTGTCACTCGGCATGCTTTTTTTTATTAAATGCAATTTCTATAACTTTTTTTACACTAAGCTGCTTTCACTTCTGCAATAATCTGCGCCGTGTCTTCTTTAAAAAGGGACGAACCTTATGTCCCAAAGCATGAATTTCAACCATTTAAGTTCAGATCTGCTCAGAAAGTTAACAGGTTAACCCTAAAACACTACACAAAATACAGTGATTTATAAATACAGTGATTTATTTATTTTTACAGTGTACGGGCAAAATATAATAATGCTAATAAATAAGTCATTAAATAAATGCTTGATTTCAGATAGAAATGTGAGCTGGACAGAATTGGATTGAAATACAAATGTGAATTTGGTTCAATTTTGGTCTGAGATGGATGCGGGCAAAAGCAGGCTTGTTTATCTGAGTTCACCCCAGATTTTCATAAGTGACACACACATTCCTGCATTTGTCCAGACAGTCACGGTAGTGTTTATGAGAAGGCTTCAGATTAGGTTCAATGGAGGTTCTCCTCCAATCAGAGGCGGTGTGATAGACCGCACCGCCGAGACCAAACACAATCACACTGAAATATGGATTCAATTTAGCCTTCGGCCCCTCCTGCATGAATATATATCAGTTATATTAAAATCAGAACAGCACAAAGTGATTCACAGAAAACAGCAAAAGTATTTCAACGGAGGAGAATGGAAGCATCTGCCGGTAACAAGATGTTTATACGGGTCGCCGTCTGAGACTGTTAGCGAGCAGCTTTAGCCTGAGCTTTGCATTACAATCATTGTTTATTGTCAATCAAAAGTGAAGGCAATGCATATTCAATCTGCCGTGGCAGGACATCATTTCACACTGACTTATGGCCTGTTATTGATTTCCTGATCAGAGATCTTATTTCAGCACATAAATGACACTGGGCTTGTTCTCGTCGTTTATTTCGCTCCTGGCCTTGTAAATTGCTTAAGCGAATGTAATCATATTTTCCTGCGAGGAAAGCCTGTGATCTGCCACTCAACACACTTAAAACGAGTGGCAAAAGATCTCTGAGGGTGACTGGAAATGGATGTCAGGCACAAGATTTGGTCACATTCGAGCCTGAATGATCTAAAAAGAGTTGCTGATGTATTTTATAGCGAGTGGTGAAATGTAAATGACGTGACCCCAACTTAAATTGTTTCATCAAAGTAAAAGAAATATGCATTTATTCTTGAATTACCGTTTCCTTTTCTGCATAATATATATATATACACTACCGTTCAAAAGTTTGGGGTCAGTAAGATTTTTTAATGTTTTTAAAAGAACTATCTTCTGCTCACCAAGGCTGCATTTATTATATATACAGCAATGATACATATATACACATATACATATATGTATGTATATATGTATGTATATATATATGTGTGTGTATTATATATATATATATATATAGGCTATATGTGTGTGTATATATAGGCTATATGTGTGTGTATTATATATATATATATATATATATATATATATATATATATATATATATATATATATATATATATATATATATATATATATATATATATATATATATATATAATACGTTATGTAGGCTATGTATATTTTGAATTTCATGTTCATTTTAGTTACATTTTTAGTTTACATTTTTGCCATTTTAATAGATTTTTTTTATTATATTTTTTATCATTGCTATTTAGGTTTAATTTATTTTTAATGCAGCATTTTAAAGGCAGCATTTCTAATTTTTGTTTAGTTTAAAACAGATTTTTAGTTAAAGTCAATAACCCTCAGTTTTAGTGACCAACTTAAACTTTATGATGAACAGGTTTCGATATTTTCTACCACTGGTTTAAATAGAAAGTTAAATTTAATTTGCTGCCACTTTTATTTTAAGCCTCAATAAGTCAGAGTAATTAACATGAAGAAAAAACATCTGACAGTACACCAGGATATTTTTCCCAGCATCCTCTAATAAATAAAGTCATTTGTCTCATGGAAATATATTTTGCTAAATGAATGCGGCTGCACAATGAAGCATAAAACATAACTTTGTGTTTATTCCATCTCTGACAGCAGTGTGACTAAAGTGAGACTAAATAGAACATTTCTTTTGAAGGAAAAAACTAGGGTACTTATCTGAAGCTCAGCCTGGAGACTCTGACTGAATGTGATCATGAAATGGCGGAATATGACCTTTCGTCTCAGAGGGAATCTTCAGCTGGATGAATCAGGTCAGATGTTGATAGTGTACCGTGGGAAACTGGCTCAGACGGGTATTATGTCATGCCGTTTCTGTGACAGTTTATCTCGTTCACACGTTCTTCAGTCCCGGTGAGCCAGCAGCAGAAACACCTCAGACACATTCACATTAACTCACACGGCTCATTCACTATACAGACTCATGTGAAATCAATGTTCTGTGTCTCATTCCATCCTGTTTGATCAAATTACACAAATCAGTGTGATATCAACATGTTAAAAATGGATGGTTAAAAATACCAAGAAATACAGTAGTGGCTAAAAGTTATATCTGGAGGGGGTAGCCTATTTGTTTTAAATAATTAAACCATCAAAACATGAGGTGCATATATATATATATATATATATATATATATATATATATATATATATATATATATATAGTGCTATGCATAAGTTTAGACACCCATGCTAAAGTTGACTAAAAAGAGGAATAAAAAATCATCTTTTGGAAACTGAACTTAATGCCTTAATTTAAAAAATGAGGAAAAATAAACCTTTAAGGACACCAATTTTCTTTGTGAATGAATATTGTATCGTAAATAAATAAAAGTTCTTCCTTAAAATACAGGGTGCATAAGTTTGGACACCCCTATGTTAAATTCCCATAGAGGCAGGCAGATTTTTATTTTTAAAGGCCAGTTACTTCATGGATCCAGGATACTATGCATCCTGATAAAGTTCCCTTGGCCTCTGGAATTAAAATAGCCCCACATCATCACACACCCTTCACCATACCTAGAGATTGGCATGGTTTTATTTCAGTTAGCCTAATAGCTGGTTTGATTTGCATTGAGAGATGATCTTATGGAAAGTACTCCATGCCAATCTCTAGGTAGATTTATTAGAGGCAGGCTGCCTCTAATAAATCTGACAAATTATTTGGCAAAAACAGTCAAACAACAGCTATAGGTTTTATTGTACTATGCAATAAATAAATAAAGTGTAGGGAAAAACAATCAGCTCACAGAAAAAAAGCATACATTGACTTAATCAGTTATGTCATTAACATAATTTTCACCGTTCTCTAGTTTTTGTTTGCAATCAAAATTTCTTTGTATGACACCCATGGCCAAAATGTACAGCTACGGAATATGCTTACAAAAGTGCCCCATTATGCAATTTTAAAGGTCCTAATTTTGTTTTAGAGTCTCCTACAATAGGTTTACATGCATCCAAGGTAAAAAAAAACCTTTCTTTTTTTTTTCATAATACACTTTGCACATCACCTCATTTCTCAGAGTCTAAACACAGTTCATTGGAAGATTCGGTCTCTAGTCCCTCCTTTCTGAGGGATTGCTCTGCTCTGATTGGTCAGATGGGCCAGTCTGTTGTGAACGTGTTGGAAACTAAATGCCTATTTGTTAGCATACCTGAACCAGATCTTCCGCAGCACTTTATACACATACAAACATTAACGGTCTTCTATTTCAATCCTCATCCTTTTTAAAACAGCATCTTCTCAACATGAAGTTAAAACTACAGTGTTTGAGGGCGGGGGAAATAAGACGTTTTTTTGCGAGAAGCCAATGAAGACCACAGCACAGACGGGCATTGTGTCTTTACATTGTTACGCATGTATGTGACAGGAACTGGAATTGTTGAAGTTCGTTTCATGTAGTTCAGATTCAATTCTTTCTTTTGGGAAACAATAACTCAATTTATCTGCACTTTCATCTTTAAAACTGTGCAAACCTTTCACATTCACAAACAAATATGCAGCCAGGAAAGGTAATATGCCAAAAAGCATAATAGGGGCACTTTTTTAAATAATATTTGATTAGGGGGTGATGTCAATTTTCAATTTTGGCCACAGTATAACCGTCTTAAACATAAGTATGCCTATAAAATTAAAAACACAACCATATTTATTGCAGAGTACAGAATATTCTTCAGGACAGGATGACCCAACAAACACCAACACTGAACTCCACCCAGTGTGATTTGCAAAATTTTCAGTTTTTAGATGTTGAATCATTGGATGTTTAAGACCAATTACTACATAATGAACATCAGAATTACACACTTAATCAGACTAGAGCAGTCGTTCTGACTGGATGTGCTGCAACAGTGACCTGGAACATACGAAACGTCCTCCATCATATTTGCTCAGTGCATTAAAGATGCTGCATTGATTACGTTGATGCAATGCTTTGCTATTTTAAAAATATGAGTAAAGTGAAAGCTGGCAGTGTTTATGATGCAGAAATTCCATTGAAATTCCTCTCCACACGTCATACTGAAAAGATGAATAGAAAGCGAAGTGCAGCTTTTCAGGTTCAAGGACTTGATTGATAAACTTTTGAGTCCTTTTCAATGAACAATGAATTAATACTGTGAACACAAACTGCAAATAACTCACCTCAGACTCAACTTACCTCACTTTCCAGAGAGCGTTGACTTGTTTCACATTAACCTGGAGTAACATCACAAACAGCAGACAGGCTTACTGCATCATGCCATTTCAGCTAAACAAAAAACAAACTATATATATATATATCTTTTGTGCTAAATTAAATAATATAAAATGTATCACTGCTTGTGGTTTATAAAATAATACAATAAAAATAAATGAAATGTTACTTTATTTTCTATTGGGTCTTGAATGGCTACATTGCTCTGGATTAGCATGAATCAAACAAGAGCCACTTTACAAATACATACATTGAGTTTATTCAGAAGTCAGTAGTGGATTTGGAGCAGTCAATGTTATCGATATGCACACTGTTGCTTTTATGTGGTTTATACGCTTGATTGGTACAATGACTTTTAGTTGTTTTCACTCCAAATGAGAAAGAACAACAACAACAAATTCAATAAAAGATATATGCAAGAATAACTTTACTGTCCCTCTCATTAGAAAATCAACCCTTTTTGGATAAAAATGCCAATTATTTATATAAACTGCATATAAAAAACAACAACATAAAATGTACTTTCAAGAAAAGCAATAAAATAAAATCATATATACAAACCTCTGTACATAAATGTGTATATAGTGAGGATAAAAATATCATGTAAAAATGAGAGAAAGAGGAATCTTTGATTATGAACTGGTCACGTGTCTCGATGATAATGTGCATAAAAAGCATCTTCCCGACTACGTTCCTGCCTAAAGAGAGAAAAACCATAATTCATCTTTAGTTTTAGCTAAACATGCACCATCTGCCAAAAATCCCCAGAATTCCCTGACTCCAGTTCCACTGCATCTATATTTGCTGTTGTCTGGAGTGATTTGAGATCTCGGCTTCGAGCGCTGATCCGGCAGTGGACACACACGATAATCAGCCGTTATGAGAAGGACTGAGGTGAGCGATTCATCATGCCATGCTGTCAGGGACGCTGACGTAAAATCATTGGAAGAGGGCCGATGTGGATGTCTCCGTTTGACACTGCCGTCTTCTGTCTTACTGGACGATTCCCGAGTCGATGGAGGTCTGCTTTCTCGTGGTCTTTGGAGGTGGAGGTGGAGGGGTCTTGCTGGGTAAGGGGGGCGGAAGGTGCTGGAACAATGAACAAAAGAGTTTTTAAGACAAACGCAATTCTTCATTATAAGAGTCACTGACCTGCATCCTGAAACACACCGCTCAAATAGTGCAGCTTGTCTCTAATAAACTCGCCATTACATTAATAAAGCCGTTCCTTACTAGTGTCAAGATGTTTGAAAAGAATTAATCAATGATTGAAGAAATAAATAGTAATTTTATATTTTGTTAATTTTCACATATAATAACAATATATTTATATATATATTTTTATCTCTAAACTTAAGTAACTATGAGTAAAAAAAAAAAAAACGAAGCATTTTATATACACTTCCATTCAAAAGTTTGAGGGCAACTCATTAAATTTTTTCATTTTTTAAAGGAATGAATACTTTTAACCCGCCAAGATGCATTCAATTGATCAAAAGTGACAGTACTTTTATTATGTTACACAAGATTTCTAAGATAAGGTTCAAATAAATGCTGTTCATCTAAGAATCCTAAAAAAATGTATCATGATTTCCACAAAAATATTAAGCAGTTTTCAACATTGATAATAATCAGAAATGTTTCTTGAGCAGCAAATCATCATATCAGAATGATTTCTGAAGGAAATTGAATTGGAAATGAAGGGAAAAAACAAACAAAAAAACAATATGTTCACAATATGACTGTTTTTACTGTATTTTGATTAAATAAATGCAGTCTTGGTAAGCAGAAGATACTTTTAAAAAACATTTTAAGAAATCTTACCAACCCCAAACTTATCAACTTATAAAATAATATATTTTGAGACTGTAGAACTTCAGACGGTTTCAACCTTTAACAGTAATTTCTCAATACTTTCAGCAGCTGCAGAGAAGTGCAGGTTCTGGCTGGGTTAATTAAAGGGTGTCGGATTTAGAAGTAAAACCCCTGCAGAGAGAGAGGCAGAGAGAGAGGCAGAGAGAGAGAGAGAGAGAGAGAGAGAGAGAGAGAGAGAGAGGCAGAGAGAGAGAGAGAGAGAGAGAGAGAGAGAGAGAGAGAGAGAGAGAGAGAGAGAGAGAGAGAGAGAGAGACGGACGGACGAGCGAGCGCTGGTGATCAGCGACAGCACACACATCTTCATTCACACAGTCGTGTGGACAGTGTTAATCATGACGAGAAGCGTCAGCATTCCCATCAGCACTTTGTGGCACACTGACATTCACTGACGCTGCAGCCACACACACGCACGACCGCGGAAACATTACTGCACTTTACAAATAGACTTTAATGTATGTAATGCTGTCATAAATTATAGTCTTTTTAGAAAAGACAGGTATTAAAGTTAGTACATTTTCTGAACCTTATCCCTTAAATGTCCGTCTAGTTTGAACTTGCCGCTTGCTAGCAACTGCTTTCTCCGCGGAAGCTTTGCATTTAAAGAGCTAATAAAATATTTCGACTCAGATCAAAATTTCATGTCTAATTATTTATTTATGTGGCATGTAGCCGGGTAATAAACAGGATAATGTACATCCAGCCGGTTGTTATCTCAGAATAAACCCCTTCAGGTTCAAGATGCAAGACCTGATCACCCTGTCAGGGTTTATTCTGCAATAACAACCAGCTGGATGAACATTATCCCTTACATGATCATGTAAAAATAATGGAAAGGATGTTGATGATGCGTTATACCCGTGGGTGTGGCGGTGGTGGAGGGGGTGTGGTCGGACTGGCCAGGTCTGAGTTGTCCATCAGGTTTCCATAGTCACCCATGCTGCTCTTGACAGGAAGTGGGGGTGGGGTTTCCCCCTTATCTCCATAACCCGTCCCATTCAGCTCTAGATCTGCACAGAAACACGACAAGAGTGCTGTTCAGATCCACATCATGATGCATGAAACCATATATCTCCAAAAACATCAAATGTGTCTACAAAACTAGCAAATGTGTGAATATCATTGTATTAGATAGCAAAATATTAAATCAATCAGAATTTACTCTAAAGAAAGGTACTAAAGCACAGTTTTCAAGCAAAACATTTTTACTAAAAGAAGTTTCTTTGCAAAAAAGATTAAAAAAAGTAAAGTTAGTAAAGTGCAGTTTCATGCAATAACGTTCAGAGATTTTAACTTGTGACTCTTATGAAGTATTAAACGCAATGCAAATGTGATATCTGCTGTTTGAGGAGGACTGTGTGCTCATTTTCCACTGAATAATCTAACACAGAGATGACGACACACAGTGCAAACTCAGGATTCAGACAGTGGGCTGAACCCATGGGAGAGTAAACGCCTCGCAAAGCCTGAATCCATTACACATCTTCACAAGCGGCGAGTGGGAGACTGGATCAGACTCGCTTTCATGCGAGGGATTTAACACTTCTGCAGAGTTTCACATCACAACATTACGTGTGTGTGTCATCACACTACAGCATGTTAGGGAGCATATGATGTCAGCAAACATGTCATATATTGGGGGTGTGGCTTAAATGATAGTTCACCCAAAAATTATAATTAATTATAAAATAATTTACAATTACCACCAACTGTCTGGTTACCAACATTCTTTAAAATATCTTCTTTTGTGTTCAACAGAAGAAAGAAACTAATTCGGGTTTGGAACAACATACTGTAAGGCTGAGTAAATGATGACAGAACTTTCATTTTTGGGTGAACTATCCCTTTAAGGTGGGAAAAAGAAATCCCAGTTATCACAGTCATTCATTTCCATGAGGAAAATGAAGGAAAAAAGAAGTTATTCATAAAAAGATCTGGATGATTTTTCTGCTTTGAATAAAGCCAAACAACATAACTTAAAAGATTTGTATTAATCTTTTAACAGCTACTATTCAAATAAATGAAAATGAAAATGTCACTGCCATTCAAAAGTTCAAAAGTCTTACCAAACGCAAACGTTTGAATGAAAATGTAAAACAGACTGAATGACTTGGATAGTTGTCAGCAATTTCAACTTCTAAAATATAATGATGATTTATGTTCATCAGAGGACAATATGTGATGCCAAAACTAGTGCTGCTATATTTCAGTAGATCAAGGTCATTGCACTTTTATTTCATATTTAAAATATGTAACAAAGTCTGCTGGTGTTCAGATGTGTGATTAGATATCTTGCTGCTGAATTTATTCTATTTGTCTTTCAGCTTCTTTTATTCAAAGGATTGGCAATTTTTTTTAAAATCTTTGTGGATTTTGAACTACATTAAAATGAGTGTTTTATTCCCAAAATAGCCCAACCTTTTGTAAAATTAAGTTAATTTCAACTTTTTTTTTTATCTCCCACAGGTTGGCAGGGCTTCCTTGCCAAATACTGTATCTATCCTAGCTTGCTTTAGTAAAACGTGCCTAATTTCATCATATTTCAGAATAAAACTTCTAGGGCAAATGTCAGATCAGTGTGATGTATGACACATACTGGATCCAGTCAGTAAGCTGAAGTGCAGTTTGACCCGGGGGGTGATGGGAGGCGGGACGCTGGGCACAGACGGGTTGGCAGGGGCTCCTGGGGACACGGAGAGTCTTTTCTCACCCAGTAAGTTGATCACCTGACTCTTCGGCCTCTGAGGCCTCAACGGACTGATCTGGAGAGATGAAAATATGACAGATAAATACAAGAGAGTGAACTGCTGTTTCTAGGAATCGCTATTTAAGGGATTCCATATATCAGGACTAAAAAAGACGACCATACAAACTGTGACCATGAAAACAGCACCGAGAGGATACAGACACAATGATAACAGGAAGAAAAAAAAAGTAACAGAGTAAAGAACAGCAATTCAAACAGCTCAGGTCCATTTACATGAGCGTACAGGTTTATTTAATGCATAATTCAGCAGGCTTATGAATTATTCCAGTCGTAAATGCCCATCATTAATGTACGATCAGTAGAAGTTCACATACAGGATTCAGGCAGCAGAATAAGTCACTCTGAACATGCCGACATGTTTAAACCTGCTTTTATTGAACACTTTTTGTACTGTGGCCACTGTTTTTTAAATTTAGTCTATAAATTGAACATTCTTCTCTGACTAAAATGGATTTCAATTGAGTGAAATAACATTTCTGGTAATGTGCAAAATTATGAAAATGTGCATCAAAATGTAACATCAAAATCAATGAAATTACTATAAATATATTCAAAATGAAAATTTTAGCAGGAAGATATTATTTGGCCTCAGACGAGGACATTAACAATAACGCTTAAAGGTAAAACTAAATGAAAAATAAAAATAACCAGGCGGGCTTGTTGTCAACATGCCAGATTAATTAAGCAGCAAATCAGATTTTTCAGCTCTCTCGTTATCATTTGAACTGCAGAGGTCAGAGGCCTTATGAAAGGGTCAAGGTCATTATGATGTATAAAAGACAAACGATCCAGAAGGTCCAGGGCAGAGTAATTACATGCGCTAGTTTTCCTTATTCAGAAGCGTAAGGTGAGGTGATGAAGTCTGTGAATGGGTCAATTTATTCGTATTATGTGCTGTTTGTTCTAGAACTGCTCGGGTTCATTTGGTGTTCAAACTCAAAGAGATTGAAGAGACTAGCGAGTGCAGATTCAGATTCAGCCTCAAAAAGAGATGAAAAAGACTGCTTTAGGAACGACTGATTAAACGGAAAGCAGGCAAAAGAAAGTCTTTCGGTTTACAAATGTTGTCCTTGGTTTCTATTTCTGTCGTGTCACAATAGGTATCTGTGTTCACAATAAAATCCCACTTTTCCAAACTCCTGCTTCTCATAGCTGTGTATTAAAGCATAATTCCGGTATTTAGCACTTTGAGTCTCTTTTCTGGTTTGTTTTGGATGAACTAGAGTGGTGGACACAGAAATGTTGTCGATGGGTCCTGTCTCGACTTTCTGACTCGTTTAGAATCGCCTTTGACCGCTTCAGAGTGGCTGGATACGGGCATGCACAGACATGTCCTTAAAACAACCCTTAACATTCGTTTTCAGAACTGTGCAACTCACCGAGTGGTTAGTGGTGTTCGTTGAGGATTAAAAACAAATATATCGGTGCAATGTATGATTTCAATCCGTGTTATTTGCTATAGTGGAACTATTTTTCAGATACCTCACAACCGCGTATAAACTTCCGCTCGATATTTGAGTCTGAAGCGCAGTAATATCAACGAGCAATGAGTCCTCCAACAGAAATCAATGGGATTTTACAAAATGCCAAATAAAACACGACAGAAACTGTATTTCGCTACGCTACTTGTTTTGGAACATCAACGAACACCACTTACCACTCGGTGAGTTGCACAGTTTTGAAAACGAACGTTAAGGGTTGTTTTAAGGACATGTCTGTGCATGCCCGTAGCCAGCCACTCTGAAGCGGTCAAAGGCGATTCTAAACGAGTCAAAAAGTCGAGACAGGACCCATCGTCAACATTTCTGTGTCCACCACTCTAGTTCATCCAAAACAAACCAGAAAAGAGACTCAAAGTGCTAAATACCGGAATTATCCTTTAAACATCAGATGATTGCCTGTGATTTGATTCTGCATGTTGTAAGTTTGATCCTGGAAACGTGTCGTGGCAGTGAATGATGCGCAGAGTAAGTCTGTATTTGTGCATGGATTTGGCACGGTTGTGTCTGTATGAACAGATACTCACAGTCTCTGACAGTATGACCGCCTCACTGGGCTGCAGGGGAATATCAGCGGTCTTCAGTTCCTTATCAAACAGCTCCTGGTGTTTACTGTTCCTCTTCTCCTTCTTTTTCTCCTTCCTGTCTTTCTCAGGTTCATCTCGATCCAGTTTATCCTGGGACTTACAGTGCTGCTTCTTTGGTAAAAGAGGCTCCAAGGCAAATCTATCCGATGAAAGAGAAGAGGAATCAAATGAAAAGAGGAGGACAGAGATAATTGAGCGGCGGGTACGTTTTATTGGATAAGACGGCTGGGCTGTTTAATATTAGAGAGAAGCCTCTTATGAAGTCTTGAGCAAATATTAGCACTCATCTGACATTTAGCTCCAAAAAGCACATTTCTGGTGTACAGTATCTAGTGTCATGGCAACCAACCATATTAGCGGATTGAAAATAATACATTATTTTTATTTCTGATATCAGGGTTGAAACTACTTTCTTCTATTTACTGCTGGCCCTGTTCTTATTTGTACTTCCCTATATTTTCACAGGCCTCACCACAAATGTTTCACAGGCATTCCCACAGATTTTGTGCTCAAACTCAAAGTGTGCACACATAAACCCGCCTCGCTGTACTAAATTAAGTTATTTTAGCTGCTTATTGCACGTAAACAGTCAAATACACACAAAACAATGTCAAAATACCGGTCTTCAAATAATCACAGTCAGTTATGTTTTAAGTGAACGTTTATAGTTGAGAGAAACAGTATAACGGATCAATGCGTCAGGTCTTAAAGTGACAGCAGCCTAATATACCGGTTGCCAAATTATGAGATATTATTAAAAATATCTATATGGCAGTTTTCCCCCATGGTATCGATGTCAAAATTGTGGCCAGTAAAAATGCTGATTGGCTGGTAACATTGGAAAACCACTAGGTTTTAAAACTTTTTAAATTTGCAATGGTAGCTGGAATATAATATTTAACAATATTCAGCTATAATACAACTATGTGGGCTATAAATTACTCAGTGAAAGAATAACATACAGTGACCTGTGTATGATTTAACACAGCCAAACTGATGCATGAAAATATAGGTAACCAACGATATCTAAATAACAAATAAATCAACAAAATCTGCAATAACAGTGTTTAATAACTCAAAGAAAAGCAAATGTTTAAGTTTGCAAAGCCCAAAAGCACATGACTGATGAATGAATGTAAGATGCAGCAGCACCAACTCGAAGCGCTCTCACACCGGCTTCATACTGATCTGCAGTTTCACAGACTAAATGAAAACTACAGTACGTGAACCTAGACGGCTCAATTCTGCCAAGAACAACTGTGTCATCACTACTGGATTTCAGATTCAAAGCTCAGAACAAACTAGTTTCTTAAAAATGCAGTGATGCTGGAGAGAAATCATACACCATCCATGCAAAAGCCAATATCTCCACTTTAAAGCGTGTGTGTGCATCATGTCCGCTGACCTGCCCGATAATGAGACTCACAGGCAGTTTTGTAAAGCGGAAAGCAAGGAAAAAGGGAAGCAGAATGTCTGGCTCTCATAATCAGAATCTTGGGCTCAAGCGAATCAAAGTGCTTTAATGAGATGGATTAACTAATCAAATGAAAGCTCTTGTGAAGTGGTGCCCTTCACAATTAAATACCAGCGGAGGGCATCGCTGATAGAATCGCTCTCTTCAAACACGCACTAATTAATCCTTAAGGTTGGCATCTGTGTGCCTGCCACGCTAGACTGGCAGCAACCTTTCAGGGTGTCAGGGTAAAGAGACCGAATAAAGCACTAAGACCACATGCATTCCAGTGATTTTAACACAGTAAAAGGTTGACTTGGACACACAGGCAAAGCGGTGTACTTAAAACCCTTAAATGCTGTAAAATCACTGAAACGCATACTGTCCTCAGATCAGTTTATGTCTGTTTTACACATATAAACCCATCTGATCCGATCAGCTGATTCTGTATGAACTGATGGAACTTCTTGAAGCGCAGTAAAATGATCTGGGAGGCACGGCCGCTGCTGGACATGATGTGACGTGATTCAGGTGCATCTGTAAGCGTGTGGATGAGAACAGACCGCCCACAGAGAGACAAGATGGAAATGACAAAGAGCGGGAAAGAAAGATTACGGGAAAGAAAAAAACACACACTCCAACCTATGAAGTGTTCCTGTACTAGTCCTCCAACCGCTGAAAGAAGAAAATAAATCATTGTCAAGAATCCAGCCAGTTCAATAGAGGTCTGAATCAATGGTCTAGTAATAAGGGTTTGTCCAATGCCTGATTCTGATATCTAGCGTAGAGAGAGATTTATATTCTTCAATTTTGTGCTCATTTAAAATGAATAATCCAACAATATATGTGTGTGTTGGAAATAAGAAGTAAAAGGTTTAATCTCAGACACTGATCCAGACCTATGATAAATGCATTCATTTATTTGGCTATTTTGTAAATACTGTGATCAAAAATACAGTAAAACCAGTAATATGGTGAAATACTAGTAACATTAAAAATATTTGAATATATTTTAAAATGTAATTTATCCCTGTGATCAAAGCTGTATTTTCAGCATCATTACTCCAGTCTTCAGTGTCACATGATCCTTCAGAAATCATTCTAATATGAAGATTTGATGCTCAAGAAACATTTATGATTATTATCAATGTTGAAAACAATTGTGCTGCTTCTTTACAGGATTTTTTTTACAACATTTATTCAAAATAGAAATATTTAGTAAAATTACAAATGTATTTACTGTCACTTTTGATTAAAGTTTTGATTTTTGATCAATAATATTTACTACTGTATAGAATATATAGTATAAATCTCTACTTCTTCCGGCTGCTCCCATGATGGGGTCGCCACAGCAGAATTATCTGAGGTTTTATGATGCAACCCAGCACTGAGAGTGCACTATATTAGTATAAATAAAGGCGAAATATCTGCAGATATATTGTTCTTTCAGTCTGGATCATGTTTGTGCGTGTGTGTGTGTGTGTGTGTTTACCCGTCTGATCCCGGTCTGGAGGGCGAGTTGTCTGATGATATGGAGGTCACAGAGGCGACAGACAGTGGCCTCTGAGACGATGGCATGGTGAATGACCGAACCATTGAACGTGGCCGACTGCCCCGCCGCTCGTCTGACATGGGAGGCTGAAACACACAGTTCAAATATATGACATGAACATCACGGCATTTCAACAGTTCTTTTTAAAGAAGCCATATAGCATTTACAAAGCAAATACTTGCACCAAAAAAGTCAATTTAGTTTATGATCATTTTTTAATTTTTCCCTAAATGACCTCTGTTGTGACTGGTAACATCTATGAGAGTATAAATATGCCAATATACACATTTTTCAGACCACTCCCTAGCGGTTTCCACCAACCAATTTTTGTGTGCATTTTGGGATATCGCATAAAAACATATGCTCTAAATTGAGGAGGATTTTTTTTTTTATCCTATAAGAAGACATGCACATTTACCGATTAAATCCCTCGATGTGCAACAAAAACAGAGGGCATGAATGGATAACTGGACTAACCAGCGGACCAATCACATCGCACACGACGCACAGCATCCCAAATGTTGGTTTGGTCATTCTGAAACACCCGAGCCAATGTCTGTCATCAGAACAGTTGAGTATAATAAGCTCTCTCTGTGTTCCCAAACACCAGGCACTCTGAACGCAAGACTACATGACGGTGTTTATTTCAGTCATTTATGAAACAGGAAAAAGAGCAACATCTTCCCTGATTGCAGAAACTTCAATTATTATTACAGAATACAGATATTGTTTGCCAATTTCCCAGGAAGTGACAATTTTTCTTTCTTGAGTACATGGAATGGAAACGGTGCTTTATTCGCAAACCTTTTAATGCAATATCCCAATTTTGCACACAAGTTTGGATGAAAACACGGACGGACAAACTTACGATTCCCGCGGCACATGGGCCAAACTCAGTGAGTGTGTTTTTGCTCATCCTCAGGTTTCGTTTCCCCTGACCTCTTTCTATGTGTGAATCTCTGTACATTTCTGTGTGAGCATGAACCACTCATACCTTCCTTATCTTCCTCCTCTCGGTCACGTTCGCCCTGCGCTGCCCTTGAAACAGATATGTAGCACAGATCACGTTCTCAGACTTTCACACACTGTATAGGAGGCATCGCTGCTAATTCTAGCACTTTCCCAGAGCGCAGTGATCAATATCTGCCAGCTACAGTAACTATCTGTCTCTCTCTCTCATGCTTTAGATCTCTTTATCTACCTGTCTTCCATACTCTTTTGTCCCCGTCTCTCATTCCCTCCTATGGACTCCCAGCATTCTCTTTTCAGCTCGTCTGTCCAGACTTGGAGGAAAGCAGCAATTCTTTTAGAGTGTGTTTAGAAATGTCTTTGTCACAGTTACAAACACACACATTCACTCAGTGTGTCTCAAAATACAGCTGTGTGGAAACTTTCCGATCTCTCGCTCTACTTTTCCTCACTGAAGACAATGTAATGTCAGGCTGCATTCATCTAAGATAAGGTTCCTGGCACCAAATACTGTAAAAATGCCACAGCCAAGTTGCTGAAGGCTGAAGATGGACTACATGTAAAAGCTGATATGTAATATTTGCCAGTCATATGTTAATGAGCATATGGTTATGACACCCAATAACATGAAGAGCATGCTCGGCATTGTTTATGTCTAGTACATCAAACATTATGAGTGATCATATCATGGAAAACAGAATATTTAATGTATCACTCATCAATCAACAATAGCATTAAAACAATTTAAAAACTAAGTTTTGCTACACAACTGATTTTCTATAGCATCAGGATGTGAATATAAATACCACTCTGTAAAAGGAAGAAGGTAAGATGTTTAAATTCATTATACAAATTGCAATGGCATTTCAATCTGATTTTTTTTTAAGAGACTCATCAATCATACATTAAAACTACTATGCTATATTAAGTAATTTATCTTCTTTATAATAATAATAATAATAGTTTTTTTAAGTAAAATTAATGTACCATTGACTGACATGCTCTTGTGTCAGTGCTGTTAGACCTACTTAAAGTTAATGACTCTCAATAACACCACTGATGAACTACATGATTAAGTTGGAGGAAGGTATTACAAAAATTACCAGTCTGAAGACAATTTTGATGGTAAAGCTATCTTAATGTGATTAACAACATACTGATTAAACCACTGGAATGAATTTAAATATATAAATATTTAAGCATGTACACAGACATTTTCTTACTTCAAGTAACCATTTAAAAGGTTTCTCACTAAAATAGTAACGTTTTGCCATATTAATAATACTTAATGAATTAATTTTAAACACAAAATGGTTAAATACTAGTTTAAATGTACTAGTTTTTACATGCATATATTGTAATGCTGTAGAATTATGAAGTACATTATCTTTTTTACAGATTTTTAAAATTAGCAACACTTACAGCTCTATTAAAGCAACTCACAGCATTTAACACTGCAATTGCACAATGACCCATAATCATCTAATAGCTGCCATGACTTTATTCAATTCAAAATTTATAAAGTGTTTTTCACAATACATTTCACTATAAAGCAGCTTATCATTATAAAGCAGCATATTTCAATAACAATGCCTTATTATCCCCAGTGAGCAAGTCAAAACGGGGTCATAAGATAGTAAGGAAGAAAGCATGAGAGGAAACCAAGTCCCAACACCGGCTGGATGACAAACGCAGACAAACATGCAACATAAATCAGACACAGAATATGTAGTTCAATTAAATCAATGATTACTGAATGTGATCTGCTTGTGTTGTGAGGTAAGAGTCCATGCTGTGATGAGGAACATCCATGTTTTGATGATTATTGCTGAATGCATGAATGTTGAGCGATGACTACATGATGGACGATAATTATGGCTGAATGAATGATGAAGACATGATGCATGATGTTTCTGGCTCGAATGGTTTGGAAAGTGAGTGTCTGTTTGGACTCACTAGTGTTCTGACGCCGTACTGTTTCTCCACCTTCTCTTTGAGCTGTTTGAAACACGCCTCCAAACGCTCGTGAAACGGTCGAAGGGCCTCCGTCACCTTCTCGCCGTGGATACGAACTCCTTCAGCCAGGTTCGGGATCTGAATAAGATGCGCGCACACACATACACAAAGCAAAGATGTTAAGCCACAATGTTAAAGGGCTCCTATTATGCTTTTTTACATGTTCATCTTTCTTTAGTGTTTGATGTTGCTGTTTGAGCATTAAAAAGGTCTGTAAAGTTCCAAAGCACAAAGTCACTCCACAAAGGAAGTTATTCTCTATATCAGTGTCATTGAACTCCCTGAAACGCCTCCATTGTAGTCTTCATATGCAGAATAAAGGGGCGGGGCCTGGTTTATGGAGTTAATATTGTGCCATAATTAAACAAACAAATCCAGCATTTTGCAAACAAACTCGATCTGCTTTGCACTTGGCTTCTTATGAGATCTCTCGGCTCGATTTTCTCATTTATTTAGTCGAGTTTTCCTTTGCAAAGCAGATCGAGTTTGTTTGCAAAATGCTGGATTTGTTTGTTTAATTATGGCACAATATTAACTCCATACTGGTTGAGTTAATTAGTAGTGTGTTGAAACTCACGGTTATGGTAAGGGGCGGGACATTATCCAAACACGCTCAAAGCGCTTGGCCAATCAGAGCACAGTGTGCTTTTCAGAAGGAGGGGCTTCATAGAGACAGGAACTAAACAGAGCGTTACTGACAGACTGGGAAGAGAGGAGCTGCAACAATGACGAATATGTGAAAAAACAAATGTGTTTTTTTTTTTTTACATTCAAGCATGAAAACCTATTCTAGTAGAGTCCAAAAACAAAATCAAGACTGTAAAAGTGCATAATAGGTCCCCTTTAAGAAAAAATCACAGCATTCACCCCAGAAGTCAATCTTACTAATCAACTAGTAGTTTATTATGCCTGACTCACCCCTACTACCCATGATGGAGTGAGACATAACCTGCGGGTCTTCTGGACTGATTTACCGAAGCCTCTCAGTTGCCTGTGAATCAAGCGCAGTGATTCACCTCGGCCAGAAATATCACTTTGAGGTTCAATTTTCTGTCTTCTACATAAAACCTCTGGTCTGACAGACACATAAAACAGGAAAACAGCCACTAAAATACCAATGCTGGGTTTATTTGCAAGCCACATTAAAAGTCGGATCATATTACACAGGATTTAAAACAAACCTTTGTGCACAAGCATTCATCACACAAAGCACTGTGTTCTCTCTTCTATGACTCAAAGAGTCTCCTGCTAGTCTGAATAAAAAGAGAGAAATATAATGCACCACCATCAGACGGATACACACACACACTGAACTGCTCAGCTAATTGCAAGGAGAAGAGGTGCTGTCTCCAGACATTAGGAGAGCATGAAGTCAGAGTAAATCAGAGAGATATAAAGATGAGATATTTCTGAATAAAGTCCAACGAGGTTCACGTTCAACTGATGCAATGCAGTGCAATGGAAAAAAGCACTTTCTCTGACATGTTCATCAACCATGAAAGTAAAGACATCAAGCTTCTCTTCAAACTTTTGAAATGACATCTCAAAAGAAAAGTATAATAATTGTATGCTTTACCTTTGAAAGTACAGAAACATACTCTGCACAACTGATAAGGTGGTTTACACCGTGAAAAGGGATTTTCTACCTCTAATTCAGTTTTTGCTTAAAACAAGAACAAACACCTGTTTAATTCTAAGGGGAAAAACATTTATTGTTCTGACCAGATTCTGGCAGATATTTGATAATGTTTTAAGCAAAAACGTACTGAACTTTGATCCATTTCTATCTTATTGCATTTTGTATCTTAAGTAATTGTATCTCATTGTTGTATCAACTGTATCTTATGAATATATTTTAATATTGCTACGGTGCTCTGGATGGTTGCCAAGTTGTTACTATGCGGTTGCTGAGGTGTTTGCATTGACTAGATTAGTTCCGCCACTAGTAAACATGTTTGACGGCCTGTGTGGACTGACATTTAACTAACATGACCATAACTGCCGTGAAAGAAAAAAACTATTGCAGACGAAGACAGTTTATGCTAATTAATTCTAAGGCGCCCTTTAGCCCTGATTAGATTCACAATATAAAACAACCTCTTCAAATTTACTGCGCAATTATATGGATGTAAAATTCATATAGAGACGCACAGTTTGTTCAGACACAAAGTGCATTGAGCCTCCTGCAGTCCAACAGTCATGACATTACAGGAGAGAGACAGAGGATTCCCACTTTAATAAGGGTTGTTAGCACCGCAGGGAATTTCTGAAGGAGACAGAGATATAGACAGATAGAGCGAGAGAGACAGAGCAGCGCTTGTGTCTCCAGGGAAACCTAGACCTTTATAAAATGATCACAGTGACGGAATTCTGGGTAGGCGGCATAGCAACAAAACTGCTTTAAAAGGAGGCTGCCAAATCACACAAACACAACTACAAATGCACCTCATCTACTAACTTTGACTGAAAATAAAACAGATCAGCACATATGGACATAGAATGAATAATTCAACACTCAAAGGCAGAGCACATCAATGCTTTCCTTCAGTTGCAACATTTGCCTGTAAGAAATTATAGAACAAGGTGCTGAAAAACACCCAAGGTCACGAGTAAAATATATAGCTTGAGTGGCTTCAAGTTTTTAGTAATCCTAATGACCTTGCTGATCTTATATAGGTGTGTTAGATTAGGATTGGCTTCTAAAAAATGCATCTTATTTACATTATATATACATTGCTAAGTGGTTGTTAAAGCGATACCCTACACAAAAATGAATCTTTTACTGACCTTCAAGTTGTTCCAATACTGACTGTCTTCTCATTAAAGAAGATAAATGTTTTTCTCCATACAATGAAAGTCAATGGGCTTCAGTGCTGTTTGGTTCCCAATCTTTTTCAAAATATATTTGCATGTATGTATAGATTTAAGCTGGTAGTCTATTATATATTTATTCTATATAAACACATTAAAAAAAAAGTCATATATAAATCTATACAGTGTATATAAAATAAAAAATACAATTAATCGAAATAAAATAAATAAATGAATGGAAAAATTGTGTCTTGTGTTCTGCAAAAGACAAAGTCATACAGTTCCAGAACCTCATGTGGGTGATTAAATCAGAATTTTCATTTTTGGGTGGAGTTTCGCTTTAAGATGTTCTGGTGTTTTTAGGGTGTTCTGGGTTTCCAAATCATTGCTATGTAGTTGCGAAAGTGTTATGAGGAGGTTGCAATAACTAGTTCAGTTGTGCTTGTTCTATTCATGACGATAGCAGACACATCTGCATATTAAGATTGTTGTGTAGGATTCTGTAAAAGAAAATATATTTATGCAAAAGTGAAATTGGAGCATTTATGCACTTATTATGAGTGAAGTGTTCTGGAGACATCTGAGATTGTTCATCTGGAGCGCATGTACAAGACTAAATTCTTCTGAAAGTGTCGACACACATTTACATTACAATTACATTTACATTCAAGTGACCCAATTCTGATTTTTTCCTCCAATGTGGCACAGATGGGACATGACCCACGGACGTGTAGGCAGGAAAAAAGCACATGGATTCCGATATTCTCAGATCGGTTTCAGGCTGTCAGCAATGTCAGCAAATCAGGTGGACACCAACCACGATCACATGACTCTTGTCAATGGCACAATGGAGGACGAAGGCTCAGCCTAATGTTTTGCCGACCTTTAAGGATGGCGCGGAAAGCAAAAGCTTGTATTATCATTTAATCTGCGTCCATAGCAAATCGCACAGCTTTTACTTCCTTTTCGGCCTAAGCTTTTCCGGGTCAGTGCGTCTACCTTAGCTTGTTTCGCCAAGTGTCTAGTGCTTGCAGATATCGGTCACTTTTAAAAGCAGATGTACGGTAAGCTGGATGTCAAAAAAATCAGATATAAAAAAAAAAAAAAATTAACAAATCGGAATTGGGCATCAAGACCTGCAGTGTAAATGTGGCCTAAGTAAGTGGGACGTGATTGTTTTTGCACTGTTCATGACAATGCAAGCCGCACATATCTGGCAATGGAGAAATGCGTGCTTTCATTTTACACATGCATCACCGCACAATCCTTCAACACAGCGCTGGACTCCCACTGTGAATTGCTTGTCATTAACATTCTAAACTCACCAGGTCCTCATGTTAGCTTACCAGCTGAAGTTCCCGCACCTGCTACAGTAAAGTGTGTTTACTCAGTGCAAAGGACACAGGCTAACATGAATGGAGAAGAACAAACAACAGCACCTGACATCTGTGAATAACAGCTCTGGCTCTGTGAGAGGGCAGCACATTCACACAGATTAGCAGAGCTGCCAATAAAAGAGACCAGGGCAGTCGGCCCAAACGCCACAAAGAGGTGCAAGCAAGCTTAATCAAAAGCTCAAATCTGCAGGAGGATTGTCCTGCCTTTTCACCGCTGTTTACATGACTTCTGTGTCAGCCGGTTTGACAGAGCATCGATAGCGGTGTGTGAAAAATGTACGCAAGGCCCATTTTACCTTCAGGACAGGCCGTATTGATTGCCATATGGCTTTCGGTCCCTCATGTGCTGTCAAACACAAACTCTACAGTTAAAGTATTTGTTTTTTAATTAATGTCTGCTGCATAAACTATACATCATTAATGTTCATCATCTGTATAAAGATTGTCATATCTATAACAATTCAACTTTATACTGTAAATAATGCTATTTGTGGTAAGATGGCATCAACGCATGTCTGAGAAAACGGAGGATAAGATAAAGCTTTTCTGAACTGTTTCATGCCGTCTCAACAATTGATTTGTGCGACTCAGCTTGACGCCCTCTTTGTGGAGGAACACGGCACACGCGCAGATCTGTGTCTTTAAAACACATCTCAGGTAAGACAAAGGAAGAGAGACATATTTCATTCTCTGACAGGATGACAGCTGCTGTAACTCATCAGATGCAAATGTCCTGACCTGACATGAATCCGTGAGAAAAAATAAAGTGTTGTTATAGTCATAAACAACAAGACTGATACATTCAACAAATAGCATCAAACTACCTTTACCATGTAAGAAATACATTTGGGTTGCTCTACAAAATGGTCCCTTTATGCCTCTCTTTAATGTGTAAATAATGACTTTTACTGTGTCATTGCAAGCATTTTTCTAAACAATGTCAAAAATGCCTTATTTTATTTTTAAATGTATTTTTCTCCAGCTTCTGTTGCTTTATTAACAAATCTGTTATAAACAAATATAGAAAAATAAAAGTTTGTAGTCTATGATGCCTTTATTCTCTATAAGTGCATTTTTAAATACTATACTGAAAAATAAAAAATAGGGGTAAATGATGACATAAAAGGGAAAATCTATTACAAACACAAATTAACATTGATCAACTGCATAAATTAAAATTGGCCTAAATCATCTTTTGTTCACTGTTAGTTTATGATACTTAATGTAATGTTAAAGGTCCCATTCCATGGATTATTTTTATTATTTAATAATGTTTCCAGGGGTGCCCTTATAATGTTAGTATGTTTTTTAGATCAAAAATTGTTATAATTTAGAAATAAAAGGCATATTTCCTAGCCTGATTTCATTCCCTGGTTTGAACACTCTGTTTGAAGGGGCGTGTCTGCTGTGAGACTTCAGTGTTGTTGCCCTCTGCTGTGATTGGCTGACATGCTTGCATATGAAATATCTGGCATTACATGTGGAACTATCTGGAAAACTTTTACTATTACAGCTATTATACGTTCTTACTATTACAGCTATCTGGATTAACGAATCGTGAGAAGTTTTTTAAGTATTTAGATCTATTCCCATCACATAAAAGGTTGCAGTGATGATGAGCATTAAAGCTAGGGTAGGTAATCCTGTTCAGAAAAAAAAACATTCCAAATTTGTTTAAACTGTCTTTATATACCAATACATAATTAAAATGTAAGTACTCTGAAAAAGAAAGTATAAAAATCGAGTGTCTGTAGACCTCTCACGACTGTTGTAAACACAGGTCATTATTTCCATTCACTCCACCCCCTCCCTTCTGGGCTCCTTCCAAAGCCACGCCCCCAAAACACATGAACGCGGGACGCCAAACGCTCAGGCTCAGCTGAAGACGCATTTATTTACCTGAGACGAGCGGAGAGGAAGGAGCGCAGTGCATGCAGTGACATCATGTCAGAATCACATGTAATAAAATACCTAACTTTATCACTATGAATATAAACAAATATGATGGCTTTTAGTACTCACTATCAAGCTAGCATATCGATACTGGTAAAGTTTAAAATATATTTTGTTTGATTCGGTAACGAGCTATATTTAGGCTATAGGTAACGAGCTATATTTATAAGGCAAAGCTAGGTTGCATTGATACACGTTTTTCCATTACCATCAGTTAAACTGTGATGAAGGTGAATTTCGTGTAAGAGTCATAACATAATACGGTGTTTTGCATGAAAGAGTTTCCATGATGAAAACATTGTTGACTCTGATGAGGACTAACGTTACACTCCGGTGACAAGTACCGCATCGTCGGTTCGAGGACAGGTCCACTCCGGGGTCGGGGACGAAGCAGAGGAGGTCGTTCAAGAGTGCGGGCAGGGTCCGAGGAAGTAGTTTAGCAAAGTAGCAAAGCTGGCATTGGTACTTTTTGCTGCATTTTCTCAGCCATTGTGCCGCAAACTCCTGCTTACTCGGTGTAGTGAGCTGAATATTTCCGGGAACGGTGACATGTGATGATGAGTGCACGCAGGGCTGTGCACGCAGTGGTGCTCGGGCACGAGACATGAAGGCATCTGATTGGTTCTTTACATTCGCACCGAATGGCAGTGATTGGTCAGAGTTTTTACTGTCCTACAGCTGCTACAGAGGTCAGATTTTTTCCATTCCTTTTTCTGAACACATAATGTATTGACTACTATCAGAATGGAAGGACCATTTCACCCAGTATAAAAAAAAATGTTTCTGAACAGGATTACCTACCCTACCTTTAAGCAGATGACAGCCTGTTGATCACGTGAAAAAAGATCTTATCATTGCAACACAGTTTCTGCACTCTCACTAATGATTTCACCAATGCAAACATGAGGTATATAAATACAGTAAGAGCTTCGTTGTGCAGTGTAACAGCGTCATTGATTTCATAACGAGTTCTGGCAAGTGTCCATATAAACTCGCGCTGTGTGTCACAGCTTGGCCGATTGGAAAGGGATTGTTCTTTGATCGCTTTCTGTATATTAATCACAGTTTAAGTAAGATTATTTTCATCCTACTAAGAGAAACGATGTGAAGTTGATCGCTACTTCCATATTAAATCACTACTTGTACTTACCGCTTGCTGGAATATAGTTGAAATTGCCCCCTTCGTCAGTATGAAACGCTGAGAGAAGTCTGCTTGATATTATCCCAGGTTAGAAAAACAGTCCGTGGTGAAATGGACAGAGCAAACTAACAACTTCGAATTAAACTTTTGCGGTATCCGATATATTATAGATAAACATCAACCACGTCTGTTGACATTTCGCCATCAATACGCCTGTGTTCCTGTGGGCGGAGTTTAGTCTAAACACGGTTCTAGTGACATCATTAAAGAAGGAAGTAGAGGGGTGTAGTCCAATCCAGCCGTTTTTTGTAGTCAACTTCTGTTAAATAAAATATCTCGCTTGGCATTGAACTTTGAGCTTTATAATTTTACAGATATTATTTATACTCTAACAACAACATTACACACTAACTAAAGTTTGCAACATGGGATCACATAGAACGGGACCTTTAACAAACTGAACCTTAATGTAAAGTATTGCCTAATATTTATTTATTTACAGTAGCTTGAGATGTCAAACACATTGTACTTGGTCTCATAGAATATTTAAACACTTCCTAGGTGTTAAACAAATAATCAATCAAGATGAGACAGTGTTATTGAATCTCTACACACATAATCGACATTACAGGAAGCTACAGAATCAAGTTTGTCCAGCAAACACACACACACATTAGCAGTGTTGAAAGTATAGAAGAGAGAGTTTGACAGGTTTGTTTTCTGTCCCATGGGTCTCCTGGTACAAACTATCTGTAGAGTTACATCAGTACCTCACATCTGTTCTGTTCACAGAAAAGCTCTTCAGATGTGTGTCATCAACGTCTTTCTTTTCATCTAGCTGAAAATACATCCACAAACCAGCCTCTGTGTCGTTACATTTCTGTCCACGTCCCTAAAGCAAACAAGCCTTCAATAACCATTATGCAACAGAAGCGTTTATGTGCTGAGAGTAACTATATACGACACGCGCCTGAATGCTGGGACAGCTGGTCAGACTGATGACTATTCATCACACACAGGACAGTCAAACAAGTGAAAGTCAAACAGAAGACACAACACTGCTCTCTGGTAAAAATCTGTGTTCCCACACCATTTGACCAATGCATTTCCAGCCCTCTAAAATCAACACATTAAAGGCCAAAATATCTCTATTAATAAGATAAAATATGAAAAAGTGAAAATCTGTTTAATTCTGAAAAAAATTAATTGTCAAAAAGAGGCACCAGTGAGTGCTGTCATTGTGCTTTATGTTACGGGGCTGTTGAAAGCTTGATTCTGATTGGTTGCCAAACATTCTAAGGTGAGCAATTATTTTCCAGTAAACACATAGTTCCAGTCAGGTCTTCACCGCATTACAGTTCCATATGTCGCCAACTGGTTTCAGTTATTTCAAAGGTCTTTACAGCCTACAACAACAAAAGAACAAAAAACTGACAATGACACTGACCAAGCCAATAAATAAAACAAACAATATGATACAAATGCAAACTATTTACACGTTTTCACCACAAAATTGCATTTCATTATCAATGGAAAGCACACTCCCTTTCTCCCGTTCTCTCTTGCATATAAATGCACACTTAATGTCGAGGTAGTGACTTTGCTGTTTTTGAAGCAGTTAAACTTACAGCTTTGCGATTAGTAGAGACTCTGCTTCCGAACACTGTTGAGAGACACTATCAATCTATCAATCACTCTCCATTAGTCTGCTTGTCAATGGCTCAAGCCTCTGTTGCCATCTCTAAAATGACATTTTGGAATTAGCAAATTCAAGAACACAAGAGCATTTTAAGGACAAAAACCTGACAAATGTCTTGAAATAAAACATCTGAACAATGTCTTGAGGCATGGTAATAGTACTATAAGCAGATTAATTGACTCCGGGTCATTTAATTATTAGAAAAATAATGCACACATCAATTATTCTTTAGGCATGACAGATGTTGTTTTGGAGAGATGAAAATCATCGGAATGCATTCCCTATTAAACAGCTACAAATGAAACTTCAACAGCGTTAAGATCATCTTCAGTAGATCTCTATCTCACACATACACAATACACAATCTCATGGACAAGGCGGCAGGAGGATTTGACGTGTTGCTCTGCCCTGTAACCATTACCACTGTTTTAACTGAGTGAAGAGAGATAAAAGACTTTAGATGTGATGATAAAGTCAGTTTGCAGCACCAGACACGTGCTGCTTCAACCCAACATGTGGAAGTACATCAGTATATCCCCGGGAGACTTTCCTTTAAATAAAAACTCACGCTTGATATTTATACTGCATGACAGATGCTTTAAGATCTTCTGAAGAACTGTGATCTCACATTGTGCATGCTGGTTATGAAAACTTATGAAAAAAGTTATGGTTATGAAAAAAAAAAATATATATATACAGCATTCTTTGAAAAGGATAGCTTGAATTGATCAAAGAAAATACATCAAATATACCAATAGTAACAGGTTTCTACAACTGAACTTTTAATCAGACATGTTATTAAAATAATAAAACGCAACACTCTTATACTTCACATGACAAGAAAGCTGTCGGAGAACTTAATGGTCAAATAAAAAATGCATAAAAAATGTGCTTTATATTATAATCACCAGCAAAATCATGGAAAACACCTTAAGATATGCGCCCATTACCTGCCAGGCAATCAAATCCTTCAGCCTTTCAATCTTCTCCTGGTCATTGGGATGATCCTGGATGTATTTTTCAGTGAAAAAGGCCTATAGATGATAAAACAATAACTATAAGTATAAACAACCCAAAAAAAAAACAAACAAAAAAAACAAAACACCTAAAACCCATTAACTACTGTTCAAAATTTACATTGATAATAATCAGAAATGCCTCTTGAGCATCAAATCATCATATTAGAATGATTTCTGAAGGAAGTAATGATGCTGAAAATTCAGCTTTGATCACAGGAATAAATTACATTTTAAAATATATTACAATAGAAAACACTTATTTTAAACTGTAAATAATATTTCACAATTTACTGATCCAAAAATTTGAATGGCAGTGTATAATATGAAACGGATAAAATAGTTTTCACAATCAAGTTGATTCACTGTGTTTAATCTTTGTGCCGTCACACAATTTGGCAATAATTACCAGAATAATCTCATACCTTCTCATAATTAGTAAAGCCGCCCATGACAGCTGGGTCCACGATGCCGTTGAGGAGCATAGAGAGGGGGTTGATGGGAAGGCTGGGGTCGTTAAGGTGGCGCTGGACCATGTTGCTGATTTTCTCATTGGTCAGTTGCATGGTCTCCATAGCATTTTCAAGGGGACTGATTTCCTCCTGCAGACAGACAGACACATAAAAATTATAATTTTCAGAGAATATTTAACAACAAAGCATGATTTACAAACAACTACTTTGACTAAAAATGACACTAAACAGGCAGAACGAATTTACACAAATGCCAAGCAGGAAACATTCACTAGGCAGAGCAGCAAACGATGACTCTTACTTTAACCAGCTGTCGAACACATTATTGTTACGCAACAACCAAAGTTGAAATCCAACAAACAAACTCCACTAATGAGCAGTGAAACAACACGAGCATGTTTTCAAGTCAAATTATGCCTCGTATTCCACACTGAACTGTTTACCGATGTACTAATGAATGGGTTAACACGTTCTCTTCGGCAATAAAGGAATTTCTGGCTCCAGATCCGTCACACATAATGCATCTGTGACAGGATCCGAAATCAATCTGCGAAAGACAGATGCTCTGATGTGTCTATCTCGGGAAACTCGTGCCAGGGAGGCTAATGAGAACGAAAGCACACGTGAAGCGCCAGAAAGAAGAGTGCGGTGAGACGGTGAGGAGAAGAGCTAAAAAGAGACAGTGCAAATTTGAACGGATAAACACCAGGGCGTCCAATCTGGGCATCACATGATGAGTGCCAGGCACTATACTGCAAAATATTTGCATGGAGCGAGTCAGCACACATAACCATGATTCTCTCAGCGCTGGACAGATTGAGGACGACCTCGTCAGAATAGCATGATGGAAAGAGAAAGAGAGACAGGTCATGTCGTGCTGTAATGGAGTGTGGTGAGTGTGAGACGCGTCTACTTTATCAGATTGTTGACTGATGAGGCCCAGATGTGAGGTCTTTCATACTCAAATATGGTGAGAGTAAGACAGGTTAGGTCTACTTTAGAATATATTGTACAGGTATATGTTGTGCAAGAGCGCAGTGAGAGTGAGACAGGTCAAATCTACTGTATCAGAGTTCATTCGAGGTGAAGTGAGACAGGCACCTTTTCTTTCAAACCATCAAAAACCAAGAAGTGTGATTTTATGAAACTAGATGTTAAACCTGGCGCACTCACCGGTGAGGCAGACACCACTTCAAACCAGCGCAGGATGCCAGGCAGCTTATAGGCGGTAACGTAAGTCGTTCTTTCAATCCACATGTTCTTTTGGAGGAAAGGGAAAAATTACACACAAAAAAAAAACACATTAAGTGAACATTTAACAAAATGAAAGCTTTTAGCAAAAGGCCACATTTCAGGTAAAGAGTGGCCACAACTCATTCCTGCATTCTTACAGACGCTGTTTTTTTGCCTTCAATTTAAGCCTCCATTTACTGGATTTTAATGGATGTTTACCAATAGCAGATGTAAGTGGGGTGGAGGTGGGACAGACTTTATGTTTTAGCATAATGGTGCAGTGTTCTCAGGTTTGTTATCTCGCTGCACTATCTCAGCGTGAGCTCTCCTGAATCCATCTTAAAAAGGGTTTTAGAAAACTGGCCATTAGAAGAGCACTTTTCGCATGCATTGAGTGGAATAACAAAAGGAGAAATGTTTCAGGCACAGAAAAGCAAAAAGAATCTCACTGCAAACTCATTGTCGGGATCTTTCTCTCCTTTCCGGACCGGCCGCGAATACTGGAACTTCTGGACCTCATTTACGGTGTAAAAGCTGAAAGGTAAAATGAGAACCAAGGTCAATGATGAAAAATTCATTTTCAGAGCACCTGGGGCTTTTGAGAGGGTTGCATTGGATCAAGAGGCTTGTAAGAGGGTCTGACAATGATACCAAATCTAAAATCAACAACATTGTTGAAGAGTCGTGTTGGAAAGTCGTGTTTTGGTCTTGAATGATGAGTGTTTTTGAATTAACCTGTGTAAATCTTTCTTGTTTACTTCCATGATCCATCATTCACAAAGGTCTACACATCTCCCATCTGTGTTGACTACATACTTTGGGCTAATTTGACTAGAAAGTGTAGTAGAGCCTTAACTCAGTTTAACAAATGTGACCACATCTACATGCATTATGCAGAATTCCATGCCATGAAAATGCAGTTTAAAAGTCCTCTGATTCTGTTAGGACCTGTAAGTTCACCCTTTGTAAAGCGTGTGTCAGCTTTGGTTGGGATTTTCTGCATTAACAGACTGACTGTAACAGGAATAAACAGCATTATAGAGCTGCCTGTGAAAGAGCATAGCATTGATTGGACAAACTTACTGAACAAATACGCCTGACAGTGAATGAAATGATGTTTCGAGTCTGAACAAAACACTGAGAGATGAACGAGCGGTAAATGACTGATGACTGTACACAATTAACATGACATCAGTTGTGAGTAGCCTGTTGAAAATGCAGTGCTTTTGTGCACACTGATAAACGGATAAGTAGTTTTCCCAGCAGTGGAAGTGAAACTCATAATTAATTTATCTTGGCTATTACTGTTGTCTGAAAAATGAAGCTCAGCAGTTGACAAAACAGAGAAGAGGAAAAGAGCTCTGCATTGTCATTCGTGGAGAAAATGCTTAAAAACACTATTTTTCAGTCTCTCAATAGATTTCCCGACATTTAAATTTTATCAAAGGGTAATATGACTAATTTCAGTGATGTATCTGTTGAGAAAATGATTCAATAGAACAGCCTACATGCTATTTCTGAAAGCACAACTGCATAACAATATTAAAAGTCACTTACTGTTCACCACCTACAGAAAGAGTCAATGAACGAATCAATGGATGGATCATTAAAGTAACAGTTCACACCCAAGAAAAATGAAACAAATGTTCTTTGGAACATAAAAACAGATATTTTGAGACTATCTCAGAATTGTGATTGTTTTCACCAAAATAAGGGTAGCCAAATGGTAACCAAAATGAATACAAATATTTTTAAAAAAGGTAGAAAAGTAGACCATTTGACCTTCCCAGTTCACAAATACACTGAAATACAGCAGATTGTCCAAGTCTGAATATTCCAGTTGCATTGAGACATGTGCAGCGCACCTTAAATTAGCATGGTGATGCTAACATGCCTAGAGTCCTGCCTCTGGACTGGGCTATGAACAGATTCAAATTGGATTTAAAAGGACACAGATAACCAGTTAAAATATTTACAAATGTATTAGCTGTAGGGGAGAGATCCAGCCCTGGGCATGAGAGCAGAGACATGGCTGGAAGAGGAGAAACAGACAAATAAACGTCAACTGTAACATGGGAGAAATAACCCCCCCTTAAGCTCCTCTTTATGTTCACACTCCGGTAAGCTCATAGAAATCACACCCTGTCATGTGATCTTTGGCTCTGATGCATATTTACTCAGAATTGTGGGTAAATAGTGAGTTTTAATTACTTTTCATGCTCAGTGGCGGCTCTGATTGGCTGCGGTAAGCTGCCTCCGGCGCTTTATCGAGATCAGTGATAACGCCACTGTTTACCCCGTGGCACTGATTCAGCCTGAAACAGACTTATGCTTCCACTGCAGGTGTGTGTGTGTGTGTGCAATTTATTAAAGCACAGAGGAGTGTAGTAAGGTCAAGCACGGTTTGCTCACTGCACATTTCCATTTTAATCAGCTGGGTGAGTCGCTCTGAAACACACAAACCCCAGAGATCTGCCCGCCGGTTTACTGACCCGTCTATACACACACACACGCACGCGCACACACAGGTCAGTAGTCAGGCAGACAGATGGATAGATAAGACAGACAAAACAATACAGACAAACAGTCAGATTAAATCTGAATATGCAAACAGACATTTAGAACAGTGTTACAGTCAGACAGACAGATATAGACAGACAGACAGACAGATAGAGATAGACAGACAGACAGATAGATGGAGAGATTATAGATCGATAGATAGACAGAGAGATAGATAGGTAGATTGATAGATAGACAAACAGATACATGTTCTAATTTGTTACACTTTTTATTTAAATTTAAGTTATGTTATAATATTTTCTTCTATTATTTTGATGTTTTTATTATTATTCTTTGTATTCCAAGCTTTGGCAATATTGTATTATTTACAATTTTCAAGATAGATAGATAGATAGATAGATAGATAGATAGATAGATAGATAGATAGATAGATAGATAGATAGATAGATAGATAGATAGATAGATAGATAGATAGATAGATAGATAGATAGATAGATAGATAGATAGATAGATAGACAGACAGACAGACAGACAGACAGACAGACAGACAGATCGATAGACAGACAAAACAATATAAATGGACAGATTAATCTGAATATGCAGACAGACAGATAGAACAGTGTTGGAGATAGACAGACAGATAAACTAACAGACAGACAGACAGACAGACAGTGTCTCACCTCACAATCTGCTCTGATACGGGTTTGTTCTGAAACTTGGGTGGTAGTTCAAGGATGGGTTTCACTGTGAAACACTGAATGTCTGTTGGAATCAAACTAAGAAACAATACAATGGACAGTTTGGAGATTTGAAGTAAAACAACAGGAGGAATGTTTTGAGTGCACTGTGAGTGATGGTCAAGGATACACTGTCCTGAGGAGCTCCTGATGTCCTCGCTGGGGGGGCTGGTGGTCTTCATCTTCTCAGCGTTGGGGAACTGAGTCAGCAGTCTCGCCACAAAATCCTCCCACCGCTCATACTCCTTCCCCCGATAGATGAACATCTTATTCTGAAAAACAATACACATTTTTATCTCCACATGAAACATTCCTTTCCTGATTGATTTTGACGACCTGATTTATTTTTCTGTCCTTGCCGTACTAATCTATGAATATTATTAGCATGGTATGAATTTCAAAGCATCACATTTTCTAAAAAAGTACAATTTAATTAACACTTCAGACTGAATAAATACACAGAAATACAACAAAAACTGAATACACGTAGGCCATAGATGAGCACTAACACACTGAGATATGATTTACAACAGCAGTGTTTACATAGGAAAAAAAAGGATACAAAAAACACTCAAAGACATCTGGAGTGTCTGACTTCAGTGAAGCATGACTAGAAGACTTTAGCATATGTTTTGATAACATATGAAACGATAAAAGAATTGCATAATGCGTTAAAGCAAACTGATGATACTCGACAGAACTACAGCATCATCAGAAGGACATCTACATTAGTGGTTCTGCATATTTTATTCATTGCAATTCTAAATGCAATTAAAAAATGCAAGTATCCATATATCTGAGCATAGCTCAGAGAGTAAAAATAGGCTTAGAGAGGGAAAAAGTGCTTCTCATTCTTCGCATTAAATCACGACTGTATTGTGTTTTATCTTGGTCGTCAAATTGAACAGATGCTAATGTACAAATTGTGTGACATGCCCTCAAATTAACCAAATGTAAAAGGTAAAAAAAAAGAAGAGGAAAAAAAAAAAATTAGCCTATTAATTATATTGCACTTAATGACAACATTCATTTATTTTAATACAGTATGTTTAATTTCAAGGCAGTGTATTATACTACTTTTGGTGGCATGTTGGGATGTCTGATAGAGTCCTAATGGAAAACCAGCTGAGAGCCACTGGTGTAGAACATTCAATCGCCATCCATGAATACAGGGATTTGATTAAAACACTGTGAAATGAGACTAAACACACAATCTCATCAATCAGAGAAACTCATTCTGTATTTATTAAGAGCTTTAACGTCAAATCTCAAAATAACCAAAGCGGCAGTAATTCAGAGGCGTTCGGCAGTCTGGAAACGTTCAATTATTGCACATTCCCATAAAGACAGCGCCAATCATCTGCTCCCACATACAACACTTTCAATATGTTTCCGCTCGCAGCGTCTGTGCGAACAGTGACAGACACACCACTGTGTGCACACAAACACCTACACGCATGACAGGGAGAGCGAGTGTGAGGAACGCTCAGAACGGGATACTAAATTACCAATATGCATGGAATTGAAGTGTTTATTTTTAAACAATGCATGCTCATATTTAATATTTCTCGAGAGTACAATGCAGACTGCTAGTACCCTATCTGAAAACAGCCTGAGAGAAGCACACACACGTGTACACACGTGTGCACACGTCTGGTTTACTATATTTGTGGCGACTCTCCATAGACACAATATATATTCTCTCCTCTTACACTAACACTACACCTAAACCTACTCATCACACAAAACTTTCTGCATTTTGACAGTTTCAAAAAAACTCATTCTGTATGATTTATAAGCTTGCTCCCTCAAGGGGATCTCAATTTAGGTCCCCACAGTGACACGAGTCCCCATGAGCCTGTGTGCATTCAGGTTGAAGTCCCCACCGGGATAGAACAACAAGAACACACACACACACACACACACACACACACACACACACACACACACACACACACACACACGCTCCCTGCCTGCATGAACATATTTCAGCTGCTCAATTAGTGAAATGCGAACTGGAAGTGAAATATGCCCAGGGCCGTTTTCAAATCTGCTTTGAGCGATAAGGTGACAAATTGCAGCGTGCTCTCGACGGGTGTTTTCACACTGCCTGTGATTCCAAGCACGGCAGAATAAACCGGCAGCGCTCGCACGACTCCGCACGCATACAAAAGTGAGAGGAGATTGCAAGATGTTTTCTCTTTCACAAGGCAAAGCTTCTCTCCGCGGAGCAGCATGTCAACACTAGCAGGAGACGACTGGCCTTTAGATGGCCGATTTATTTTGTGTTCCCAGGATGTCTGGTGGGAGACGCGTGACTGCAGGCGGCTGGAAGAGCATTAAAAGAATTACAAATATATCTGAGGCCATTCAGTCCCACAACCACAGGCTTAAACAGACGCATGATCTATGGGAGGTGAATGATTCCGTTTCATCATGAATGACTGGAAATATATACATATACACACACTCCACACAACAATATTATATTTACGCTTTTTCTCTGTCTGACCTTTTCTAGCATTTTATTTGCTTTACCATACCAACGTTTCGATTTACTTCTGACATGTTCCAGGGTAGGAACGATATAAATAAATATATATTTATTTATTATTATTATAATTTTTTCAGGATTATCAGTTTTAAAAATGTCCTTATAGCTTAATATTCACATTTTACATTTTAAGATCTTTAAGGTCTGGTACAAATGTAAAACAAAATGAACCTATAACCTTTTGATGTACAAATTAACCTTTGTACATCACAGATAAAAAGAAAATGTATTAGTTTTGAATAAATCAACCTCTGGAAACAAATGCCTGTATTTGATGCCTGTAAATGGTTTCTGCACTACAGAGACAACTGTTGATGGGTTTGGAAAGGCCACACAAAGACACCAGTAATTGATTTCCATGCTTTTGGAAATATATCAGACAAATTCACAACGCAATGCATTTACACAAAGAAACTGACATCTCCATGGATATGGTGAAATATGAAAAAAATGCAGGATTATAAGAGAAATTCTCACCCGGAGAAATGAGGGGAAGCCCAGCCCATAATAACCTACAGCGAAGTAGTCTGGCTTTGGTCTGATCACTTTCACAATGCTCTCATAAAACTGAGCCTGCTTCCTCTGAGAGAGACAGAGACAGAAATCACATCATCAGGTCTGAACACATCATTTACAAACTCTTTAAATGAAATTAAACTTTGCTCACTTCAACTATTTAATACTGTAATATGATTTTGCACTCAAATAAATAATAAAATAGTAAAAAATGATAATAATTTAGAAATAAAAACAGGTTGAGATCAATATGTGAGGGGTTGCAATAAAAGTTGGTCCCAAACTTTTGTTCTTTCTGTCTGAATGGATCAATTTGTCATTTGTTGGCAATTAGACAAAACTGCACTAACGTCCAAAATGCAGAAAACCATTAAAACACCCCCGTCCATTTATATTAGGCTAATTTACCTACTTAGGTAAAGTCGAACAGTCTGAAGGGCTCATTAATTGTTTGTTTCATTGAAAAACATTGATAGCAAAAGTTTGTACATACCAGTAAAGCGCTCAGCTGCTCAAAGTCAAACATCTCGTTCTCGTACTGTTCGGCTAACTCCTTCCCCAGGATAATGGCCTCCTCCCACATCTGAACACAGAAACACATCAAACTTCATAATCACGTCAAAACACAGAGACATAATATCCTTCTAACCATCTGTGAACAATGCGCTTTGAACATAAAAGTGTTTTTTGAGATGGAAGCGGATGCCAATACTCTCCAGCTGCACCATGCTGATCGTGTAAAATATTTAAAAGTCCCCCTTTAGTCAATAATGTTATCCATTGAAACTCACCAAAATGACATGTTTGAGCACAGAAAATAATTCTGATCCATTCCTCTGTAAAGACAAACAGAAATTGCAGGCACAGTAACAATTGGATGTCAATTGGGCTAAATCAAAGGGTGTAAAACCTCATATTTTTATGCACTTTTTTTGCACATCTGGTTATGCGTTATTGATGTTATTTCTATGGGAGGAGCAGGTGGCACTAAATGAGTTTTTATCTATGACCTCGTCGGAGCAGGAATATGGATATTCTCTGGCTCTGATATTCTCTCATATCAGACTTATAACATCAAATGCCAAGTGTAAATAAAACCTCTATCTAGCATTACACTTCTGGTGCACAGGATTTGATATATAACTAATTCTTCAAATGAAACTTTGAGTGCATCCTGGCAGCACTGAGAGAGAGAGAGGCTATGATTATATATCAATATCTGCAGTGCATTATTATTGAGAAAGCTGCCAGCAATAGTATTTGCAGTCTGTAGGAGACATTGTGGATTACTTCTTCAGAATGAAGGAAGAATAAAGCAAGTAGCGTGCAAAAAAAGTCATAAAAAGACACTCGCATTGTAATATCAGACCACATGTTCAGCATGAGAATTACAATTCTCAATTTTGTTCCTGCCGACACTACAGAGTGCACTAAAGGAACAGTTCCCCTCTAAGTGCAAACGGTGCCATTATTTACACATCCTCATGACATCCCAAGCCCTCTGTTGAATACCAAAGGAGAAGGTTTTTTCCATAACAAAGGCTGTCAAAAACACAGAGTAACACAATAAAACTCCTAAATGAGTCCTTGACTTGTGTGCTTGAATTCCCAGGCTTCTGAAGCCTTATCATATTTCTGTGAGGAAGAAACTCAAATTTTACATTCATTTATGCATCGATAATATTCCATTCTTGCAAAAAACCTTGAGTCTAGTCCATGTTTGCATCCAGAATTCAAAAAAGGTGCATCACGTTTGGTTACTACACACAAGAAAGAACCAATGTCATTTTTTGCATCAATGACAGCACAGACTAGGTTTACAAGAACACACTAGTCTGATATTAACTAAAATGTGGTCATATTACTTTTACATTGTAAGACCTATATTTTGCAAATCATCATATTACAATGCAGGATTTTTAAGGGAGAAGATTCAGCATCTCCAGTATTTTCCAAGAGAAGGGAATAGCAAGATGGACATGCATGTACAGTATCATATGCACATGTACATTATACAGGAATATAGCTGTGATGCATGTAAATATCTTTTTTTAGAATAAAGTCTTAGCATGAACAGAAACTTTATTTGTGAAATTTTGTGCATGCAACATGATCGATGACAATTTGTTCGCAAAAAAGGGCTTGGGTGGAGGGGGAGATCATCAGAAATCGTTCATTTCTGGTTGAACTGCTCCTTTAAGGGAATATACAGGGAAATCAGGCAGTGAAAGAGTAGGAAGAGTTTATGTGACTGTGTCTTCCTGTCTCGGCTCTCATGAGACGTTCAGCTGTGACATGTGGGTATGTCCCAGCAGTCTGAGCACTGTTTAAAATAGACTCTGAAAAGCTGGAATAATTCCCAGAAAATGTGTCGAACAGAAGAACTACGGCCCAGAGCTGCTCCTCAGCTCGCTTTCCAGGATTGACTGACTGCTGCTCTCCTTCAAACACACACACTTTCCTGTTAAATCCTCTTGAGTTCTCTCTATTTGACACACTCGGTCATGATTTTGAGCCGCTGAGCCCAGTAATGGGGTCCAGTCCAGGGCAGCAGTTTCGCTAGAAGTCCCCTACCGAGAGACCTCTACGCTGGGCACAGATCTCTGCGTGGCCCTTATAACCCTCAAATCCCCTCAGCTCCTCCGTCCAGCCTGTCAGACTAATGGAGATGTAGCCATAACAGACCAGCCAATAATCTCCCTCTCCACGGGTCACCTGTCCATTACACTGACCGCTCAGACTCTCTCAGGACTGCAGCTGCAGGACACGTTTAAAGCCACGTTCAAATTATATTGCATATGCGATATATATTTAAAAAAATAGTTTTAAAATATTTAAAAGAAAAAAATGGGGGGGGGGGGGAGATAATAAGAAGTATGTATGTTTTTTTTTTTTTACAAAAATACTTGAGTATCTAATTATGCACAAAGAATCTAAATATTAAATTAAAAAAATATTTATATGCACACATTGTTTTTATTTTATTTTTTTGCATAATTAGAGACGTATTAATAAAAAAATATATATATATATATACCCCCCAAAAATTTGAAATATTTAAATTTGATGCTGCCATCCCAGACTTTTTTTTAGCATTATATATATATATAAATAAAACACTGTATACAGTACAGTACAAAAGTCTTAGGGCATGTTAGTATTTTCACACAAGTTATTTATATCTTTTTTTGTAGAAATATCAGTAAGTAAGTATCTTTTTCAGTAAGAAATATCAGTTTACATTGCCAAACATTCTTTTTGGGATTAATTGTAATAATGAATTACCGCAGTTCTTCTGGTTTCTTCATGTAATCCCAGACAGACTCTATGATGTTGAGATCAGATCTCCGTGTGGATCATACCAATTGTTTTCTTTATATATACATTTATAGAAATAAACCATCAGATCTGAAAGACGAGTATCTAGAACAAGTTTGATGACTGCAGTTCACAGTGTCGTTGTGAGTTGAAATGCCCCTATTCTGAAAACACTAATAGTTAGTTACTGGCCAACATGACTAAAGCATTTAGTGATAGTATACAGAGTTAGTGATGGTTACCTTTCCCTTGTCGAAGTAATTGATGATCTCCTGGTACAGCTGGTCTTTGAGTTGACCTTGAGTGCTGGCGTGGTATCCGTCTCTCTGCGTCAGGTGGGCGGCACAGGCCTCTTCAGACCACTGACAAAACAACATCATCATTACACTCTTCAGATACACTGCATTAACCTGCTCGTGACCTGATGAGAGTCGTGTTTACTTCACTGTTAGATCTAATCTGTATCTATACACATACAAATACATTACTACCAAACATGAAACTTTAAAGGGGTCATATAATCAAATGTCCTATTTATCTTTTGAAATAAGAAGGTTCATTACAACAAAACGTAACTAAAAACTTCCCATGCATAAGAAAAGCGAAGCTGCATAAATGTCTGATGCAAGTTACAGTATGTGAATTCATTAACACAACCGCCTACATGCATACGTCAATGACGGCTATTCTGCGTTCAGAAACTCAGTCTGTCAAGATACGATGAGGTAACATGGAGGAAGAAGGATATTGTTATTTCAAAACGAGATCCCTTATGATTACAGTTTGATCTGAACAGTTTGAGCGACACATTTCAGATTTTTTTTGAGCAAAAAACATTATTAGAAGCATTATAAGTGGACCACAGGGAGAGAACAAAATGAAAGAAACAAAAAAAAAAGAACAATAAATTAAAATATGCAATATGCAGGTGCACAAACGTGAGCACACACACAGAGCAGTGTGGTCGCTTTCAGATCGCAGCTGCTGGAGACATTAATTTTGTTGTGCTCAGAGTCTGAAAGGTTTTGCCTGTATTACTGTGCCGGCGTCAAGAGCCCATCTGATAACACTGATTTATGTGGCCACACTGTAATATTCATTACAGATGCTGCCTGATCCTGTAAACAAGTGATTATAGGGAGAAACTGTGCAGAACTCCTGGGTTTGTGCTGACCACTCAGTTCACCGCTTTTCTGGAATATAAACACACACACACACACACACACACACACACACACACACACACACACACACACACACACACACACACACACACACACACACACACACACACACACACAGAGAAACGAGTGATCTGATTGGCTGGAGAAGATCAGCTGACTCTCCGGAGGGCTGCTGCTATTGGCTGTGACGTTGAGCTACTGTATTGTGCTAAGGGCTCTGTCAGAACTGATTCACTGTAGTGTAAACGTAATTGACATTTCATGTAGCTTCGTGCAACAGTGGGGGTCAAACACCTCAGGAAACGGCATCATCAGCGTGAAAGCTGTGTCTGTTCTTCATTGTGTGTCTCTGGGGCCTTATAATTGACTAGTGGGTTTTCGGACAACTAGTCGATCAGTTGATCATCCTGGTCTAGTGAGACGCTGACTGTTTCCATGTGAACCAGCCGTTTACATACATACATTTACATACAGCCGTTTACATACACACACACATATATATATATATATATATATATATATATATATATATCTATATCTCTATATCTATCTCTCTCTCTCTCTCTCTAATGATAAAAATGTTTTTTGATAAAAAAATGATAAAAATGATAAAATGTTTTTTGAAAAACTTACGCACACCAAGGCTGCATTTATATGAATAAAAATACAGTTAAACAGTAATATTGTGAAATATTTTTCCAGTTTAAAATAACTTTTTTCTATTATATTATATTATAAAACAATTTATTCCTGTGATCAAAGCTGAATTTTCAGCATCATTACTCCAGTCTTCAGTGTCACATGATCCTTCAGAAATCATTCTAATATGATGATTTTGTGATTAATAGTTTTTGTGGAAACCATGTAAATTTTGATTAGAAAGTTCAAAAGAACAGCATTAATTTGAGATGGAAATCTAAAAAAAAAAAAACTCACTGTGTTCCCCATCATATTTTTCTTCTTAAAAGTAACGAAGACTACTATAAAGTGTCTTAATAATCTAGTTGTAATATGTTTGTCTGGTTTAAATATACTTGTCAACCCTTTTACCATGTTTACAGTAAACATCTGCTTTCTCTTTCTAATTAACAGCTTGAAGTGTCAGAGCCAAGAGCACAAGCCTTGCAATGATAAACTAAACTAAAACCTTTTTTTTTTTTTTTATAGTACAACATACATTTAATAGTATACTATTTTAGCTTGAGATTGCACAAAGCAATATCCAAACACTTAAACACATTTTTTTTGTCTGAAAGCACGTTCGAAGAAGTGTAAATGAATATTTTAAATCACCATAGGTCCCGTTTCACAAAACAACTCTTCAGGAGTTTCACCGACTTCCAAGCGAGAGGAGAACAAGTTGTAAAAGTTTCTGGCTTTGGTGTTGTCTCTGAGGTTTGTGTGTGTGTTTGTAAAAGCATGCATTAGGTGTGTGTAAGTGTGTGCACGTGGGAGTGCTGCTCTTATACGCAGGAGCACAGAGGCAGTGATTTATGAAAAGAAGCTGCGTGGGTTTGAGGGAACGTGGTGTTCCCTCGCTGACTGTGACAGCCGATTCCCTCGTCAAATGACTCCGGTAAAGCCCTCAACGGATCTCAGATTCACTACAGAACATCCAGATGTCATTAAACAGCAAGCCAATATACATATTAATCCATTTGCTCAACTAACAGTTAATGTCAATTATCAAGACTAACTCCCAAGATCAAATTTGCATTTCGTGAAGGACACAGTAGAGCTTGCAAAGCAGCCACATAAAATAATGTTAATGTTTTACTGTAGGTACGATTATGTTTTATATGGTGTAAATGTGCAAATTAATTGTCGCAGAGCTTTGCGTTTGTCATGATATGCATCTTGATTTCCATGTGAACCGATATATATCAACTATATGTATAAACGGATATAAAAAAAAAAAAAAATCAGTATGCAAATAAATGCAAGAAGAAGAAAAAAACAGAAACATTTCAGTATGCAAATATGACTTTCAGTTAAGTATAAAGTTCACAAACACCTAAAAGGGTGTCTGTACATTCAGTGATTCTGGATGAATTAATTAAATAAGTTTTAATACTCGGGGTATTAAATTTAATACTTTAAGTTTCACAAGTTTTATACTTAATACAAATGAATTTTAATATCCAAAGCCTTACGTGCACCGCAATCATCTTTGACAAAGTTTAAGTATCTTTCTACCGGAGATTTGTTCTCAAATCTGCACTTGAGGTGACTTTACAAATGTCAGACAAGGGGAAAAACATTCCTCTGTAGAACTTCAACACTCAAAGAAATGGAAATGTGCATGGATTATTCCTGTCAGAGTCTTCAACAGCAAGATATCCAATTAAATTTTACCTGATACTGTAGATTCTGCAGTTGAAGTGCATAAACATTGTTATCTCGTATACACTGAACATGCATTTACTGGCATGTGTCGGCAAGAAGGAATCAATGTAGTGTGTGTTTACCAGAGACATCTAGAGTCGTCCTCAAAGGCAAGAGGCATATATAGTCAGATAAACACGTGGAATTACCTTGAGGAGTTTAGCATGCAGCAGTAGAGTGTATCCGGCCTCTGTGTAGTTATCACACTCCTTATGCAGGTCACAGAGCTTATACAGGTACCTACACACACACACACACCAATGACATTAACAATCGGAACACAAACTCCAATAACACACTCACAACGGCCAGCAGCACAGAGCAACTAGAGATCAGATTAGCTTATCGTTCACGTACTGCATGATCCCAAACACAGGGAAAGCTTGGAGAAACTTAAGATTATTAAAGATAAAAATTACAAATGAATTTTTTTTATAAACTGGATCATTCCGGGACTGTTTTTGCATTTGTCAAGACAGTATTCCATTGGTGGTAAAACACACACTATTGTAAATATGATGTGAAATACTGGTTCACTTAAGATACTTAGGGGGCTTTTTAATTTTATGAATAAAATAAATATATGTTTTATTTTAATATAAAACCACAAATAATTTACTGAAAGGTATTTATAAAACTAAAATAATAATATATACATAAGTAAATACATATCTAAAAAAATATATATGTACACAACACTATTGTTCAAAAAAAAAATTTTTAAATGTTTTTTAAAATAATTATCTACTGCTCACCAAGGCTGCATTTATTTAATTATACACTATAAAATACAGTAAAAACAGTAATATTGTTACAAATAAATAAAGAAAATTAGATTTGAATATATTTTTAAACGTAAACTTTATTCCTCTGATGTAAAGCTGAATTTTCAGCATCATTATTCCAGTCTTCAGTGTCACATGATCCTTCAGAAATCATTCTAATACGCTGATTTTTATTAATATTGAAAACGGATGTTCTGCTTAATTTTTTTTTTTTTTTTTTTGTGGAAACCATGATATATTTTTTCAGGATTCTTTAATGAATAGAAAGTTCAAAATAACATCATTATTTGAAATGGAAATCGTTTGTAACATTATAAATGTCTTTACTGTTACTTTTGATCAATTTAATGTGCCTTTGGGAAAAAAAAGAAAAAAAAAAAAAAAAAAGAAAAAGATTTAACCATTGAGAATTCCAGCGGCAGGTAAAGTCAGGAAAGATAAAGTGGCTCACCTGATGTACATCTCTTCTCTCTCGATCTCCTTGTAGAAATTCTGCAACAGATTCACATACAGGTCACAATCTTTTCACTTATTCATGCTAATCACTGACTTCAGTTTAACCAAAAACTCAAACTGAATAATGTGCTCTAGAAGATTCTGTAACATCATCTGTTCTTGTGCTGTTGATTTCTGCACACCGACCGACGAGACGATACGAGAGTCATGTTTAACACACGAGGACTCCAACAGCATGCTCAGATTTAATGTGCACTTTTGTCTCAGTACGTTTTTGAAATGTGTAATAGAGTTATTATACAGATGTGCCGCTGAGAGGCTAAATATTCTCCTACCAGCACATTTACTGTGCAGCTCATGCGGTTCTCCTTGTTCTCGTCATGCATGATGGTCCTGTAGTCCAGAAGTCTCTCCAACAGACGGACCACCAGAGTCACAAAGGTTTCACCAGACTTAGCCAGATACTTGTGCTTCCTGCAGTGCTCCAACAGACTGTCACACACACACACAATGACAAAGGTCACACCACTATGTCTCTAAACTCCATGTTAAACAACAAGAAACCACAATGAATGTAGTCAACATGAGAGCCTTTTGATTTTCAATTTAAACGTCTCATTTAAGTCAACACAATTTACTATAATATGCCATATTTATAAACAAAATATATATGGACAAGTAAGGTATTCTAATATTGGGTAATATTTGCCCATGTGTCATTGGTTACATCCGGATAAAAAAATAATTTCAGAACCAGAGTAAGTTAATATATTTTGATAGCCTGGGTTTCCCCATGCTGCCTTGAGCGCAGCGCGATTTTATTCACGCTGCTAGGCAGCCTGGACACCATGGACCAGATTTTCCCCTCAAAAAGGGAACCAATCACAGAACGGGGAGGGAGCAGCAAGACGATGACGACGTCTATGTGACACACCGAAGCAGTTTGTTTATATCTATGGATCCAACATGGCATCAGACGCGAAGTTACCTTTCCATGCATCCTTAGATACAGTTCTAAGTAGTTTAGAATGCAAGTTTATTTCGTCTTCTTCCTCATCGAATTTCTGTCGCTCTACATACGTCATCTGGTATAATTGAAACGATTAGCTATGAGCTACGTATAGGCGCATTTGATAGACATTCGTAGCGCCCAATAAACGACTCTGGGCATTCGTAAACCACGCCTCAAATGCGAGAAAATGAACATGTGGTTCCCAGACCACGTCTCAATGAGACGAGGTCTGACGTTAGCCAGGCTAATATTTTGATGAAAGATTATGAAAAATAAAAATAAAAAATTCATATAACATGCAAAAAAATATGTCTATATAGTTTATATTTTTAAATGTTTTATTATATTTTTAATATTTTTTAAATATTTAATGTTAACCCTCTGAGGTCGGCAAAAGCGCCGGCGTGTTTTGCTGGATTTTCTTCACATTGTAGCACTATAAACTTAAATTTCTCCGTCATTTATGGTCATACAGAAAAAAGAAATATAAAAAAAGTATCTGTGATATTTCTACTT